>NC_068443.1:20756570-21356570 GCF_023373465.1 Oncorhynchus keta | reverse complement strand
ATGATAGTGTATGCAAAAGTTGACATAATGGCTGACTGGCTGTCTCCCTTGTACATTCATTATTTTAGTCTCAGCACATTCCAGGAGTGTTTTCAATCCCTCTCTTTCTCTCTGAAAAGTCTTAAGATCCGTCTCCAATGGACACCAGAGACCATGACAGTGAGTGCCGACTGTCTCCGGCTTTTTGTTTTATTGAACCTCTGCCTCCTGTGTCCCAATTTATCTTTTTTTGTCCACATGGCTCTGCCTTTACCCATTGTAATTAAGAGAAAGTATTCAGAGACAGGAATCAGATGAAAGAGCCAGAACGACGGCACCGCTGAGACCAGCCGAGGCAGAGCTCAGTTACACCCTTAATTCATATTCCTTTTGTTCCCTTTCAGGCACACTGAGGGGTTTTAAGTAGCCTCGAGGAATGATGGGCCTAATGACAACCGAATAGGTATCAGAAATGATTATTACCAACTGGTTATACAGAGCTAACTTCAAAGACCCCAACCAAGGTTTTTATGTGAAATGAAACAGGTATCATTCTATAGAGGTTATATCATATCTCCTCCTGTTCCGATTTTGCCTTGAATAAGTAATGCTTGGTTTCAGTAGGGCCTTGGGTTATGAAAGACAGAACAAAATAGCATCCCACTGCTCCCTATAGAGCATCCCCATTAGCTTGGCCCACAGAACCACCTGTGGCCTTAAAAGAACAGAAGAACCAATATTATACTGTGCTGCATTAAATAATAGTGTACTAGTTATGTGTGAAGTTGTAAAGCCTTACTTTAGGGATTGATAGCGATGGAAGAAGCTCATTTGAATGGGAATACTGTATCTACAGTATATTGAGCAGTTGATATTTGTCCTTCCTTCCTTTTCCCCAGTGCCCTGGAGTTGAATTGGTAACCCAGGCAATGACACTAATACGAAACCCCGTGTTGGAACTTTATACTCTCTCACTCAGGTTGTTTTGTGTTGGTATGTTCTAATCTCTGTTTTAGCAGTAAATTAGAAGTGGGTGTAATTCTAGAACAAGCCATGTGGTGGCACTCGTTACACTCTCGCAATGACACATTACCCTTTGCGATCTCGTTACCCTATCACTTGTTACCTCATTAAAATGAGTGATGATAATAAGTCCCAAAGAGCCCATGATCGTGCAATGAAGTCGTATCGAGTTACAGATGCACATGCATCAGCTGCATATACATCCTATCAATCCGCATAGGCCTTATCTCTCCTCTGAATCGACTGCACTCGATGTAGTTACGTATTCGCATGTGCCCACGCACACAGTCACATGGGCAAACATATATACACACACACACACACACACACACACTCATCAGAACTGACATATCAATATTTTTTCTAAGCCGTATTTTACTGTTCTTTTTTATACCTCTCATGTGAACCACCATATCGTTGGCCTATTTCCATTTTATTTTATTCATAGGTATGTGAATTTGATTAATTTATTACGGTTTTCAAATAATGATAAATTGCTTAGTCATTTAAAAACCTCGTTTTTACAGTCCAGCACCCTTACTGTATGTGCTCAGTAGATACACACTGTACACCACACGGCAGACAATAAGAAAAGCATGTTTAATTAACGGAGGTTAGAACATAGAACTCTTCCCTCCCCATACACTGATACGTCACACTCCTTCATATATTTGAGCCCACAGCTCTCTTTATTCATGTTTTTGTTGAGTCTGATGTTTTGTTTTACTCCTTTTTTTCTACAATTGTAAAGCAAATTTTGGTAATTGAAAAGCGCTGTATAAGTCCCATGTATTATTATTATTATTAGGCTATTGAAATAAATGGGTTACAGAGCGTTGCCTTGCTATGTTGTTCGAGGAGGCTTAGCGACACTCCTATGTCTTCTCCTTGGATGGTTTGTGTTAGTAGGATCAGGCAGATATGGGGCTTTTCCCCCTAGAATTAAAACCCAGATGTCATGCTAACGGACGCACATCCCCTCACAGCTATAAAATATTATTTATGATTCCGCAGTCAGCATGACTAATGCTTCACGCGCAGTACTGCACTCGGTCCCATGAACAATGCAAAAAATATATTTTATTTTGGAATTTGACGTCTGTAATCAATTCCACCATATAGCCTACCAATCGAACTCTCCACCACCAGCCCGAATCTAGTGCTATGCATGTACAGATCTATAGCAGAAGGCCCCATCTTGTTGAACTCATGTCTTGTATGTGGGAAGCCACTGAAGTGTGCTAAATTATGCATTGTGCTAATTATTTAAATGTCTAGATGTAGTCTAATGTAGGTGAATCAATATGTTGTCTAATAAAAAACCCTGCCAAGACTTGCTGTTCAACACAGATAGTTTTATGGAACATGCCGCCTTCAGAATTAGTTTAACAGGTTCAAAAAATAATATTTAGGCCTAACATTTTTCCAGTGTAAACTGACAGGCTTTTCTATTTGTAAATGTTGGAAGCAGATGTGGATAATGTGGAAAATGTGCTTAATACAATTTAGGAAAAAAGGAGAATGCTCTGATATCTATTCACAGACATATTCATAAGAGTAAGTGCAAATACAATATCAAGTGCACTCAACACAAATACTGTGATTGCTTACACGTGTAGGATCTGAATTTGACCAGTTTTGCCACAGGAGTAAAATAATCATGCAGCAGAAGGATTTGATTATAAAAAATCAAAAAGTTACAATTTCTAAAGGTAAATGAGTTTTTATAGGCTACATTAGGCTATAGTGTATGTCTGCATTTCGGATACACTTGTACTGTATATCGTAGTGGAGACCAATATCTATCTTGTGTTATTTAGCTATATTAAAACTATGGTTGTTGATATGTATGGCTGCATTTTAGATACATTTTGTACACTTGAATGTTGCAGTTTTAGGACCTAGAGTAGTAGGACATTCATTCTGTCTGGTGCTTTAGCCTTTGAAGGAGAAAGAGAACTGTCGGTTTTCACTGAATATATGTAAATCATGGAGCTCATTTGAATTTCCTGTGGCGCAGGAAAATTCTCAGACACTACACCTGTATTGCAGCATGGTTGACTCTCAGGAATCAAATTTGACAAAATAGTATGAAATGACAGGAAATGTAAACATGCCATGTGGAGATGTAGGATCTTAATTTGATCAGTCTTTTGTTGCTGAGAATGTTCATGTGCTGCAGGAAATGCAGATGAGCTTTGTGATTTACGTAAATTCACTGAAAACCCAAAGAGTTATATTAACAGTTTTACACTTTTCATGTAGCCTAGTTTTGGCCAGCTAATAGCCTAACCAACAATCACGCAACATTATGGACTAAATGCAAATATCCTGCTTTTGCAGGATTATTTTCATACGACAATATAGGTCATATTAAGATCTTACATCTGTAACAAAGAAAATCTTCAACTCCCCTTCCTTGTCATTACATATCAAGGCTATGTTACTGGGAGAAGACAATATTCTTAAAAATAAATGTTTCTATATTAACACTATTAGCATTTTTTGAAAAGCAAGTTTACCACACAGTAAAGATAGAATAATAATGTATACTTAATTGAAACACACTATGTAAATATAATGAAATCAACATAATATCACCATTTCAATTTCATCACACTATGAAAAACATTTTTACATTGTGCTTTATCAAGATGTATTGAGGCAATAAAAAATCAATATTTACACACATTCCCTTGGCGTAGAGACCTCCATAATAGCCATGTGTTAAAATGAATGTATGCACAACCTCATAGAGAATGCACTGTATATTTGTTGATGCATTGACAACATGAACTCTCCATGCAGTGTAGGCTAGGGCATATTACCTGTATCTATCCTGAAGTGCCAATTGACAGTTGGATATGTAGGTGCTGCGAAGAGAGGGACATTGCTGTTTTACATAGAGAACAAAAAGCTTTTGATGTCCCCCAATTAATTATGCCGCACAATAACAGTGCCTCGACAGAGGTGATAACATTACACATGGCAAGAATACATAACAGCTCTATGACGTTTTGTATTTCAAACATACATTTTTAATAATGCTAATAAGACAAACAAAGAAGGAGGCCTGTAGAGGAAGCCAGGAAGCAACAATAAAGCATAGTCCATGTCTTTGTGGTGGCACAGTTCTTCTGGAGACAAAAGGTTGGTAACCATGAAAACATGGCAGCAGAAATATATATTCTACTCTTGAACAAGGTGATGAAATTGCAAAGCTGTGTTTACAGAGCCTTGTGATAATGTCAACAAATATCCGACCTGGGTTCAAATATTATTTGTTTCAAGGTGTGCTTGATTGAGCTTGTCTGGTGCAATGGGACCAATTAAATGGTCCCAAAAATTCAAACCCTCCCATCTGGCACTCCAGGCAGGCTCAATCAAATGCCCAAAGTGTATGGAAAAATAATAATATTTGAACCTAGGTCTGACTAATACTGACAACATTTTAACTAGAACTTGTATAGGTTGAACAAGTGGGATAATTGTATATCCTCACAGGCTACAGTATAAGAAGGCATGACCCACACAGTTATAGCCTCCAGCACATGGACACCCTTGTTGAAAGTGTTTGTCATGGCACAGTTTGTGCCAAAAACACACAATGTTTCTGAGAACTAGCTAAGGGAAATCTCTTTTTTCCACCTTTCCTTATTATTACATCCCTGGTGCTGTCTTTCTTTATGATTACTCACAGCGGGAAAGCATTCTGACTCCATGCCAGCCCACTATACTTAGAACGGAAGACAGAGTTAAATGGAGACATACCTGAAGTGACATAAACTTGTCAGGGCTGAAATAGTTTCCAGATAGTTAATTAACCTCAGTGACTGGCACAGCAGTCCAGGTCGGCCCAGTCAGTCGCAATGAGCAGCGGGATAAATACTACCATTCATGTTGACATGTCACAGCCCATACACGTCATCAGTGTACTGGCCCCGTTAGTTTGCACTTTGTTTAGAGGTGAACTCACAGGGTATTTTCATCAAGATAAAAAACGAGTACTATGTAGGTGAAATTGGTGTGTTGCCATAATGTTATGCAAACATACCAAAAGCCATTTGTATAATTAGCTAGGTTAAAAAAATTGCTGTACTGTATGGCATAAGTTTTCTCAACAATATATGTTGATGGTATGCCATCATAAATGTGTTTGTGACATATTACATGATTTAATCTAATGCCATGTATTCACTCTTAAACACTCATCTCGTTCTTTTCTATTGAAAAGTTGAACTAGTGTTGTCTTTTGTCCTGTAAATCCTTCATAGGGACGATCAGTTCAGTTATGTTGGCATGGAGACTTGTAGAGAAGGATGAGGCAGAGGTGAGGGAGGAAGAGAAGGAGTTGGGATACACAGCACATACTATTACTAATGTTTTCTTTTGAACACTAAATCAAGGCCCAGGAGGTGGAAGAAAATGCCACCCATGCTGGTGTATTACAGTGGCTTGTAGTCTGGTTACGGTACAAAACAGTTGCAGTTCTAGCTATAGTTACAGATGTAGAAGCAGCAATATTGTAGCAAGACTGAAAGGCAATAAGGCAGTGACAACTCTGGTAGTCAGCCTCCCTAGCGCCACTTTAACATTTATGTGGAACGTTTTCCTGGCTCTGAACACTTCCACATTTCCCCCAACATCATTTTACATTGTTACACTCTGACAAGATCATTAGAAGCTACATCTCAAAATGTCATAACCAAAACGGCGATGTGAAAGGAGTGAAACATCTGGTGGATAACACCTCCTCCTCCTCCTGGGGAAAAAAGTAATCACGTTCGAAAGAAAGAGATTGCATGTGTCAGAAAATTGGATTTAAGGAATGGTGGAGTTGAGCCCAAACTGAAAACAGGGTGGAATGATGACACTTGGAGGGGTGTGATTACACAAATAAATAGAAAACAGGTGGAGTCATCTTGCCACTGGGCGATGATACATGTCAGCAACATTAATTCCTTACAGGCATTTTCATAGCCATCTTACAGTACAGCAAATAAAGTTTCATTTTGGGATTGGCAAAGAAAATAATCCGTTTTAGCTGGAATTTACATTCACCTTCTCAGCCAACAACCTTCTACACTGGGTTCCCAGCTAGTTGTGGTCTGTGGCAGTGGTCCATGCAGGCACGACCATAGAACCCATGCTGTGAAGCATTAAACCCTATTTATCAAGTCTACTGGCTAGGGTCCAGTATGTGTGACAGTGAAGAATCGAGGTGGAAAGTTCAACACCACAGCACTGTCCAAACCCATAAATGGAAGTCTGAGGATTTTGCTAAAAGACAAACAAAACGACTACGATATTTTGTTAACAATTTGTTAGGAAAACTCAGACAGTTTGGAAAGTTATATTAACATGACACTCGATGCCAAAGCCAATCAAAGCTTGACTGGTTAGTCCCCACCCTCCTGTGGACGTCATCCTCCAAGCCCATTGTCTGCCTTGCACCCGTCAGAACAGACTCTCATATTTTGTTTTAACGGTGCTGAGGTGATTTAAGGAACCCTAACAGAAAAAGACATGCGGTTCGTATTCTCATGGCTGTCTCAGCTTAAACGCATCCAGATTTTCCAAATGGGGAGGGGGGTGTACAGGGGGTGATTCGCTGACGTTATTTACATGGGGAAAGTTTTGTAGCCTCCCTGTCGGCCAGCACATCAGGATTCAGGATTTTTTTGGCAGTGACCTCCATCTGGATTTGTGTGCTGTGCTAGCGGGTGCCCCACCCCCACCCCCTCGTGAAAGGAGACCCATACAGAGCCTAAACCTGAAACTCTTTCAGAAGCAGCACTCTTGCTCAGTCAGTAACACCAACACCCCCAACCCACAACATTCTAAATGCATCCCCTTTTGCTATCAGGTCTATCTTTGGAGGAGTACACTGCAGACGCTTCCTGTATCCCATATTAGAAGAATGTGCAACGGTGAAGAGCCGGCCGTCCAACCGATTGGGTTCTCTCTCCAGAAGCCATATGGGACCACAGAGAGCTCAGTCTGGTTTTCATCTTCAGGGAAGTCAGTCAGCTGCCCCACCCTGGCCCTATACACAATGGATTGGGAACAGGCCTGTGACTTTGACTTTTAACTCAGTCTGCAGATTCCAGGCTCTGCTGCCAGTCTGGCCCAATATGCTACGCAGAACCTCCCTTGATGTGTCAGCCAAAGCAGCTTTGAATCCAATCATAAGGTCATAGGTTCCCCCATAATAGTCCATCCATGTTCCTGGAGAGGGGACACCAGGGAATTGTGCTTATGGTCAGCAATGTGGAAAAATACATAGATTGTTTTGCCACTAATGTCAGATCCTTCAGTGATGTATTTCAGCAAAATAGATAACTAGTCCAGTAAATATATACCGTAGTTAATCTGGGGAGATAACAATTTACTCCTTTTAATTTAACTCTATGGCTAACGGTCATTTATCAAAATCTCTGTGAATTTCTCTTATCAGTTGAAAAGCACAGAATCTAATTTGGTGATGGAATAATAACATTATCATCTATTCTGGCACAATTCCTGCCAAGTATACAGGATATCTTCCAGTTGAACACTCAAGCTCATGCTACTTGTAATACTGACAGTCACAGGAAAGAAGAGGGTCCATTTTGTGCATTTTCTTATCAGTTAAAAAGCACTAAATCCAACGTGGTGATTGAATAACTATTGCTGTAAGATAGAGCCAAGTATACACTGTATCTTCCAGAATTCACCATCAAACTCATTCTACTTCTCACACTACTTCCAAGACAGTTAGACCCATAGGGAATCAAGAGATTCCATGCAAACTTTACTATCAAAAAGCAATGGATCTAACATGAGGATAGAATGATGCCAAACCATGTTTTGTTGAATAGTAATGCCAAACATTTTCCAGAATCAAACTCATGTTACTACTCAAGCAACTGAACAGGCTGTTATAACTAAGGAATTGAGATAGTCCATGTTGTGCTCCTCGTTGGGAATATGAATGAACAAGTTAATGAAAGGAAATCTGAACTGAATTGAATGAGTCAGTCAGTCTGTCTGTCTGTCTGTCCAGCAGGTTGTCAGTCTGTCAAGGTTTTCAAACACCATTCAGCAGGCAGAGGGTCTCAGAGATCTGTTTGGAGTGGTTTCCCCCAGCCGTTGTATCCGTCACGCAAACAGAGGCAGGCCCCAGGTCTAGTCTATCCTTCATCCCCCTCTCCCATATTGGGCTCGGAGCGAAGGAGAGAGAGGGCTTTCAGGCTATAATTAAATTTCAATCCCAGCTCTCAGTTCTCCACTGGCCGTCCCCGGCTCTCTCGGTGGGAGGTTGAGAAGTTGGGTTGCCGCCTGTTGTGGTTTGTTTGAAAGCTCGAGAGTTCTCTGCCATAACGTTGGAATTCATTGTGCAGCAGCAGTGGGCCCCTCTGTGCTTAGTCAGTACAGGCAGAATCATAGATCCATAGAATAGAATCATGTCTGGTGTAGACTGTCCTGCTTATTCTAGTGGGCCAAGTCAGGATTCTCGCTGCTTACTGTTTGTGACTCATGTACCCCCGTCTCTCTTTGAGAAGAATGGGATTTGTGTACACCGTCACGTCATCTGTCATTGTCTGTTATGAAAAGCTGTGATAAGCTGCATATGACATCACTGTTCTGAAAGCTTGTAGTCACATACGCATTATGACATGTACCTCGAGCGCCACATCAGTCTGAGGTCCACTTTCCTCCATTCTCCACTCACTTCCACTTTTTTTCCCTACTACTGCAGTGCACTCCCTGCTCACTGCCACACTGCCACGGACAATGCCAGATCATTGGCATCGATCCATGGGTAGGCCTACAAACTGGACTCAGCTGCGGCAGCAGGGAGTCAGGCATTTCCTCCTGACAGTGATATGAGTCCGGTCGGGGAGGCAGGGACCAGCGCTGTGGGAGAGACAGGCTGAGTTCTGCACCACTGATCCAAAGTGACAGTGATGGACAGGTTCTGAGAGGAGAGCTGATGGCCGGGCTTTTTCGCCGCTCTGGACAGTTTTTTTTTTTAAAGGATGGACAAGACGGTCACAAGGCTTCAATGTCAGTGGGGCGTTTTGTCTTGTGTGTGTGTGTGTGTGTGTGTGTGTGTGTGTGTGTGTGTGTGTGTGTGTGTGTGTGTGTGTGTGTGTGTGTGTGTGTGTGTGTGTGTGTGTGTGTGTGTGTTGCCAAACGGTCAAGCAGAGCAATACATGTGGAGAGGAGAAACACTTGAATTATTGATTTTGTTGAATTTGTACCCTGTTACAAGTGTCCATACAAGACATAGAAGATTCCATTAGCCTAATGATACTATGATGATTTGGTGACAAACCATCCTTGACATGATGAATGAATGCTAGCTTCACACTGACATTGTAAGTTTACACGTTAACATTTAAAGTTTAAGTTTAAACAGTCAGGTTCAAGTCCTATCATGCTATGAGCAGGAGTTATATGTCACAGAAGATGTTCCTCTCCCCCACCCAGCTTATGAAGTGTTGAGGTTCTCTGCGAACTCATTAATTCAAGAACAAATGTCGCCAAGCGCAGCAATTATTGCTAAACTTATTAGACACTATGCTGCCTCTGGGACCACACTCTAATCTGGACGTTAGGCCCTGGGTTGTGCCACTTACCAAGCTGTCAGCTTTGATGACTCGCACGCACACACACACGCACGCACGCACGCGCGCACGCGCACACGCGCACACACACGCACACACACACACACACACACACACACGCACACGCACACGCACACGCACACACACACACACACACACACACACACACACACACACACACACACACACGTGTTGTTTACTGAGTGTGTGTGGGGGAGAGGAAGGATGAGAAGGATGTACATGTGTCGAGCATGTAGTATTTACAGAATGTGTGTGTGTGTGTGTGTGTGTCTATCTCAATGACAGTTAGGACAACCTTCTCTCCAGACACAGATTTTACAGACAGATAGCTGTATATCCTCTTTATGACCAAATTCATCTTCTCAGACTACATATGACTACTCCTTTCAAATTTGCTCATCCTGTGGAAAATATTTAGGCCTATGCCCAAAATGTGTAGGACAATTTGTGAAGTTTTTTTTTTTTTTAAATTCCGCACTGTGTCTTCATCTGCCAGCACTCACAGTCTCACGTCAGAATTATACGTTCATCCATGTTTCTAAAATGTCAAATGTTGAAGTGTTTAATTTTAAGTCTAGGCATTTGCTCAACATTTTGAAGGTTAGGGTTGAGTTTAGACATTAACTCAGAATTTCTCAAGGGTAGGCATTAACTCCGAATGGTTAAGGTAAGGGTTATGGTTTGGGATACACTTACAACAAAATATATCAGAAAAATCTTCCTAACACTGGAATTGAACGTGCAACCTTTGCAATCAGTATCTGCAGATGCAGATGCTTATGGGCTCCCGAGTGGCGCAGTGGTCTAAGGCACTGCATCTCAGTGCAAAAGGTGTCACTACAGTCCCTGGTTTGAATCCAGGCTGTATCACATCCGGCTGTAATAGGGTGGTCCACAATTGGACCAGCATCGTCCAGGTTTAGCCGGGTTAGGCCGTCATTGTAAATAAGAATTTGTTCTTAACTGACTTGCCTTGTTAAATAAAGGTTAGCTCACTGATGCCCCTAGTGGCCAGTTTCCATGTCACCTCCTGATGTTCTCAGACATGGATGGACATCGAATACTGACTTGTATCACTGGTGACCTGCCTCGTCATCATTGGAAATACTGTAGAAAGGGCCACATCCTGGCCTACCCATTTCTGTCTGTAACTTCTGTCTGGTGCTACTTTTCACTGAGTCCCCTGACTCAAGCCCTTCTGTTATGATCTAATTTTAGTTTTTAGATGTTCCCTCGATCAATAATTAATCAGACACGATAAATGAAGAATAAACGACTAGCCTTCTGGTAAGCACTGCCTATGAGAATAGGATAGATGTACAGTAATAAGAATATTCAGGGGGTTGAGGAGAAGGATGGAGCCCCTCGACTACTTCCAGCACTATGTGTGATAGACATACTGTACTGAGCTGGAGATCTTCAGATGGTTAGGAATAAGGATGTGTGTGTCATGTTTGTTTGTGTGTGTGTGTGTGGCCAGAGACTTAGAGACAGATCCAGCTTCAGGGGCTTTTGTGAGGTTGTAAAACATGTTCCTGTTCACTTTTCCAGCTGCGCCTCCTAAATGGTGCATTAAACTCTGGTAAACCCCAAAAGTCACCTGGGAAAACATGAAATGCTCTGAGCGTCAAGTGTGTTCAAGGACAATCCTCTTGCTCTATTCTCTTCTTTCACATGTGTCATTTTTAGGGATACAAAGATAATATACTCTTATAGATCACCAATAGCCATATATCACTTAAAAAGCATTTTTAAATAGCTTTTTAAACAAAGGGTTTTTAAACAAAGGGTGTGACCGGTTCGCACTCAAAAAGATGTTGCATAAAGCTTACTTAATTTTTTAGATTTTTAGATTATTTTCACTGCATCAGACTTTTCGGATTTGCAGCCCTCTTCAGTGTGTACTGTAGGTACACACTGAAAAAATTGTAGGGAACACAGGTGAGTGACCGATGAGCAGCAGGTGCTTCTAATCAGGGTTGTCACTCATCTGCCAATCAGGGATGTGGCTTCTCTGGTCTATATTACCTTAAATTCACTTACGCAAAATAGTTATAGGATAGAACAAATTGCTCCTATAATTAAGAAAATGTTGACCATTAAGCCCCATTTTACAATTTTACGTATCACTAATAGCATACATAATAACTGTATTTTTCTAAACATATGTACTGTAATTTTCCCTGGCCCAGAAAGATTACCCACTGTGGACTAGATGGATAAAGATAATCCTGAAATGGTTTTAGTGCTAATGTTACATCTGGTCACACTGTGTTTGGTAGCCTATAACGACAGGTACTGGGCAGATAAAGCCCATTCCTCTGAGAGCACATGAACCCAGCTAGTCTACATTTGCACTATCAAGGACACAGTATCACAGCTTGCTATTAAATTGATGAAGAACCCTGACTACTTATTGAATGTACGCTACAGCTTGGAATGATGCAGCGTTGCATTTTAAAATGATAATGAACAACATAAGAGGCTATTCAGACATGTTTTTCAATACATAATGCAAAGTTAATACCACGCCACAGCCTTGAATCAAGACCCTTCTGCCCTAAAGACATTGACTAACACCAAGAACACTGAAGAGCAAGATGTGAAAACACACATTGTGGGGATAATAATGTAACATTGAAAGAGGACACTTATTCTGTATTATGGAAAAAGCTTGCTCAAATGCATTTAACATTCATAACGCAAAGTGAGAGGCAGTCAAAGGTGACAAACCCACTGGGCGCACACTTCAATTCTATTCCACGTTGGTTCAATGTCATTTCATTGAAATGATATGGAAACAACGTTAATTCAACCAGTATGTGCCCATTGGATAGACCTATTTAATGAAACAGTAATTCAACCAGTATGTGCCCAGTGGGAAACCGTTTTATCAAAGCATAGTCTGGTTGTTTGGTGATAAAGAGATATAGGTTGAGGAAAGATTGTAGATAATACAGTGGGAATAACAGTGATAACTGTTTCATTGTAGACGACGAGTTCACAATGACTGTATGTGACTAGACAGCAGAATCTGTTAAAACATACATGATCACATAACGCATCCATCTTATTGGTTGCGGTAACCATCTTAATTGGTAGGACCTCATTGGATGATGGCCCGTGGTATATCTCTGCTACCCTTTGAGCAGACGCAGATGGGGTGATATATGTATGTGTCCATGTCGTCTCCTCTGTCATGCAAATAAACCGTCTTTTCGAGATGTTATCCTGTACACTGTTGTGCTCCTTATTCAAGAGCAATAGAACCCTGCTCCCGGGGATGCAACACGGACTCTCCTCTTTTAGAGAAGATCACGTCTTTTCACCTACCCTGCTGTTCACTGCCTCTGTTTTTTCTTCCCTTATTTTGTATCATGGCAGGAGGTAGTTGCCACGGAAATATGACTTTGACCGATACGCTGCACAAAGGCAGTGAGATATCAATGCTTCACGATGCAAAATTCAAGATGTTTTTCTCTCTGTTCTGTGCATTAGACATGGGACATTGTCATGGTAACTGCTGCCATTTTAAATGTTAAGGATTTCTTCACATTATGCTAGGTATGAATTGCACATAAACATTTCCCATAAGGGAAAAAATATAGATGTTCAATCAAACACTTGGTTTCATAAAGTTTCATTAAATTGATAAGGTTTTGAAGTGCCGAAACACTGTAATTTATGTTATTTTTTCACTAAAGCTCTCTGTATTGCTGCTATTCTAAATTTTACAGTTGAAATAATCTAAAATATGCTTACATTTCTATCACTAAACACTGAGTCTAAAAACACTACATCATTGGCTGCTGCCGAGCCTTCTAAACTATGATGGTTACCAGGGCTACAGCAATATTTTCACAGCCTATTATTTTAACAATAACCACCTAAAGGCCAGTGAGAACTATTTCTCTCTAACAGAGTCTGGTAAATAAAACTTGAATTGACTATTGGCCTTGACGACAGCCTTACACTGACTGACTCTATGCCATGACTGTTAATCTGCCATCACCTGTTGCCAGGTAACGTAACAACGAATGAACGAACACAGTGCCATCACCATCCATTCTTTATGAAGAGATGAGCAATCTGTTTCTCCCTCCTCTCTCCCTTGCTCTCTGGCTCACGGGGGAGTTTCCACTCAAGGTCAGAGACAAGCCTCTTAGCTATCCAGCAGCTATATTCAAAACAAAGTGTATTGTGCAGGCTGACATGCACATGCACCATGTCTATATGTGTTTTTATACATATGTGGATGTACATCAATGTACTGTATCTGTTGGTGTATAGAACAGATATAGCAGCATGTAAAACATACTGGACCTTACAAAAGCTATTCCTCATAAGTGCATATCATGAATGTTTGTTGTTGTGCAACAGCAGCGTATAATACAGTCCAGTTGTTACAGTAAGTGGCACCCATGTGGATGTAAAATGCCACCATAGCCCACTATGGAGCAACAGAGCTCAACAAATTAGAGTGGCAAATCCTACTACCTTAACAGTGATTGCCCTTGTTGCCTGTCACTGTGATTTCGAAACCCCTGTGATTCAATAAGGGAACATTGTTTGGATTCGACCTGGGCATGGAATGCGACAGTACCTCACAATAACATTTATTTCCCAAGCTTGCCGATTATCTGCGCATGGTTCTGTCTGTACCATACTGTCATTTCAAAAAAAGTTGCAGAGCACAATCTCAGTAAGTTGCTGAAACTATTAGCTGAATTAGCTGTGAATAAGACCCTCTGAAAAGTGGAGCATGAGTCAAAGGTATACCGCTGCCATGGGGCTGTGAACTCTTTTCACAGTGTCAAAGAAAATAAATGACATTGCACAAGACGTCTGCCAAATATCTACTGGAAAACATTTCATTTCATATCACATTTTAAACTATTTATTTCGATTTTATCAGATAGGATCATTTTGCAAAAGGTATTGTTGATTACAAAAGATAAACATAATTAATGTGCACCTTTTGATAGGCTTATAAAATGAATGGAAACAAGCTGAACCAGGTGTGTGGAATGGCCACACACACACACACACACACACTTTATTTCTGAGCTCCGTAACATGAGGGATCATTTTTGTTTTGATAAACTTTTACAGCTACAAAGCCAGACATTATTGTGAGATTCCTCTTCTGATCCACTCATTTCCCTAAGAATGCAAACCCTGAAAAATTCAGTCAGGTTGGTAAAATTCATGTCAGCTGATATTCAGAAATGGAGCTATACAGGCCATAAAATCTAAGACTATTTGATACAAAAAGAGAGAATATACTGTACAACAGAATCACAAGTTTCCTCAAAATCAATCTTAACCTTAAAACATTACTGCATCATAAATATGAACTAATCCATTTTAATTGACTGAAATTTAAAACCTATGAAACTTGGTGGACATGGCAGGTAGGATAAGGTGAAATTGAAAAATGCATCCTTTGTATATTAAATAACATTTTACTCCTCTGTGATATGTTTTACAATCACATCTTCAGAGATGTCATTTACTAAAACAAGTGTTTTGACGTGAGAATAAAATGTATCATATTTTATCTTCAAATGTATTTTTCATATACAGTATGTCACACCACGTCCTCAAATTAAAAAATGTTTTGCAATTGTTCAGAAATGAAATCAGCATATTTTTGCCAGTGTTTGCAAAAATGGAGTTCGCTATACTTATTTACAACACTTGGTAATATGATAGTAGTAATACAACACTTGGTAATATGATAGTAGTAATACAACACTTGGTAATATGATAGTAGTAATACAACAATTGTGTAAATATTTTGTTCTCCATTTCAAACAAAAATAATGTAAAAACATTTTTCTCAATTTTCACGGTGGCATAAAATACCTATATTTTGGAGGCCAATTTCTCACATTTCAGAAACCAAATATCTCACCGTTGACCTTGTCTGTAGCAGGGCTGCTGGTGTTGTTGTATTAGCTTTGGTCTAATAGGTGTAATGTGCTGTCACGTCTTTAGCTCAGGGGGAATGCATTTCCTTTATCACACAGCATGGAGAAAGCCCAACACGCACGCACGCACACACATGCACACGCACGCACGCACACACACACAGCATGGAGAAAGCCCACACACACACACACACACACACACACACACACAGCAGCGGGAGAGCCCAACAAAAACCCCAGTGCAGTGGTTTACAGAGTAATGTGTGTGACAGGTAACTGTAGACCTGTTTCTAAGTCAGTGGAAGTGTTTCATATGAGAACTGACAGTTTTCCAATTGTATTGTGCTCAAACTGGGATGGTTTTTGACAAGATGACACAATGGACAAACAGGCTCACGCATACACATAGGCCTACACACACACACACACACACACACACACACACACACACACACACACACACACACACACACACACACACACACACACACACACACACACACACACACACACACACACACACACACACAAGCCACCAGAACAGCTTCAATGCTCCTTGGCATAGCTTCTACAAGTGTCTGGAACTCTATAGGAGGGATGCGACACCATTCTTCCATGAGAAATTCCATCATTTGGTGTTTTGTTGATGGTGATGGAAAACGCTGTCTCAGGAATCGCTCCAGAATCTCCCATAAAAGTTCAATTGGATTGAGATCTGATGACTGAGACTGATATTATTTAAATAGTTTTCATGCTCATCAAAGTGTTCAGTGACCACTCGTGCCCTGTGGATGGGGGAATTGTCATCCTATGGAGGCATAACCATGTTACTCAAAATAATGGCATGCTCAGCATTTTTATACATGACCCTAAGCATGATGGGATGTTAATTGCTTAATTAACTCAAGACCACACCTGTGTGGAAGTACCTGCTTTCAATATACCTTGCATCCCTCATTTACTCAAGTGTTTCCATTATTTTGGCAGTTACATACTCACTCAAAATTATATCACGCCTTTTCAGATGTGGATTTGATGAGGCCTCTTGTGTACTTTGTCCTAAACCATAACAGCCATAATCTCCTATAATAGGCTTCAGTGTAGAAGTCTAACATCCTGTTCTGTCTACCATCTCCCTCTCCTTCTCACTCTCTCTGTATCCCTCTCTCTCGCTCTCTGTCTCTCTCTCTCCTGGTCTCATGTTTCTCTATGAATCTTTCCCCCTGTTTCTCTGTTTCTGTTTCTCAATGAATCTTTCCCCCTGTCTCTCTGTTTCTGTTTCTCTATGAATCTTTCCCCCTGTCTCTCTGTTTCTGTCTCTGTTTCTCTATGAATCTTTCCCCCTGTCTCTCTGTTTCTGTCTCTCTGTTTCTCTATGAATCTTTCCCCCTGTCTCTCTGTTTCTGTCTCTCTGTTTCTCTATGAATCTTTCCCCCTGTCTCTCTGTTTCTGTCTCTCTGTTTCTCTATGAATCTTTCCCCCTGTCTCTCTGTTTCTGTCTCTGTTTCTGTTTCTCTGTTTCTCTATGAATCTTTCCCCCTGTCTCTCTGTTTCTGTCTCTCTGTTTCTCTATGAATCTTTCCCCCTGTCTCTGTTTCTGTTTCTCTGTTTCTCTATGAATCTTTCCCCCTGTCTCTCTGTTTCTGTCTCTCTGTTTCTCTATGAATCTTTCCCCCTGTCTCTCTGTTTCTGTCTCTCTGTTTCTCTATGAATCTTTCCCCCTGTCTCTCTGTTTCTCTATGAATCTTTCCCCCTGTCTCTCTGTTTCTGTCTCTCTGTTTCTCTATGAATCTTTCCCCCTGTCTCTCTGTTTCTCTATGAATCTTTCCCCCTGTCTCTCTGTTTCTGTCTCTCTGTTTCTGTCTCTGTTTCTCTATTTCTCTATGAATCTTTCCCCCTGTCTCTCTGTTTCTGTCTCTCTGTTTCTGTTTCTCTGTTTCTGTCTCTCTGTTTCTCTATGAATCTTTCCCCCTGTCTCTCTGTTTCTGTCTCTCTGTTTCTCTGTTTCTGTCTCTGTTTCTCTATGAATCTTTCCCCCTGTCTCTCTGTTTCTGTCTCTCTGTTTCTGTTTCTCTATGAATCTTTCCCCCTGTCTCTCTGTTTCTGTCTCTCTGTTTCTCTATGAATCTTTCCCCCTGTCTCTGTTTCTGTCTCTCTGTTTCTCTATGAATCTTTCCCCCTGTCTCTCTGTTTCTGTCTCTCTGTTTCTCTATGAATCTTTCCCCCTGTCTCTCTGTTTCTGTCTCTCTGTTTCTCTATGAATCTTTCCCCCTGTCTCTCTGTTTCTGTCTCTCTGTTTCTGTTTCTCTGTTTCTGTCTCTGTTTCTCTATGAATCTTTCCCCCTGTCTCTCTGTTTCTGTCTCTCTGTTTCTGTTTCTCTGTGAATCTTTCCCCCTGTCTCTCTGTTTCTCTATGAATCTTTCCCCTGTCTCTCTGTTTCTCTATGAATCTTTCCCCCTGTCTCTCTGTCTCTGTTTCTGTCTCTCTGTTTCCATTTTTCTGTCTCTCTGTTTCTCTATGAATCTTTCCCCCTGTCTCTCTGTTTCTGTCTCTCTGTTTCTGTTTCTCTGTGAATCTTTCCCCCTGTCTCTCTGTTTCTGTCTCTCTGTTTCTCTATGAATCTTTCCCCCTGTCTCTCTGTTTCTCTATGAATCTTTCCCTGTCTCTCTGTCTCTGTTTCTGTCTCTCTGTTTCATTTTTCTGTCTCTGTTTCTCTATGAATCTTTCCCCCTGTCTCTCTGTTTCTGTCTCTCTGTTTCTGTCTCTGTTTCTCTGTTTCTCTATGAATCTTTCCCCCTGTCTCTCTGTTTCTGTCTCTCTGTTTCTGTCTCTTTGTTTCTGTCTCTTTGTTTCTGTCTCTCTGTTTCTGTTTCTCTATGAATCTTTCCCCCTGTCTCTCTGTTTCTGTCTCTCTGTTTCTCTATGAATCTTTCCCCCTGTCTCTCTGTTTATGTCTCTCTGTTTATGTCTCTCTGTTTCTGTCTCTCTGTTTCTGTCTCTCTGTTTCTCTATGAATCTTTCCCCCTGTCTCTCTGTTTCTGTCTCTCTGTTTCTCTATGAATCTTCCCCCCTGTCTCTCTGTTTCTGTCTCTGTTTCTCTATGAATCTTTCCCCCTGTCTCTCTGTTTCTGTCTCTGTTTCTCTATGAATCTTTCCCCCTGTCTCTCTGTTTCTGTCTCTGTTTCTCTATGAATCTTTCCCCCTGTCTCTCTGTTTCTCTATGAATCTTTCCCCCTGTCTCTCTGTTTCTCTGTTTCTGTCTCTCTGTTTCTCTATGAATCTTTCCCCCTGTCTCTCTGTTTCTGTCTCTGTTTCTGTCTCTCTGTTTCTGTCTCTCTGTTTCTGTCTCTCTGTTTCTCTATGAATCTTTCCCCCTGTCTCTCTGTTTCTGTCTCTCTGTTTCTGTCTCTCTGTTTCTCTATGAATCTTTCTCCCTGTTTCTGTTTCTCTGTTTCTGTCTCTCTGTTTCTGTCTCTCTGTTCTCTGTTTCTCTGTTTCTCTCTTGTTTCTGTCTTTCCCTGTTTCTCTGTTTCTGTCTCTCTGTTTCTCTATGAATCTTTCCCCTGTCTCTCTGTTTCTGTCTCTCTGTTTGTCTCTCTGTTTCTGTTTCTCTATGAATCTTTCCCCCTGTCTCTCTGTTTCTCTCTGTTTCTGTCTCTCTGTTTCTGTCTCTCTGTTTCTGTTTCTCTGTTTCTGTCTCTCTGTTTCTCTATGAATCTTTCCCCCTGTCTCTCTGTTTCTCTGTTTCTGTTTCTCTGTTTCTCTATGAATCTTTCCCCCTGTCTCTCTGTTTCTGTCTCTCTGTTTCTCTATGAATCTTTCCCCCTGTCTCTCCGTTTATGTCTCTCTGTTTCTCTCTTTCCCCCTGTCTCTCTGTTTCTGTCTCTCTCTCTCTGTTTCTCTATGAATCTTTCCCCCTGTCTCTCTGTTTCTGTCTCTCTGTTTCTCTATGAATCTTTCCCCCTGTCTCTCTGTTTCTGTCTCTCTGTTTCTCTCTTTCTCCCGGTCTCACATGTTTCTCTCTTTTAGAATGTCTATAGCCTTGGTCACAGTATTGTTGAAGCAGCAATATACAATTCAAATGAACAAAAGCTACTTCATAAAAGCTGTGCATGAGCGGAGGATGAAATAACACCAAGGCACATAACATTCACATAACTCAACACTATTCTTAGGTTACCGGGCATAGAAACAGGCTGGGTATGATTCAATAATGTTATAATTACTTAATGACGTTTACTTTAATCAGTAGGACAGAGCGTGGGAGCTGGATTTTGTCCAGACCATGCATTTCTTTGTTCAATCAGATAAAAAATAATAATGCCAATTCAATAGCCCCAATACAATCCAATACCCCTAATACAATACAATAGCCCCAATACAATCCAATAGACCCAATACAATCCAATAGCCCCAATACAATCCAATAGCCCCAATACAATCCAATACCCCTAATACAATACAATAGCCCCAATACAATCCAATAGCCCCAATACAATCCACTACCCCCAATACAATCCAATAGACCCAATACAATCCAATAGCCCAATACCACCAATGAAATCCAATAACCCCCAATGAAATCCAATAGCCCAATACAATCCAATACCCCCAGTACATATGCAAGTTGTAATGCAGAATATGCCACAAGCAGATGCAGAATGCCGTGGCAGTGTGGTGGCAGGGTGGGAATGATGCACAGCCACATTCAGATGCTCTTTATCTTTCTGCTGCAGAGTGAAATGTAGAGGAATGTAAGCTGTGCATTTACAGGGGCCCTGAGGAAATATAATACTCCTGCTTTGTGGATGTACTAATGTAATTATGAAAAGTTCCCGCTTTGGCTCAAGATTGCTATCCCCCACTAACATAAACATTTGTCCGCAAGAACACCTTTTCAGTCTAATATGACCGTTTTATCTGTGTGTGCCCCCCCCCTCCCAGTAAAACCAGGGTGAAATGGTAAAATCAGATTTTTTTTGTAACACATTTAGTGTGCACACGCAGATGCATACACACACACACCACATTTTGGAATACAGGGTCTGTGATCTGAGTTTCAATGAAACATCTTTTTTGATGTATTTGGAAGGTGGACATTAAATAATGTCCAAATCACCAGCGGGTACAACATCAAACAGAAACAAATGAAAACACTGTAATGACTGCTCGGACTCCGGCTTATTGTGCCTTCATTTGCGACCGGGCCCTGTGGACACAGCTACAGGACTGTCTGATTATAGATTAAAGATGGGTTGATTAGTCCAGTACTTTCATCTCTACCAAACTTCGACAACTTCTCATTTGCTACACGAATAGGGTCATCATTGATATGCTGTATCATAGTCTAACCCAAAGTAATGCCCAGTTGGAAAGCTTGATGGCTAGAAAGGTGAATGGTGACATTCAGGCTGCGTGTTCTTTTATCAATGGCAGGTGACTGTGTTCCAATAGGGAATGAAGCTGCTCCCTAACCCCTCCCCCTCCTCAGAGTATATTATAGTATTATCCCGCCTCCCACTCATCATGGGGAAAGAACATGATCACCAGTATATTGGACGGTACTACAATGCACACAATCAAATCCCCCTTTCTAACACCAGTAACAACATGACAGGGTCCAAGATGTGACGGTGTTCATTTGGTGTCAGAATCCCCTATATGTGTTCGTAGCTCAGGCAAAAATAATGAATGAAAAATATGGGCCTCCCTTCTCTCCCAAGACTTTAGGGGTTATTCTTTGAGAAATCCTGACGTATCCTTTTAAGACAAGACAAGATTCACTCCTTTCCAACTGAACTGCGAGTCCAAGAGAGCCTGCTTGTACTGTATTTATGGTCCTGGTCCCTGGTCATCAGCTTTCATCTGATTTTCATTACAACTGAAGTGAATGCAAAGCCAAGTTTCCAAATAATATAACAGACCGGTTCAGTGTCTCCCGGCCGGGGCCTGTTGGATCTGGATAGCTCTGTGTAAACGGAGAGGCTGACATTCAAACACCGCGGCAGGGAGCCATGGTGGACTTAGCAGCTCCTCTCTGGCCTGCCTTGGCCACAGCCCCCGCTCCTCTCTGGCCTGCCTTGGCCACAGCCCCCGCTCCTCTCTGGCCTGCCTTGGCCACAGCCCCCGCTCCTCTCTGGCCTGCCTTGGCCACAGCCCCCGCTCCTCTCTGGCCTGCCTTGGCCACAGCCCCCGCTCCTCTCTGGCCTGCCTTGGCCACAGCCCCCGCTCCTCTCTGGCCTGCCTTGGCCACAGCCCCCGCTCCTCTCTCTCACTCCAACATCTGACAGAGAATTGGCATCTCACATGGTCTAATGAAGTGTATGTCACAGTTAAATGCAGAACTGAGCAGACGTACGTTGTCTACTAAGAACAGCTGGGTGGTCAGCTTCGAGCAGGACCTACGGGCTGGAAGACCTTACTAGGCAATAATATTTGAATGAACGTTATTGAGCAGGATCAATCAGATAACTCTCCTGTTGACATTTCTTTCCATGACAACAGGTCTAAACAGAAGCTTAGCTCTCATCTTGCTCCATGTCTGGACATGAAAGAAAAGTAACAGTGAGCCATTGCAAACAAGAAAAAATCTCACATTTATTTGATATCAAACAAGAGTTGAATTTTTATATCAGCTGACAATGGGCACTTACAAAATAAATGAACTTAATCTAAACCGTGCTGAAAGTCGCACTACCCAAACATTTTTATTTTTCAAATTTTCAATAATTCTGTTAATAAATTAATGTCAAAGGAAATATGCTCGTAATATGCTTGAAATATCGCATTGACACAAATGTTTTTATTTTCTTTCAAGTAAAATAAATTACACAAAGATCCAATTCACTCCAAATCTGTGCATGGCATGGTGTTAACAACAAATATTACTGCCAAAACTCTTCATTCATGAAAGCAAAAAGCACTTCACAAGCGGAGATGTGAGTATTGTTTCTTATGAGATTTTCAAAAAAGTATATATATTTTATGTTCAAACAGACTACAACGTGTCAAGTGAGAGGAAAAAAGACATTTGCACCGTTTGAGCAACCTGTTTTGAGGACAATCTCCTCAACATTGAAAGGTTGTATAATTGGTTGCCACAACATTTGTATTCTTTTCTTTTTTTTTTACACTGTAGTACAGCAAAATATATTTTATTTAGCTGTTACTCTGACAACAGTTAAATGTGCAATAGAGAAAATATAATGCCTGAGTCTGAATTAGTGGTTCTTCATTTGACATTCCTCAATGTGGAGTGAAATGACTCTAGGTTCTGGAGTGGAATGACTCAACAGATCCTCATACTGGAAACCCTTCCAGGAAGACTTCCCCAGTTCTAAACCTGGAGTTTGAAACCATATTTTTCTTCTTCTTCCATATAATACAAATGCAAGCTGGACAGGGATGGCGCCAGACAGACTCCTCTCTGACACATTGAGTAGTCTGTGCATTTCCTTCTCTGTAGTCCCACAGCAGAGCGGAGCAGTTCTTGTCCAAAGGACATTTGTATGTGACCGAGTGTATGTGTGAATAAGCCATCCGTCTCCTACCTACCAGCCACAAACATTTCACTTCTTGCTCTGACGGGTCATTAGGAGTGCAGAGGAGGGCCAGGAGGAGGACCGGTGAGGGCTGGCAATAGTCTTGACATCAACCAAAGCCCACACACACATACATATGTTCAAACCTGTGCAAAAACACCAGAGAGGTGCTTCCTCTCCTTCCTCCATCCACCTGCTCAGAGGCTGGTAATGAGCTGCATCTGTCCATCCTGGGGGCCCTGTCCCTCAGGTTCACAGTACTCAGCGCTGGGGGGCACAATGCACCCATCGCTGGTGCCCCGGTGTATGTGGTAGTAAGACAGGGGCTGGGGCCCATCGACCAGCTCAGGCATGCTCTTATGGTACAGGTCCTCCCCCTCACTCCTGGGGGAAGGGGACAGGTCGTCGGCTTCATCGGGGGGGTAGGGTGAGGCCGAGGGGGAGTCTCTCAGGTTGGGCATGCTGGTATACTGGGAGTCCCCGTCCTCCATCGCCCCCACTGTCTTTGAGCCGTGGCCCCCAGGCCCCTCCACAGCCCTCCTGGGGGCCTTGTGGGCGCTGTAGAGCAGGGAGTGAGTCCTCTGGGGTAGGAGGGGGGCCTCTAACGCCTCCTTATGGTGGGGGTGCAGCAGCAACTCCAGGGTAGGGTGACCTCCTCCAATTACCCCGACTATACTACCTCTCTGGGGGGACGAAGCCTCAGCACGGTCATTCACTATGTCATCATCCTCGCTGCCGCTTCCACCCCCACCATCCCTATCCCTGTCCCCAGTCACCCTGGTCTGGGGAGGGGCCCGGTCCCTGTCCCTCTCCCTGCTATCCCGGTGTGGGTTGTGGCCCTTAGGGGGCCCGCGGGGCCTCAGGTTATTGTGAACCAGCTCAGAGATGATCATCTTCTCGAAGGCAGCGTCGTCCAGGCTGAGGCCCCCCAGGTCCCCTGGGCCGCAGACCACACCCCCGCCCACAACATCCTCATAGTCATCGTCATGGTCACGCAGGGAGTAGCAGTTGTTAAAGTTTCCGTTGAGGGGGAGGGTGTCCATGGCACTGATGTCCTTGCTGTGGGTCAGAGAGTGCTGCCCTGCAACGAGAGGTACGACACCTGGATTAGATATCACTAAAGCACGGTTTATAAATCATTATTAAATTACAAATCAATACAATACAGTTTGATACTGCTCAGGACACTTCACTGTTAAGTGTTTTCAATAGTTGCTAACTTGATTTTTATGTTCAAATGTTCATATGTATACATAATATACAGTTCAAGGGGGTTCAAATTTGAAATAATTATCTATCATGTCTGTTTCCATTTTGCATCATCATGTCTGACATTATCATAGCCAATACTGAAGTTATCCTGAACAATATTCGACAAATGAGAAAAAAAAAAAAAAAGAAACATTACACATCCAGCAACAACACACTGATAATGTAGCTAGCCAGGTAGCAACAACATAGCAAGATCAACATATCATAGCACAGGTTATGAGAGAAAGAAATACTGTGGGGGAGGTGGAGGTAGAAAAGAGACAATGAATAAAACGTTCATTCCAGCCTTAAAAAAAATAAAAAAAGAAGGAGTAATGTGGAACACAGACGCAGGGCCACCTTGTTCACCCACTGGGGCCACACAAGCACAGCCCCCCCCCATACACACACACACACGACCACGACACAGGCACGGTGCAATGACTCACTTTGCCACCACTCACATCAAGTGTGTCTGCTCAGGCTACCTGGCCTAAGAACTGCTGATATGCAACAAAAAAAAGTAAAACATATGCTTTTTATTGCGGCATAAAAAACAAGAAAATCACTGAAATAAGACAAAAGAGGAAGGAGGCCTGGATTCAGTCGGCCCCGCTCAGATTTGGGTCCCCTTAAAAAGTTAACGATTTAACTCGAATTTACAGATTCATCTGAAAAAAATTTCAAACATTTGAGAAAGCTCTAGAGAAATAATCCTGAGAACCACTGAATCCAGGACTTGGCAGGTGGAGGGGTTTCAGCAGCAAGCAATCACAGCCTCTTTACAGTCTAAAATGGCAAGTACACTATCATATCATTACTATCTCTCTCTCTCTGCTTAGAATGTGATTGAGGGATGATTTGATTTAACAGGTTTCTATCTATCTACTTCTCCCAGATGGGAAGGAAATACTTTGTACACAATAGATCACATTGATAACCTCTTGCGAAACTCAAAGATTGGCTAGAAGAATGTCGGCAGAAGATGAAGAAGACTTGGAATAGGAGGATCAGTCTAAATGAGTAAGGGAAGAGGATGAAAAAAAGAGCCGTATTTTGGCAGTTAGTGACTGCCTCGCTTCAAGCTCCGCGAAAGGGGGGAGATTGAAGTTTTAGATTTCAGTTAAATGAGTCTGAATAGACCTGACTGTGAGATGGAGGAATAAAATTGGAGCTGGGCTGTGACACACACTGCCGTGGAGATAAGGACCGTCTCTTTCTCTCTTTAGTAGGGAGAAAAGAGTGTAAAAACAGACATCAAAGATTTTTTTTTAAAGAGTGAAAGGAGGGAACAGGGAGGGAGGGGTGGGGGAGGAGTGTGAGGGCAAAGAAAGGGGGCTAGGGGAAGAAAAGACAGAAATGGTGTGAAAACAGCCCCACTGCAGGATTTGCATTTGTTTAAGCACGGAGAGTCATTTTGACGCAGACAGATATTCTACAGGGAGAGGGGTAAGTGATGTGAACAGAATTTAACTGGACACTGCCAGAGCCAGACATCTGCATTCTGGGAAAGATTCCAACGGAGATTCGCCCAAGACGTTCTCTTTACCGTTACTGCAGCAAATTAACATCTGCACTGTATTACCTTTGTATTAATACACTTCATAGAAGCCATGTTGATCCTTCAGGATGGGGAGGATCATCTATAACGACTACAGCAGAACACATTAGGAATAAGCTAACATTTTCAACTTGAGCCTCTTCAATACTTTACACTTTTTTATTGATTTTCTATTTCACCTTTATTTAACCAGGTAGGCCACTTGAGAACAAATTCTCATTTACAACTGCGACCTGACCAAGATAAAGCAAAGCAGTGCGACACCTACAACAACACAGAGTTACACATGGAATAAACAAACGTACAGTCAATAACACAATATAAAAATCTGTATACAGTGTGTGCAAATGAAGTAAGGAGGTAAGGCAATAAATAGGCCATAGTGGCGAAGTAATTACAATGTAGCAATTAACACTGGCGTGATAGATGTGCAGATGAGGATGTGCAAGTAGAAATGCTGGTAGAAATCCTGGTGTGCAAAAGAGCAGAAAAACCTTCACCCAAATCCAGACAGCTGATGTTCTGATAGAGCTGCAAAATCTGGACCTCTACTAATCAGCTTGTCTAGACAATCTGGACCCTCTCTTCCTAAAATTATCTGCCGCCATTGTTGCAGCCCCTATTAATAGGCTGTTCAACCTCTCATATCGTCTGAGATTCCTAAAGATTGGAAACCTGCTGCGGTCATCCCCCTCTTAAAAGGGGGAGACACTCTAGAACCAAACTGTTACAGACCTGTATCCATCCTGCCCTGACTTTCTAATGTCTTCGAAAGCAAAGTGAACAAACAGATCACTGTCCATTTCGAATCCCACCGTACCTTCTTCGCTATGCATTCCGGTTTCTGAGCAGGTCACAGGTGCACCTCAGCCACGCTCAAGGTCCTAAACAATATCATAACAGCCATCGATAAAAGACAGTACTGTGCAGCCGTCTTCATCGACCTGGCCAAGGCTTTCGACTCGGTCAATCACCACATTCTTATCGGCAGACTCAACAGCCTTGGTTTCCCTAATGACAGCCTCGCCTGGTTCACTAACTACTTCTCAGATAGAGTTCAGTCTGTCAAATTGGAGGGCCTGTTGTCCGGACCTCTGGCAGTCTCTATGGGGGTGCCACAGGGTTCAATTCTCGGGCCGACTCTTTTCTCTGTATATATCAATGATGTCACTCTAGCTGCTGGTGATTCTCTGATCCACCTATATGCAGACAACACCATTCTGTATACATCTGGCCCGTCTTTGGACACTGTGTTAACTAACCTCCAAACTAGCTTCAATTCCATACAACACTCCTTCCGTGGCCTCCAACTGCTCTTAAATGCTAGTAAAACGAAATGCATGATCTTCAACCGATTGCCGCGCGCCTAGCATCACTACTCTGGATGGTTCTGACTTAGAATATGTGGACAACTATAAAAACCTAGGTGTCTGGCTAGACTGTAAACTCTCCTTCCAGACTCATATTAAGCATCTCCAATCCAAAATTAAATCTAGAATCGGCTTCCTATTTCGCAACAAAGCCTCCTTCACTCATGCTGCCAAACATACCCTTTTAAAACTGAATATCCGTCCGATCCTTGACTTTGGCGATGTAATTGACAAAATAGCCTCCAACACTCTACTCAGCAAATTGGATGCAGTCTATCACAGTGCCATCCGTTTTGTCACCAAAGCCCCATATACTACCCACCACTGCGACCTGTATGCTCTCGTTGGCTGGGCCTCGCTACATATTCGTCGCCAAATCCACTGGTTCCAGGTCATCTAGAAGTCTTTGCTAGGTAAAGCGCCGCCTCATCTCAGCTCACTGGACACCATAGCAACACCCACCCGTAGCACGAGCTCCAGCAGGTATATTTCACTGGTATTCCCCAAAGCCAACACCTACTTTGGCCGCCTTTCCTTCCAGTTCCCTGCTGCCAATGACTGGAATGAATTGCAAAAATCACTGAAGTTGTAGACTTACATCTCCCTCTCTAACTTTAAGCGTCAGCTGTCAGAGCAGCTTACCGATCGCTGGGTGATTCACCATTATATACCTAGGCCTGGGAATTGCCAGGGACTTCACGATACGATATTATCACGATACTTAGGTGCCGATATGATATGTATTGCGATTCTCACGATTCTATATGTATTGCAATTTCAGACTGCGATTTCATTGCGAATCGATATTCCAAACATATTCCTCCCCATATGTCTGCTGCAGAGGGACCAGAGAGACATGAGAAAACACGTCCTGATCAGTTCTGCTGCAGGTACAGCCAAGTAGCACAAAAATAATACTGCAATATTGTCAAAATGATACAATGCAACATATCGTCAAAAATAATTTCCTGATCTGTAACTGTATACATCGCCCCCATCACCACATATAACACTACTTGACATCTGTCTGTTAGGAAGTTACACCCAAACCAGTCAACATCTATTGAGGTCCATTCCTAAGTGTTTCATGTCTTTCAACTGTTAGTCATTAATAAATGTTTGAGTGCTTTCATTTTCTTTAACTGTGAGTCATCGTGTTTGAGGATGCAGGTATGTGGACTATCTCCCTTATGATTGGCTGTGTCTTTCATGTATTTCCATGATTCAGCCAGGCCTGTAGAGAGGCCTGTAGAGAGGCCTGTAGAGAGGCCTGTACAGTGGCCTGTAGAGAGGCCTGTAGAGAGGCCTGTAGAGAGGCCTGTAGAGAGGCCTGTAGAGAGGCCTGTAGAGAGGCCTGTAGAGAGGCCTGTAGAGAGGCCTGTACAGTGGCCTGTAGAGAGGCCTGTAGAGAGGCCTGTAGAGAGGCCTGTAGAGAGGCCTGTAGAGAGGCAGGTCATGGGATGATCACACTGACGCATACAATAACCTGTTAATTAGACTCTGTCACTGTTAATTTATTACCATCGCTCAACTAGAATAAGTTATCTTATACTGTAATTACCTATGATGACTGTGAATTTTAATGTCTCAAAAGCATTGTTTGCTTTGCAGGTGGCGTGGGGCTATTTGTAGATTCTAGATACATTTGTGGTGTTTTGATTATGGTCATTGGTATATTGATTGTAATGAAATAGCAACGATATCATGAAATGTCTGATTTCTGTGACAATCTGTTCATGGTAGGTTCCGAACTCTTTCCAACCTCCAGAGAAAAAGGCAGATGATTTGCCTTAAGTGTTCTCAGTGTGAAGCGAGCGAAATTGGAGACCTGCCAAATCCGAGCGAACAACTACAGTTTCTGTATGTTCTCCTGTATCCTTCTCTTCCCTCCCTCCACACATTCATCCTGGTGCTGCTTCCTTCCCTTCCATCCTCTCCTCTTTCATCATCAAATGCCTCTGCATATCTGAGGGGTATAATTCTGCCTGCACTGCGTCTTGTACTCCTGTGTTTTTTTTTTATTGGGCTTCCTCCTTTAGTCTGATAGAGAGCGTATCTGGTTCAAGCTACACAGACACTGACAAAATTAAAATCAAACGGGGATCAGGGTTTGTAGTCAAGACATTATTTTTTTATAATGCCATTGAACCTGCTATAAATGTAGCGTCAACAGGTGTAGAAGGAGAATGGTAAATAATAAGATATAATATATAAACGGAATAAATGCATCTGATTTCCAATAAATGACTGTTGGAGTAGTCTTGATAAGATAGCACTGACCTTTCTCAACCGCATCTGGTTGGGTGTTACAAAGCACAGCTTGTATACTAGATAACAATGAAATAAAGATCTGTGGTAATGAGAGGAGAGAGGAGAGGAAGGGCAACCCTACAATCGACAGCAAGACTTCTCAACACATGCTGTGTAGGGGCCACAACCCCACAAACAACTGCTATTACAATTAGTTTCAAACACGCACTAAAACAAAACAAACTGTGTCCACAAGGCACCCTATTCCCTATATAGTGCACTCATTTTGACTAGAGCTAAACTTATCAAGGTAACACACCACACAGGGAATATGGTTCCATTTCAGACACAGAAAAAGACAGATCAACATAGGGAGAAAGGTTAGAGGTCACCATGCACCTGGTGGGTGAAATGCCGGAGGGGAGGGGGCGTTGCACACCACTGTCTCAGCCAGCAGGTTGTTATAGGGGTTGTTAGGGTCGTGGGCTCGGAGCAGAGGGTTAGTTAGGAGGTAGTTGCCAGTCATTCCTGTAAGAAGGAAGGAAAGAGTGAGGGAGGGAGGAAAGACGAGGCAGGATAGTGAGAAAGAGAGGAGAAAGGGGGAGAGAGGGTATGTTAAGAAGTAGTTGTCAGTCAACACTGTAAGAATGGCAGGGGAGAAAGGGAAACAGAGTGAGAGAGGGAGACAGTGAGTGAGAGAGGGAGGGAGACAGTGAGTGAGAGAGGGAGGGAGACAGTGAATGAGAGAGGGAGGGAGACAGTGAATGAGAGAGGGAGGGAGACAGTGAATGAGAGAGGGAGGGAGACAGTGAGTGAGAAAGGGAGGGAGACAGTGAGTGAGAGAGGGAGGGAGGGAGACAGTGAATGAGAGAGGGAGGGAGACAGACAGTGAATGAGAGAGGGAGGGAGACAGTGAGTGAGAGAGGGAGGGAGACAGTGAGTGAGAGAGGGAGACAGTGAGTGAGAGCGGGAGAGAGGATGTGAGTGAGGGAGGAGAAACACTAGTATCTGATTATATTTGATTATATTTAAAGGACAAGGCAGGAGAGTAAATAAGGGAAGAGGAGATGAAGAGAGAGAGGCCAGAGTAAAAAGTACCATCAGTATAGGGTTTGCAGCAGTGTGCTTCTTCAGTAAATGCAACAGGCTGGGTAGTTGATGTTTAAATCATGTCTACACATTGTATTCTCCAGATTTAATTTCACAGAACAGCAAGCAATATTGTCCGCAACAAGTGAGTCGCTATAAACAAAGCCACATTCTGTACCACCAGAAAGTACCAAGCAAACATGTACTAAAAACATTGTCAAGTACTTTCTCTGTTAAACAAATACTTGACTAATAAATAAATACTACTGTAGGGACTACATTTTAAAGTGGGAGTCAAAATATTCCGCATGATTTCAGTAATGATAAGAGGCCATCTGCACTCTTTGAAGATCTTTACAATTGAATAGTGTCTGTTCCAGGTGCCTAGGAATCAAAAGAAGTATACTGGAATAGATTGTTTTCTGGGCACCATGATGTTTTTATAAACATATTTATTTTGCATTCAAGCCTCAGTTTTGGATTATTCCTTCTTTTTTAAACTTCTTTTTATTTTTTACAGTGTGCAGGTCTCCATCTCTTCCGGTATGATTACAGTAGTCATGTAAAACATGTCATTGTAAAACAGCCACTTTACAGTCTAGAGTCAGTGGACTGTATAGACTATACAATCAAACTGATAATGTGGGGACTACACACCGACATCACTGTGCTCCCACATAATGGAAGTGTACATAATGTATCTATCTATAAGTGTAATGTATAATAGCAATGTCCAGTCATTGAAAACAATATCTCATTTCTTATCAGTGGTGATTAAGGGAGCTTAATGCTGGCACTGATAAGGGGGACAGAAGTTAAAATCTATTTTACAGTGCAAGTCTGAGCTGTATCATGTTAAGCCTCTCTGTGACCTCGCCCTCACTCTCTTCCTCTGTCCTCTGTCTCTCTTTCCCCTCTCTCTCTACCTCTCCTCTTTCTTATTCTCTCTGTCAGTCTCTCCATCTCCCCCCTCTGTCTGTTTGTCTTTCTTTCCCAAGTCTATGTCTGTCTCGCTCTCTCTCGCGTGCTCTCTTTCTCTCTCTCTCTCTCCTGCTCTCTCTCGCGCGCTCTCTCTCTCTCTCGCGCTCTCTCTCTCTCTCTTGGTCTCTCTCTTTGTCTCTCTCTTTGTCTCTTTCTCTCACGCGCTCTCTCTCTCTCGCTCTCTCTCTCGCGCTCTCTCTCTCTCGCGCTCTCTCTCTCTCGCTCTCTCTCTCTCGCGCTCTCTCTCTCTCGCGCTCTCCCTCTCTCGCGCTCTCCCTCTCTCGCGCTCTCCCTCTCTCGCGCTCTCTCTCTCGCGCTCTCTCTCTCTCACGCTCTCTCTCTCTCACGCTCTCTCTCTCGCACGCTCTCTCTCTCGCGCTCTCTCTCTCACGCTCTCTCTCTCTCGCGCTCTCTCTCTCGCGCTCTCTCTCGCGCGCGCTCTCCCTCTCTCGCGCTCTCCCTCTCTCGCGCTCTCCCTCTCGCGCGCTCTCTCTCTCGCGCGCTCTCTCTCTCTCTCGCGCGCGCTCTCTCTCGCGCTCTCTCTCTCTCGCTCTCTCTCTCTTTCGCGCTCTCTCTCTCTTTCGCGCTCTCTCTCTTTCGCGCTCTCTCTCTCTGTCTCATGGCTGAAAATCATCAGGAGACCAGGCCAGGGTGAGGATGAGTCAGTGCACAGCCAGCAGAGCCCCTGTAGCCAGTCAGTCAGGGTCGCCCAGAGTTGAACACACAACACCAGCTTCTCATCACTGCCACTTGAAGCCAGACTAAGTAGCTATGTAACACTTCTCTCATCCAACAAGTAGCAGCTGTGCAGATCGGCCACCAAAAGACACATTGACGTGAACTTTGAGTCGTCATAAAACATTTGTTTAGCGTGTATTTGTTTACTTGCTGCTGAATAACCAGTATTTTATTTGTTGTTAATGTTTTTTGTAATGAGGACAGTCACTAGCAATATTGAGTAAACATTTATAATTTTACCACAAAGCTGCCTCCTTGAATGAAGAGCATCATCATTGACTTGTTAAATAAAAGGTTAAATACATCAAAGTAAAATCTGCATCTGCCATATTTATTCAAGGGCCCATAACAGAGAGAACATAACATGTGTAGATAGAGACAGAGGGGCCAGTCTTACCCTGGTGGTTCAGGGTGGAGGTGCTGTTGATGTCTCCGGAGATGAAGGAGGATTCTGACTGCTTCCTCACTGTGTCGTTCCACATCCTCCTGATACGACTCTGTAGGAGGTAAACATCAACACACATATTAGAATAACCTTAAACACTGATGTCACTTCCCTTTACATGCTATCATGCAACAGAAAAAGACCACAAGAAAAATGCTCTGTGAAGGCAGCAAGCAAACACAATGGATTACAAGAACAACATCCAAAACAAAATGGAAGCATGCGAAATGACACCCTATTCCCTATATGGTGCACTACTTTTGACCAGGGCCCATAGGACTCTTGTCAAAAGTAGTACACAAAATAGGGAATAGGGTGCCATTTCGGACGCAACTTCAATCTTCAACGCTGGTATCCTTCCCTGTTCCCTCTGTATGCTAGCATGCAGCAGGAGAACAAGGCATGGGCTCTCCCTTTCACCCTCAGTGGAAAGAGAGAAGGCAACTTCACACAAGAGGATCAGAACGACCACCTTTAACTCAATACAGACTCTTCCCTCTATGTGTTAGCATGCAACAGGAGAGAAAGACCACAACTGGCCTTTCCCTTCCTATGCCGCAAAACAATCTCTCTCTGGGCAAATACACTTACTGAAGTGTACTAGAGTTCTGCTCTCAATAAAAAAAGAAAGGGTTGAGAGGAGGTATATTCAAGTGTTCATGCTGGTCCTTGGCGTGCTAGCATGCAACAGGAGAAAGACTAGAAGAAGAAACCTCGTTTCCCTCTCCATAGAAAGAAAGGATAGAAAAAAGGGTGTATATAATCCAACTTCCCGCTGCTGTACCGTACCTAGTATGTACTGTACCTGTGTGGCGGAGGAGTAGCGTGCGGTGGATCGAGACGTGGCCGTCTTGGCCGAGCTGTGGGACCCTTCAGAAGGCAGACCTCCGCAGCACTGGGACTGGCGGAAGCATTTGCTGTACTCTTTACGGACCTGCAGCGGGCACAGGATCAGGGCAGAGCGACAGAGACAGTGAGCTCAGAGACACCACAACAGTGACAGTAGACTCCAGAGAGCGATAGAGAGAGGAAAGCTTTCCAACAAAGCCACAAAATCCATATCTTTATCAAATGCCACCAAGCCGACAGCAGCAGTTCAAATGGCGTGTCTCTGGAGATAGGCCTATCACGTCCGCCATGATGACACATTCAAATCTCATACAGAGGGGGGTTTCCAGGGGGGCAAATATGACATAGAAGCGGTGCTAATATCAGAGATAGTCTTAAATGTCAAGAAACAGCAGACATTGAAATGAGAAGCATATATTTTGCCTTGGACTTAAGTACACATAGATACATACAGTCATCTTATTTCTTTGGGAAACTGGTCATTAGAAAGGTTATTTCCCACTTCTGGTGAGGAAAGCTTGTCTTATATTCAAACATTGACATACAAAATGCAGTGCTTGTTAGAGCCTGCTTCATTATCTTTATATAGGCCATTGGCATTAAATCCTTACCTTTTTCTGGAGGAGGCAGTGAAAGATAAAGATGAACATCCCTTGCAGAGTGTTGAAGATGGTGAAGAGGTACGCCATGACAACGGAGGACTCGTTGAGGAAGAACAGACCAAAGGACCAGGTCAGGCCCAGGAGAAAGAGCAGGGCGAAAGCTCCGAGCACCCAGGATCTGAAACACACAAACAATATTGATCACAAACATTAATAATAACTGAAGCGGCTGCCTTGATTTCATCTTTCATTCATTTGAAGTTGCTCTCTGTTCGGTTCCTAAGATTTGTTCTGTGGGGAGAGAAGGGGGCCGTGTTAGTATTCCTCCTTCTGGACATGTCTATACACTGAACAAAAATATAAACGCAATATGCAACAATTTCAAACATTTTACTGACATAAGGAAATCAGTCAATCTATTGATTTCACATGACTGGGAAGACAGATATGCAGTCATGTGAAATCAATAGATTAGGACCTAATTGATTTATTATTTTTAATTTATTTTTATTTTACCCCTTTTTCTCCCCAATTTCGTGGTATCCAATTGTTGTAATAGCTACTATGGTCACAGATAACTTTTTTTAAAGTAGGGACGTGGATCAGAAAACCGACCACTATTTGCTTCATGCAGCGCGACACATCTCCTTCGCATAGAGTTCTTCAGGTTGTTGATTTTGGCCTGTGGAATGTTGTCCCACTCCTCTTCAATGGCTGTGGGAAGTTTCTGGATATTGGTGGGACCTGGAACACGTCGATCCAGAGCATCCCAAACATGCTCAATATGTGACATGTCTGCTGAGTATGCAGGCCATAGAAGAACGGGGACATTTTCAGCTTCCAGGAAAGGTGTACATATCCTTGTGACATGGGGACGTGAATTATCATGCTGAAACATGAGGTGATGGTGGCGGATGATCGGCAAGACAATGGGCGTCAGGATCTTGTCACGGTATCTCTGTGCATTCAAATTGCCATCGATAAAATGCAATTGTGTTTGTTGTCTGTAGCTTATACCTGCCCATACCATAACTCCACCATGGGGCACTCTGTTCACAACATTGACATCAGCAAACCGCTCGCCCACACGTCGCTATACACGTGGTCTGCGGTTGTGAGGCCGGTTGGATGCACTGCCGAATTCTCTAAAATTATGTTGGAGGCGGCTTCTGGTAGAGAAATTAAGATTAAATTGGTGGATATTCCAGCAGTCAGCATGCCAATTGCACACACCCTCAAAACTTGAGACATCTGTAGAATTGTGTTGTGTGGCAAAGCGTCACATTTTCGAGTTGGCTTTTATTGCCCCCAGCACAAGGTGCACCTGTGTAATGATCATGCTGTTTAATCAGCTTATTAATATGCAACACCTGTCAGGTGGATGGATTATCTTGGCAAAGAAATGTTCAATAACAGGGATGTAAAAAATGCACAACATTTGAGAGAAATAAGCTTTTTGTGCGTATGGAACAATTCGGGGATCTTTTATTTCAGCTCATGAAACCAACACTTTACATGTTGCATTTATATTTTTGTTCAGTGTACATAGAGTACAACCCATAAATGCTGATACGTAGATTTGGAATGAACTGAGGTCCTCTGACACAGTCAAACTATGTTTCCCTGTTTCTTCTCAGGGTTGGTTGGCTAAACAGAAACCGCCAACACAGCATGTTTCTCACATGAGGTTCCAGGAAAGCCCAAAGAGAATCAGATAACCAACGGTAAGTTCCAATGGCGACGGCTGGCAACGGGAGCCATCGATACGCAGCAGAAAAGGGCTGAGCCTCCACGGAAGAGAGAAAAAGAGAGAAAAGGAGACTAGTGAAAACCAGACACCACGTCTTTTGACTTTCAGAGAGACAAAAGACAATACAAACCCGAAATAGCGAGAGATGCTACAGATTAGTTGCGCTTTTGTGTCCGTGTGTACATTGTTCATTATTTGATGGTATTTTGGCCGTGGGTATTCTGGCTCTTTATTTGATGGTATTTTGGCCGTGGGTATTCTGGCTCTTTATTTGATGGTATTCTGGCCGTGGGTATTCTGGCTCATTATTTGATGGTATTTTGGCCGTGGGTATTCTGGCTCTTTATTTGATGGTATTCTGGCCGTGGGTATTCTGGCTCTTTATTTGATGGTATTTTGGCCGTGGGTATTCTGGCTCTTTATTTGATGGTATTTTGGCCGTGGGTATTCTGGCTCTTTATTTGATGGTATTTTGGCCGTGGGTATTCTGGCTCTTTATTTGATGGTATTTTGGCCGTGGGTATTCTGGCTCTTTATTTGATGGTATTCTGGCCGTGGGTATTCTGGCTCTTTATTTGATGGTATTCTGGCCGTGGGTATTCTGGCTCTTTATTTGATGGTATTTTGGCCGTGGGTATTCTGGCTCTTTATTTGATGGTATTTTGGCCGTGGGTATTCTGGCTCTTTATTTGATGGTATTTTGGCCGTGGGTATTCTGGCTCTTTATTTGATGGTATTTTGGCCGTGGGTATTCTGGCTCATTATTTGATGGTATTTTGGCCGTGGGTATTCTGGCTCTTTATTTGATGGTATTTTGGCCGTGGGTATTCTGGCTCATTATTTGATGGTATTTTGGCCGTGGGTATTCTGGCTCATTATTTGGTGGTATTTTGGCCGTGGGTATTCTGGCTCTTTATTTGATGGTATTTTGGCCGTGGGTATTCTGGCTCATTATTTGATGGTATTTTGGCCGTGGGTATTCTGGCTCATTATTTGATGGTATTCTGGCCGTGGGTATTCTGGCTCATTATTTGATGGTATTCTGGCCGTGGGTATTCTGGCTCTTTATTTGATGGTATTTTGGCCGTGGGTATTCTGGCTCTTTATTTGATGGTATTTTGGCCGTGGGTATTCTGGCTCTTTATTTGATGGTATTTTGGCCGTGGGTATTCTGGCTCATTATTTAATGGTATTTTGGCCGTGGGTATTCTGGCTCTTTATTTGATGGTATTTTGGCCGTGGGTATTCTGGCTCATTATTTGATGGTATTTTGGCCATGGGTATTCTGGCTCATTATTTGATGGTATTTTGGCCATGGGTATTCTGGCTCTTTATTTGATGGTATTCTGGCCGTGGGTATTCTGGCTCTTTATTTGATGGTATTTTGGCCGTGGGTATTCTGGCTCTTTATTTGATGGTATTTTGGCCGTGGGTATTCTGGCTCTTTATTTGATGGTATTTTGGCCGTGGGTATTCTGGCTCTTTATTTGATGGTATTTTGGCCGTGGGTATTCTGGCTCTTTATTTGATGGTATTCTGGCCGTGGGTATTCTGGCTCATTATTTGATGGTATTTTGGCCGTGGGTATTCTGGCTCTTTATTTGATGGTATTCTGGCCGTGGGTATTCTGGCTCTTTATTTGATGGTATTTTGGCCGTGGGTATTCTGGCTCTTTATTTGATGGTATTTTGGCCGTGGGTATTCTGGCTCTTTATTTGATGGTATTTTGGCCGTGGGTATTCTGGCTCTTTATTTGATGGTATTTTGGCCGTGGGTATTCTGGCTCTTTATTTGATGGTATTCTGGCCGTGGGTATTCTGGCTCTTTATTTGATGGTATTCTGGCCGTGGGTATTCTGGCTCTTTATTTGATGGTATTTTGGCCGTGGGTATTCTGGCTCTTTATTTGATGGTATTTTGGCCGTGGGTATTCTGGCTCTTTATTTGATGGTATTTTGGCCGTGGGTATTCTGGCTCTTTATTTGATGGTATTTTGGCCGTGGGTATTCTGGCTCATTATTTGATGGTATTTTGGCCGTGGGTATTCTGGCTCTTTATTTGATGGTATTTTGGCCGTGGGTATTCTGGCTCATTATTTGATGGTATTTTGGCCGTGGGTATTCTGGCTCATTATTTGATGGTATTTTGGCCGTGGGTATTCTGGCTCTTTATTTGATGGTATTTTGGCCGTGGGTATTCTGGCTCATTATTTGATGGTATTTTGGCCGTGGGTATTCTGGCTCATTATTTGATGGTATTCTGGCCGTGGGTATTCTGGCTCATTATTTGATGGTATTCTGGCCGTGGGTATTCTGGCTCTTTATTTGATGGTATTTTGGCCGTGGGTATTCTGGCTCTTTATTTGATGGTATTTTGGCCGTGGGTATTCTGGCTCTTTATTTGATGGTATTTTGGCCGTGGGTATTCTGGCTCATTATTTAATGGTATTTTGGCCGTGGGTATTCTGGCTCTTTATTTGATGGTATTTTGGCCGTGGGTATTCTGGCTCATTATTTGATGGTATTTTGGCCATGGGTATTCTGGCTCATTATTTGATGGTATTTTGGCCATGGGTATTCTGGCTCTTTATTTGATGGTATTCTGGCCGTGGGTATTCTGGCTCTTTATTTGATGGTATTTTGGCCGTGGGTATTCTGGCTCTTTATTTGATGGTATTTTGGCCGTGGGTATTCTGGCTCTTTATTTGATGGTATTTTGGCCGTGGGTATTCTGGCTCTTTATTTGATGGTATTTTGGCCGTGGGTATTCTGGCTCTTTATTTGATGGTATTTTGGCCGTGGGTATTCTGGCTCATTATTTGATGGTATTTTGGCCGTGGGTATTCTGGCTCTTTATTTGATGGTATTTTGGCCGTGGGTATTCTGGCTCATTATTTGATGGTATTTTGGCCGTGGGTATTCTGGCTCTTTATTTGATGGTATTTTGGCCGTGGGTATTCTGGCTCTTTATTTGATGGTATTTTGGCCGTGGGTATTCTGGTTCTTTATTTGATGGTATTTTGGCCGTGGGTATTCTGGCTCTTTATTTGATGGTATTTTGGCCGTGGGTATTCTGGCTCATTATTTGATGGTATTTTGGCCGTGGGTATTCTGGCTCTTTATTTGATGGTATTTTGGCCGTGGGTATTCTGGCTCATTATTTGATGGTATTTTGGCCGTGGGTATTCTGGCTCATTATTTGATGGTATTTTGGCCGTGGGTATTCTGGCTCTTTATTTGATGGTATTTTGGCCGTGGGTATTCTGGCTCATTATTTGATGGTATTTTGGCCGTGGGTATTCTGGCTCTTTATTTGTTGGTATTTTGGCCGTGGGTATTCTGGCTCATTATTTGATGGTATTTTGGCCGTGGGTATTCTGGCTCTTTATTTGATGGTATTTTGGCCGTGGGTATTCTGGCTCATTATTTGATGGTATTCTGGCCGTGGGTATTCTGGCTCATTATTTGATGGTATTCTGGCCGTGGGTATTCTGGCTCTTTATTTGATGGTATTTTGGCCGTGGGTATTCTGGCTCTTTATTTGATGGTATTTTGGCCGTGGGTATTCTGGCTCTTTATTTGATGGTATTTTGGCCGTGGGTATTCTGGCTCATTATTTGATGGTATTCTGGCCGTGGGTATTCTGGCTCTTTATTTGATGGTATTTTGGCCGTGGGTATTCTGGCTCTTTATTTGATGGTATTTTGGCCATGGGTATTCTGGCTCATTATTTGATGGTATTTTGGCCGTGGGTATTCTGGCTCATTATTTGATGGTATTCTGGCCGTGGGTATTCTGGCTCTTTATTTGATGGTATTTTGGCCGTGGGTATTCTGGCTCTTTATTTGATGGTATTCTGGCCGTGGGTATTCTGGCTCTTTATTTGATGGTATTTTGGCCGTGGGTATTCTGGCTCTTTATTTGATGGTATTTTGGCCGTGGGTATTCTGGCTCTTTATTTGATGGTATTTTGGCCGTGGGTATTCTGGCTCTTTATTTGATGGTATTTTGGCCGTGGGTATTCTGGCTCTTTATTTGATGGTATTTTGGCCGTGGGTATTCTGGCTCTTTATTTGATGGTATTTTGGCCGTGGGTATTCTGGCTCTTTATTTGATGGTATTTTGGCCGTGGGTATTCTGGCTCTTTATTTGATGGTATTTTGGCCGTGGGTATTCTGGCTCTTTATGCTTTTCAAACCTCAATTGACTTATTATTTCAAAGTCTTGTGGAAAGTTACAAATCTAACTTTGCAGGAGTAAATAATTGGTCGATTAGAGGTGGACTCCAATTAATGACAGTTGAATGAGTTTTGCATCCTTTGAATGATTTGTTTGAATGAGCCTGCTATCTTTGAAAGCAGACCCTCTTTTAAACTACATTCTTAACCAGGACAGCTTGATAGAGGTCAATTCAACGATGTCTCTGCTTTTAAAAGCTTTGACTCTTCTTTTATCCAATTCCCTGGAATGACAGGCTGTTTGAATAAAGATGTGGGTACGACTCCAGTTCCTCCACCCCACACATGCATCTAAGAGCCACATGTTTAAGCCAGTGTTTCAGGGGAACCTGTAAACGACCACAGGAGCAACTGATACAAGAGTTCATGGATGCAGTTATGAAGAAATGAAAGAGGCAATGTAACCCCCCGCATAGTGCAAACACTGCCCTCATAAACACTAAGCCCCCCAAAAAATAACACCTGAGGATAGAAATCAAATCTGAAAGGAAAATATTTGTCCACTCCAGTTATGGGTTATTGAGATGTAATTCTAAGGTCAAATACACCAAATAAACCATTCAATATCACACAAGCAAGACCGTGGCTGGGAACAGCACGCAGCACATTGGTTTCTCACTTCAAACTGAGCTGACACAAAACCAGTAGTATCAGCCTTCACATCATCTCCAGAGTGACCTCAGAACCCCCTCTCACCTGATACCGCCCAGCCGGGTCGAGTCGGGTTTCATAGAAGTGGAGTGCTTCACCATCTTGTACATGGTCACCACCAGGAAGATGAGATTGAGCTGTCAAAACAGAGGCACAGCGAGGTTAACACACCACACTGGAGCACGGCATTCATTTCCTGGTATGAGCAGCAATCCACGCCGCCAACATTTCATGGTAACTTAGACCCAAACCAGGATGGTTCGTACACAAATAGGCAAAAACATTTAACGAGCAGCATGTCGCCTACATGTTTAGTGACTCACTGAGATCATATAATCATAACAGATCAACAGTATTGTGTTATACCAGGAGGGATATGAAACGTTACATCTTTAAAACAGACTCCCAAATGTGAGAATAGAGAGGATGTAGCGTAGCTTTGGTCTCCAGCTCCACTAACACTGGCTCTGATAAAGTGCCTCGAATGCCCCTTCCCACTCCTATGGCTGACGTAACGCAAAACACCTCAGGCCTTGGCCAAGCAGTCTGGTGCCAAACACGTGTTATTACTCATCACAGCATGGGAATGTTCATCTAATACAGCAAAAACAGAACAGAGACCGAGAGAGAGACCAGAACGCCATATTTTAGAAACAAAGGACCGGAGCCAGGAACAACAGCTCCATATTCTACGCTATACATTCAGAGAGGTTTCCATGACTTCATGATGTTTGTCTGTAAGCACAGGGAGGTCCACCGCCACCAGGGGAAGGAGGGATATGGGACATTAAAACCTCACTGAAAGCAATTGTTCAGTAAATATTATATATTTTTATACTTCTATATATTTAGCATTTTCAGTTATTACAACATTCTCTATGAAAGAAAATAAATGACAATAACTGCCTGGCTTGGAAGGAATACAAAGACATTCTGATCTAGCAGAGATACTGTCCCAAGATGATCAAATGCAATATACTTGAGGGCTGAATTTTATGAAAGCTGTTCAGTATATAATCTCACTCCAAAACATGAATACACCAGGCCAATATAGAGCCGTAGCTATATACATCCTTTTCAAATAGAAACCAATAACGTGGGGTGGAAGAGGGAGAGGGCAGAGTTAGAGAGAGGGATAGAGGGAGAGAGCGAGGGAGAGAGAGAGAGGGAGAGAGAGAGAGCGGGATGGAAGGAGAGACAGAGAGAGGGATAGAGGGTGAGAGGGATAGAGGAGAGAGAGGCATAGAGAGGGATAGAGAGAGAGAGGAGAGAGAGAGGAGAGAGAGAGGAGAGAGAGAGAGAGAGAGAGAGAGGGAAGGAGAGACAGAGAGAGGGATAGAGGGGAGAGAGAGGGATAGAAGGAGAGAGAGAGAGCGGGATAGAAGGAGAGAGAGAGAGCGGGATAGAAGGAGAGACAGAGAGCGGGATAGAAGGAGAGACAGAGAGAGGGATAGAGGGAGAGAGAGGGATAGAAGGAGAGAGGGAGAGAGAGGGATAGAAGGAGAGATAGAGAGAGGGATAGAGGGAGAGAGAGAGGGATATAGGTAGAGACAGAGAGGGATATAGGTAGAGACAGAGAGAGGGATAGAGGTAGAGACAGAGAGAGGGATAGAGGTAGAGACAGAGAGAGGGATAGAGGTAGAGACAGAGAGAGGGATAGAGGTAGAGACAGAGGGATATAGGGAGAGACAGAGGGAGGGATAGAGGTAGAGACAGAGAGAGGGATATAGGTAGAGACAGAGAGAGGGATAGAGGGAGAGACAGAGAGGGATAGAGGTAGAGACAGTGAGAGGGATAGAGGTAGAGACAGTGAGAGGGATAGAGGTAGAGACAGAGAGAGGGATAGAGGTAGAGACAGAGAGAGGGATAGAGGTAGAGACAGTGAGAGGGATAGAGGTAGAGACAGTGAGAGGGACAGAGGTAGAGACAGTGAGAGGGATAGAGGTAGAGACAGAGAGAGGGATAGAGGTAGAGACAGAGAGAGGGATAGAGGTAGAGACAGAGAGAGGGATAGAGGTAGAGACAGAGAGAGGGATAGAGGTAGAGACAGAGAGAGGGATAGAGGTAGAGACAGAGAGAGGGATAGAGGTAGAGACAGAGAGAGGGATAGAGGTAGAGACAGAGAGAGGGATAGAGGTAGAGACAGAGAGAGGGATATAGGGAGAGACAGAGAGAGGGATATAGGGAGAGACAGAGATATAGGTAGAGACAGAGAGAGGGATAGAGGTAGAGACAGAGGGATATAGGTAGAGACAGAGAGAGGGATAGAGGTAGAGACAGAGGGATATAGGTAGAGACAGAGAGAGGGATAGAGGTAGAGACAGAGAGAGGGATAGAGGTAGAGACAGAGAGAGGGATAGAGGTAGAGACAGAGAGAGGGATAGAGGGAGAGACAGAGAGAGGGATATAGGTAGAGACAGAGGTAGAGGAGGGATATAGGTAGAGACAGAGAGAGGGATATAGGTAGAGACAGAGAGAGGGAGGTAGGGATATAGGTAGAGACAGAGAGAGGGATATAGGTAGAGACAGAGAGAGGGATATAGGTAGAGACAGAGAGAGGGTTATAGGTAGAGACAGAGAGAGGGATATAGGTAGAGACAGAGAGAGGGATAGAGGTAGAGACAGAGAGGGATATAGGTAGAGACAGAGAGGGATAGAAGGAGAGATGAAAAGACAGAGAAGGGATTTTAGATCAAAGTGATGTTTGTCTCCTAGCCACCAGGGCCGATTTAGGTCTGCATGAGTCTAGTGGTTGGAGATGCATTTAACACAGCCGCCAGTGATGACACAGATCTGATGAGACAGGCAGAGGAGCAGGCAGAGGCAGCTTAGGGCTGGCTCAACTACCGTATAACCGTGTAACCGACTGTTATGGATGAAGAGCGTCATGAAAACAATAACTATCATAATTTTTTACATGGCATTTTTTGTAATGTCAGTTGAGTTGAATCAACAAATCACAACCCATATTTTAGCATATCATTCACTAGCTGCCAGTCCACCCATTACGCCATCATTGACTTGAAAGGGGACGCCCACTCTATTTATTCTATTTCTATGGCAGCAAATGCAATCAGGAGCAGAGAGCAGAAAATGTGCATAATTTCGTATATAAACGGTTATTGAGGTCACCACGGTCATTTGGCTGGCCAATTACCGTCAAATAAAGTTCCATGACCGTCACAGCCCTAAGGCAGGCAGGCAGAGAGGCAGGCAGGCAGAGAGGCAGGCAGGCAGAGAGGCAGGCAGAGAGGCAGGCAGGCAGAGAGGCAGGCACTGAACTGTACATGTCCTTGCTTCTCCCCGCACCCCACCCTGTACAGACTCTCTGCTCTGCACTACCTACTAGCTCTGCACTACCCATTACCTCCTCAGAAAACACACCACCAAAAACACAGCACCCTTTCCCTTATGTATCTATGCAGAGTATGTGCGTGTGTATGTGCTGTATAAACACATGTTTTCTGTGTGAATAATACAAATGTACAGTAGGGTAGGGTTTTTCTTTATTTTCACCATTTTCTACATTGTAGAATAATAGTGAAGACATCAAAACTATGAAATAACACATGGAATCATGTAGTAACAAAACAAAAGTGGTAAACAAATCCAAATATATTTTATATTTGAGATTCTTCAAAGCAGCTTTGCACACTCTTGGCATTCTCTCAACCAGCTTCATGAGGTAGTCACCTGGAATGCATTTCAATTAACAGGTGTGCCTTGTTAAAAGTGAATTTGTGGAATTTCCATCCTTCTTAATGCGTTTGAGCCAATCGTTTGTGTTGTGACAAGGTAGGGGTGGTATACAGAAGATTTCGCAAGAACAGCTTAAATAAGTAAAGAGAAACGACAGCACATCATTACTTTAAGACATGAAGGTCAGTCAATCTGGAAAATCTCAAGAACTTTCTTCAAGTGCAGTCGCAAAAACCATCAAGCGCTATGATGAAACTGGCTCTCATGAGGACCTTCACAGGAAATGAAGACCCAGAGTTACCTCTGCTGCAGAGGATAAGTTCATTAGAGTTTACCAGCCTCAGAAATTGCAGCCCAAATACATGCTTCACAGCGTTCAAGTAACAGACATCTCAACATCAACTGTTCATAGGAGACTGCGTGAATCAGGAATTCAAGGTCGAATTGCTGCAAAGAAACCACTACTAAAGGACACCAATAATAAGAAGAGACTTGCTTGGGCCAAGAATTATCAGCAATGGACATTAGACCAGTAGAAATCTGTTACATTTTTGGTTCCAACCCCTGTGTCTATGTGAGATGCAAAGTAGGTGAACGGATGATCTCTGCATGTGTGGTTCCCACCGTGAAGCATGGAGGAGGAGGTGTGATGGAGTGGGGGTGTTTTGCTGGTGACACTGCCAGTGATTTATTTAGAATTCAAGGCACACTTAACCAGCATGGCTACCACAGATTCTGCAGCAATACACCATCCTATCTGGTTTACTCTTAGTGGGACTATAATTTGTTTTTCTACAGGACAACGACCCAACACACCTCCAGGCTGTGTATGGGCAATTTGACCAAGACGGAGAGTGATGGAGTGCTGCATCAGATGACCTGGCCTCCACAATCACCTGACCTCAACCCAATTGAGATGGTTGGGGATGAGTTGGACCGCAGAGTGAAGGAAAAGCAGCCAACAAGTGCTCAGCATATGTGGGAACTCCTTCAAGACTGTTGGAAAAGCATTCCAGGTGAAGCTGGTTGAGAGAATGCCAAGACTGTGCAAATCTGTCATAATGGGTGGCTACTTTGAAGAATCTAAAATACATTTTGATTTGTTGAACACTTTTTTGATTACTACACGATTCCATGTGTGTTATTTCATAGTTATGTCTTCACTATTATTCTACAATTTAGAAAATAGTAAAAATAAAGAAAAACGCCTGAATGAGTAGGTGTCCAAACTTTTGACTGGTACTGTATGTGCATGCATGGGTGTGTGTACGCGTGTGTGAACTCCATGCGGCCTGCATGAAATATTTAAAGGTGAGGATGGAGATGTCCATACGACGGGATTGGCTGGGGACGTGTCATGATCCTCGGGAGGGCCAGGGGGTTATGGGTAATGGCTGTCTGGCCCACCCACTCATTATTTCCATGTTCAACCCTGAGCAAATGACCTTCATGCCTGAGATTGTCTCTCCTCCTCCTCAGACAACTGACAGTGTAAGGCAAGGACTGCTTCCTCAATCATGAACTATTTCCACCAAACAAACAGCTAAGCTGATGAATGCTGCTGCTCACTAGACTAGACAAATTTCATAGGATTTTACAGCTGAATGACTGCTGATGTCCTCATGTCAGCTATAATGGACCACTTTCCTTTCATGCAACTTGATCAGCAAAAGCAATAGCTAAGTGACCAGGCGAGACAGAAAAACAAAACAAACATTAACTTTTCTCCCCATTCACATTACTTTGTGGAAAACACATACATGTAACAGACTATACCAACATAGTAACAGACACAGACACAGATACCCACATAGTAACAGACGTAGGCAGAGACACAGACACAGATACCAACATAGTAACAGACGTAGGCAGAGACACAGACACAGATACCAACATAGTAACAGACGTAGGCAGAGACACAGACACAGATACCCACATAGTAACAGACGTAGGCAGAGACACAGACACAGATACCAACATAGTAACAGATGTAGGCAGAGACACATACACAGATACCCACATAGTAACAAACGTAGGCAGAGACACAGACACAGATACCCACATAGTAACAGACGTAGGCAGAGACACAGACACAGATACCCACATAGTAACAGACGTAGGCAGAGACACATACACAGATACCCACATAGTAACAGACGTAGGCAGAGACACAGACACAGATACCCACATAGTAACAGACGTAGGCAGAGACACAGACACAGATACCAACATAGTAACAGACGTAGGCAGAGACACAGACACAGATACCAACATAGTAAGACACACAGATACCAACATAGTAACAGACGTAGGCAGAGACACAGACACAGATACCAACATAGTAACAGACGTAGGCAGAGACACAGACACAGATACCAACATAGTAACAGACATAGGCAGAGACACAGACACAGATACCAACATAGTAACAGACGTAGGCAGAGACACAGACACAGATACCAACATAGTAACTGACATAGGCAGAGACACAGACACAGATACCAACATAGTAACAGACACAGACACAGATACCAACATAGTAACAGACGTAGGCAGAGACACAGACACAGATACCAACATAGTAACAGACGTAGGCAGAGACACAGACACAGATACCAACATAGTAACAGACACAGACACAGATACCCACATAGTAACAGACGTAGGCAGAGACACAGACACAGATACCAACATAGTAACAGACGTAGGCAGAGACACAGACACAGACACCAACATAGTAACAGACGTAGGCAGAGACACAGACACAGATACCAACATAGTAACAGACATAGGCAGAGACACAGACACAGATACCAACATAGTAACAGACACAGACACAGATACCCACATAGTAACAGACGTAGGCAGAGACACAGACACAGATACCAACATAGTAACAGACGTAGGCAGAGACACAGACACAGACACCAACATAGTAACAGACGTAGGCAGAGACACAGACACAGATACCAACATAGTAACAGATGTAGGCAGAAACACAGACACAGATACCCACATAGCAACAGACGTAGGCAGAGACACAGACACAGATACCAACATAGTAACAGACGTAGGCAGAGACACAGACACAGATACCCACATAGTAACAGACGTAGGCAGAGACACAGACACAGACACCAACATAGTAACAGACAGACACAGACACCAACATAGTAACAGATGTAGGCAGAGACACAGACACAGACACCCACATAGTAACAGACGTAGGCAGAGACACAGACACAGATACCCACATAGTAACAGACGTAGGCAGAGACACAGACACAGATACCCACATAGTAACAGACGTAGGCAGAGACACAGATACCAACATAGTAACAGACGTAGGCAGAGACACAGATACCAACATAGTAACAGATAGGCAGAGACACAGACACAGATACCCACATAGTAACAGACGTAGGCAGAGACACAGATAACAACATAGTAACAGACGTAGGCAGAGACACAGATACCAACATAGTAACAGACGTAGGCAGAGACACAGATACCAACATAGTAACAGACACAGACACAGATACCAACATAGTAACAGATGTAGGCAGAGACACAGACACTGACACCCACATAGTAACAGACGTAGGCAGAGACACAGACACAGATACCCACATATTAACTGACGTAGGCAGAGACAAAGACACAGATACCAACATAGTAACAGATGTAGGCAGAGACACAGACACAGACACAGATACCCACATAGTAACAGACGTAGGCAGAGACACAGACACAGACACCAACATAGTAACAGACGTAGGCAGAGACACAGACACAGATACCCACATAGTAACAGACACAGACACAGATACCAACATAGTAACAGACGTAGGCAGAGACACAGACACCAACATAGTAACAGACACAGATACAGATACCAACATAGTAACAGACAGACACAGATACCAACATAGTAACAGACGTAGGCAGAGACACAGACACAGATACCCACATATTAACTGACGTAGGCAGAGACAAAGACACAGATACCAACATAGTAACAGATGTAGGCAGAGACACAGACACAGACACAGATACCCACATAGTAACAGACGTAGGCAGAGACACAGACACAGACACCAACATAGTAACAGACGTAGGCAGAGACACAGACACAGATACCCACATAGTAACAGACACAGACACAGATACCAACATAGTAACAGACGTAGGCAGAGACACAGACACAGATACCAACATAGTAACAGACACAGACACAGATACCAACATAGTAACAGATGTAGGCAGAGACACAGACACCAACATAGTAACAGACACAGACACAGATACCAACATAGTAACAGACACAGACACAGATACCAACATAGTAACAGATGTAGGCAGAGACACAGACACAGACACCCACATAGTAACAGACGTAGGCAGAGACACAGACACAGATACCCACATAGTAACAGACGTAGGCAGAGACACAGACACAGATACCCACATATTAACTGACGTAGGCAGAGACACAGACACAGATACCAACATAGTAACAGACACAGACACAGATACCAACATAGTAACAGACACAGACACAGATACCAACATAGTAACAGACACAGACACAGACACCAACATAGTAACAGACGTAGGCAGAGACACAGACACCAACATAGTAACAGACGTAGGCAGAGACACAGACACCAACATAGTAACAGACGTAGGCAGAGACACAGACACAGATACCAACATAGTAACAGACATAGGCAGAGACACAGACACAGATACCAACATAGTAACAGACATAGGCAGAGACACAGACACAGATACCAACATAGTAACAGACATAGGCAGAGACACAGACACAGATACCAACATAGTAACAGACATAGGCAGAGACACAGACACAGATACCAACATAGTAACAGACGTAGGCAGAGACACAGACACAGATACCAACATAGTAACAGACATAGGCAGAGACACAGACACAGATACCAACATAGTAACAGACATAGGCAGAGACACAGACACAGATACCAACATAGTAACAGACACAGACACCAACATAGTAACAGACGTAGGCAGAGACACAGACACAGATACCAACATAGTAACAGACGTAGGCAGAGACACAGACACCAACATAGTAACAGACGTAGGCAGAGACACAGACACCAACATAGTAACAGACACAGACACCAACATAGTAACAGACGTAGGCAGAGACACAGATACTGACGTAGGCAGAGACACAGACACAGATGCCAACATAGTAACAGACACAGACACAGATACCAACATAGTAACAGACGTAGGCAGAGACACAGACACCAACATAGTAACAGACGTAGGCAGAGACACAGACACCAACATAGTAACAGACGTAGGCAGAGACACAGACACAGATACCAACATTAACTGACGTAGGCAGAGACACAGACACCAACATAGTAACAGACGTAGGCAGAGACACAGACACAGATACCAACATAGTAACAGACACAGACACAGATACCAACATAGTAACAGACGTAGGCAGAGACACAGACACAGACACCAACATAGTAACAGACACAGACACAGATACCAACATAGTAACAGACGTAGGCAGAGACACAGACACAGATACCAACATAGTAACAGATGTAGGCAGAGACACAGACACCAACATAGTAACAGACGTAGGCAGAGACACAGACACAGATACCAACATAGTAACAGACGTAGGCAGAGACACAGACACCAACATAGTAACAGACGTAGGCAGAGACACAGACACAGATACCAACATTAACTGACGTAGGCAGAGACACAGACACAGATGCCAACATAGTAACAGACACAGACACAGATACCAACATAGTAACAGACGTAGGCAGAGACACAGACACAGACACCAACATAGTAACAGACGTAGGCAGAGACAGACACAGATACCAACATAGTAACAGATGTAGGCAGAGACACAGACACAGACACCAACATAGTAACAGACGTAGGCAGAGACACAGACACCAACATAGTAACAGACGTAGGCAGAGACACAGACACAGATACCAACATTAACTGACGTAGGCAGAGACACAGACACAGATGCCAACATAGTAACAGACACAGACACAGATACCAACATAGTAACAGACGTAGGCAGAGACACAGACACAGACACCAACATAGTAACAGATGTAGGCAGAGACACAGACACAGATACCCACATAGTAACAGACGTAGGCAGAGACACAGACACAGATACCAACATAGTAACAGATGTAGGCAGAGACACATACACAGATACCCACATAGTAACAAACGTAGGCAGAGACACAGACACAGATACCCACATAGTAACAGACGTAGGCAGAGACACAGACACAGATACCCACATAGTAACAGACGTAGGCAGAGACACATACACAGATACCCACATAGTAACAGACGTAGGCAGAGACACAGACACAGATACCCACATAGTAACAGACGTAGGCAGAGACACAGACACAGATACCAACATAGTAACAGACGTAGGCAGAGACACAGACACAGATACCAACATAGTAACAGACACAGATACAGATACCAACATAGTAACAGACGTAGGCAGAGACACAGACACAGATACCAACATAGTAACAGACATAGGCAGAGACACAGACACAGATACCAACATAGTAACAGACGTAGGCAGAGACACAGACACAGATACCAACATAGTAACAGACGTAGGCAGAGACACAGACACAGATACCAACATAGTAACTGACGTAGGCAGAGACACAGACACAGATACCAACATAGTAACAGACACGGACACAGATACCAACATAGTAACAGACGTAGGCAGAGACACAGACACAGATACCAACATAGTAACAGACGTAGGCAGAGACACAGACACAGATACCAACATAGTAACAGACACAGACACAGATACCCACATAGTAACAGACGTAGGCAGAGACACAGACACAGATACCAACATAGTAACAGACGTAGGCAGAGACACAGACACAGACACCAACATAGTAACAGACGTAGGCAGAGACACAGACACAGATACCAACATAGTAACAGACATAGGCAGAGACACAGACACAGATACCAACATAGTAACAGACACAGACACAGATACCCACATAGTAACAGACGTAGGCAGAGACACAGACACAGATACCAACATAGTAACAGACGTAGGCAGAGACACAGACACAGACACCAACATAGTAACAGACAGGCAGAGACACAGATACCAACATAGTAACAGATGTAGGCAGAAACACAGACACAGATACCCACATAGCAACAGACGTAGGCAGAGACACAGACACAGATACCAACATAGTAACAGACGTAGGCAGAGACACAGACACAGATACCCACATAGTAACAGACGTAGGCAGAGACACAGACACAGACACCAACATAGTAACAGACAGACACAGACACCAACATAGTAACAGATGTAGGCAGAGACACAGACACAGACACCCACATAGTAACAGACGTAGGCAGAGACACAGACACAGATACCCACATAGTAACAGACGTAGGCAGAGACACAGACACAGATACCCACATAGTAACAGACGTAGGCAGAGACACAGATACCAACATAGTAACAGACGTAGGCAGAGACACAGATACCAACATAGTAACAGACGTAGGCAGAGACACAGACACAGATACCCACATAGTAACAGACGTAGGCAGAGACACAGATAACAACATAGTAACAGACGTAGGCAGAGACACAGATACCAACATAGTAACAGACGTAGGCAGAGACACAGATACCAACATAGTAACAGACACAGACACAGATACCAACATAGTAACAGATGTAGGCAGAGACACAGACACTGACACCCACATAGTAACAGACGTAGGCAGAGACACAGACACAGATACCCACATAGTAACAGACGTAGGCAGAGACACAGACACAGATACCCACATATTAACTGACGTAGGCAGAGACACAGACACAGATACCAACATAGTAACAGACGTAGGCAGAGACACAGACACCAACATAGTAACAGACACAGATACAGATACCAACATAGTAACAGACAGACACAGATACCAACATAGTAACAGACGTAGGCAGAGACACAGACACAGATACCCACATATTAACTGACGTAGGCAGAGACAAAGACACAGATACCAACATAGTAACAGATGTAGGCAGAGACACAGACACAGACACAGATACCCACATAGTAACAGACGTAGGCAGAGACACAGACACAGACACCAACATAGTAACAGACGTAGGCAGAGACACAGACACAGATACCAACATAGTAACAGATGTAGGCAGAAACACAGACACAGATACCCACATAGCAACAGACGTAGGCAGAGACACAGACACAGATACCAACATAGTAACAGACGTAGGCAGAGACACAGACACAGATACCCACATAGTAACAGACGTAGGCAGAGACAGACAGACACAGACACCAACATAGTAACAGACAGACACAGACACCAACATAGTAACAGATGTAGGCAGAGACACAGACACAGACACCCACATAGTAACAGACAGGCAGAGACACAGACACAGATACCCACATAGTAACAGACGTAGGCAGAGACACAGACACAGATACCCACATAGTAACAGACGTAGGCAGAGACACAGATACCAACATAGTAACAGACGTAGGCAGAGACACAGATACCAACATAGTAACAGACGTAGGCAGAGACACAGACACAGATACCCACATAGTAACAGACGTAGGCAGAGACACAGATAACAACATAGTAACAGACGAGGCAGAGACACAGATACCAACATAGTAACAGACGTAGGCAGAGACACAGATACCAACATAGTAACAGACACAGACACAGATACCAACATAGTAACAGATGTAGGCAGAGACACAGACACTGACACCCACATAGTAACAGACGTAGGCAGAGACACAGACACAGATACCCACATAGTAACAGACGTAGGCAGAGACACAGACACAGATACCCACATATTAAACGTAGGCAGAGACACAGACACAGATACCAACATAGTAACAGACGTAGGCAGAGACACAGACACCAACATAGTAACAGACACAGATACAGATACCAACATAGTAACAGACAGACACAGATACCAACATAGTAACAGACGTAGGCAGAGACACAGACACAGATACCCACATATTAACTGACGTAGGCAGAGACAAAGACACAGATACCAACATAGTAACAGATGTAGGCAGAGACACAGACACAGACACAGATACCCACATAGTAACAGACGTAGGCAGAGACACAGACACAGACACCAACATAGTAACAGACGTAGGCAGAGACACAGACACAGATACCCACATAGTAACAGACACAGACACAGATACCAACATAGTAACAGACGTAGGCAGAGACACAGACACAGATACCAACATAGTAACAGACACAGACACAGATACCAACATAGTAACAGATGTAGGCAGAGACACAGACACCAACATAGTAACAGACACAGACACAGATACCAACATAGTAACAGACACAGACACAGATACCAACATAGTAACAGATGTAGGCAGAGACACAGACACAGACACCCACATAGTAACAGACGTAGGCAGAGACACAGACACAGATACCCACATAGTAACAGACGTAGGCAGAGACACAGACACAGATACCCACATATTAACTGACGTAGGCAGAGACACAGACACAGATACCAACATAGTAACAGACACAGACACAGATACCAACATAGTAACAGACACAGACACAGATACCAACATAGTAACAGACGTAGGCAGAGACACCAACATAGTAACAGACGTAGGCAGAGACACAGACACCAACATAGTAACAGACGTAGGCAGAGACACAGACACCAACATAGTAACAGACGTAGGCAGAGACACAGACACAGATACCAACATAGTAACAGACATAGGCAGAGACACAGACACAGATACCAACATAGTAACAGACATAGGCAGAGACACAGACACAGATACCAACATAGTAACAGACATAGGCAGAGACACAGACACAGATACCAACATAGTAACAGACATAGGCAGAGACACAGACACAGATACCAACATAGTAACAGACATAGGCAGAGACACAGACACAGATACCAACATAGTAACAGACATAGGCAGAGACACAGACACAGATACAAACATAGTAACAGACACAGACACCAACATAGAAACAGACGTAGGCAGAGACACAGACACAGATACCAACATAGTAACAGACGTAGGCAGAGACACAGACACCAACATAGTCACAGACGTAGGCAGAGACACAGACACCAACATAGTAACAGACACAGACACAGACACCAACATAGTAACAGACGTAGGCAGAGACACAGACACAGATACCAACATTAACTGACGTAGGCAGAGACACAGACACAGATGCCAACATAGTAACAGACACAGACACAGATACCAACATAGTAACAGACGTAGGCAGAGACACAGACACCAACATAGTAACAGACGTAGGCAGAGACACAGACACAGATACCAACATTAACTGACGTAGGCAGAGACACAGACACCAACATAGTAACAGACGTAGGCAGAGACACAGACACAGATACCAACATAGTAACAGACACAGACACAGATACCAACATAGTAACAGACGTAGGCAGAGACACAGACACAGACACCAACATAGTAACAGACACAGACACAGATACCAACATAGTAACAGACGTAGGCAGAGACACAGACACAGATACCAACATAGTAACAGATGTAGGCAGAGACACAGACACCAACATAGTAACAGACGTAGGCAGAGACACAGACACAGATACCAACATAGTAACAGACGTAGGCAGAGACACAGACACCAACATAGTAACAGACGTAGGCAGAGACACAGACACAGATACCAACATTAACTGACGTAGGCAGAGACACAGACACAGATGCCAACATAGTAACAGACACAGACACAGATACCAACATAGTAACAGACGTAGGCAGAGTACACAGACACCAACATAGTAACAGACGTAGGCAGAGACAGACACAGATACCAACATAGTAACAGATGTAGGCAGAGACACAGACACAGACACCAACATAGTAACAGACGTAGGCAGAGACACAGACACCAACATAGTAACAGACGTAGGCAGAGACACAGACACAGATACCAACATTAACTGACGTAGGCAGAGACACAGACACAGATGCCAACATAGTAACAGACACAGACACAGATACCAACATAGTAACAGACGTAGGCAGAGACACAGACACAGACACCAACATAGTAACAGATGTAGGCAGAGACACAGACACCAACATAGTAACAGACGTAGGCAGAGACACAGACACAGACACCAACATAGTAACAGACGTAGGCAGAGACACAGACACCAACATAGTAACAGGCGTAGGCAGAGACACAGACACCAACATAGTAACAGACGTAGGCAGAGACACAGACACTCAAGCCCATACTGTATGGATAATGCACATAATATACCGGGCTTTCATGCCATCATAGACACACACACATCCCATAAAGTATAATGTGGCTTACCATGATAATGAAGGTGACAGGTCCTATGAAGCTCCAAATGAAGTGGTTATCCACCCTCAGCCAGCAGCTGCAATGGAACATGGTCATGTGATCAGGTGATTGACATCCCTCAAGAGCAAATTATCTATTCTGTCTCCCCCACTGTGACATCTCTGCATTTTCCAAACTCTAAAAACACAGCAGCATTTGTCACAATGTATCCTACTGATCAGTAGCCAGCCTGGCTTCTAGACTAGCAAGATTACATGATGATATAGTTACTACAGCAATAGAATAGTGATTGTCATTCTGGACCACAGAGAGAACCTGACCTTGAACACATTCTGGCTGTGAGCCATACAACAGCACTGGTATTGCATTCATGACTTCAGTCTGCCAATGTCTACAATTGAGAGAGCAGTCTGGCTATACTTTTGACCCTAAACACAGTCAAAACGTACGCACAAATAGTTCCAACAAGATTTGTGCTGAAGCTACTGTATGTATTATCAGATAATATGTTCATTCAAATGCAGGGAGTGCTGCACTACAGACCCGAATGTAAAAAGAATACCCAATTTACATAACTCCCTCTGGAAAAAGAAAAGCCTACGACAAATCATATGGCTTGTTTCTTGGATAAAGGCCACTGGAGAAGAAAAGTTTAAAGAATTAAGGTCAAGAGAGAAAAAACTAGCTCACAGAGAACACACCAGACCAGAGCAACCGACCGGCCAGACAACTCATTAATGTAGTAGTTTTGCTCACAGCTTTCCTATATGACAGGGTGTACATTTGTCAGGAGGCAGAGGGAGAGGCAGTGGGAGACTGGGGCCTGTGATGTAGCTCTCATTAGCAATATATCTATCTATGTGCGAAGAAAGGGAGTCTTGATCTGGAGCTGGCTGGCTTGGGAGGCCTGATGCTCTCTGCACCAAGAAAGGAAGACAGATACTGTTGAATGATCCCAGTTTTATTGTGCAACGTTTCCACCCCAAGGTCAACATCCGAAGAGGGTATCTATCTTTATTTCTATCTTTCTTGAAATTACTTTTCGTACCCTGCACCTGTCGGTTACTGGAGGCACGGACAACACTTCTTAGCTACTGCATTTTGCACCAAGAACACAAAGAGAAGGTCTACAGATGTGATCAGATGATACTTACGCTCTCGGTGTCCCGTAGCTGCGGTAGTCGATGGCGGCCGAGATTCCCACCACCACAGCGGGAAAGAGGTATCCTGAGGCGTAATAGTACTTCCTGCGGGAGAACTCACTCTCAAACACCTCAACCAGCATGAGGTAGAGCTGCACGCCCTCCAGGCACATCCAGGCAAACGCCGCGAGGAAGAAGAAATGAAGAACGACCGCGATGATGGAACACACCAGCTGGGATGGGGAAACATTGAAAGGTTACACATAGAGCGGTAGAGGGACAGTGGCATTGAGACAAGGGAAGTTAAAGTAGGCAAGGATAACTGGAACATATTCCCTGGGAACACAATGATAATTAGCCAAAACAACTGTGCATCGAAGCCCACTCCGATCCATGTGTACGTTCGGGGGGCACCGGCACTCCTTACCTTGGGTTCAGTCATATTGATGCCCACAAGAAAGACCAGCTCAGCAATGAAAAGGTTGAGGCAGAGGTTCTTGTGGATGGTGTTGCGGTCGCTCTGAAGGCCCCTGAAGAAGCAGAAGGTGAAGAGGCTGATGGCCAGACACACCAGCGACACAGCGATTCCCATCCTGGTTATCACCGTCAGCAGCAGCTCATGGACACTCCCCTCTGCCTGGAGGACAGGGCAGAGAGACACAAACCGCCGGAGTTAGAAGCAACAACCTGCCGGATGTACCTAAACACAGGGGGTGGTTAGACCTAATAAGCTTTGCTTTGTTGCGAAAACCTTTTTATCTTATTCAAATGTTTCGGGAATATGCTATCTAGTACAGTACCACCGCCACCTTCCTTTCTCAGGCCACTTTAAACAAATCCCGTTCCCAACATTTATCAGTATATGCTATATAATCTTAAGTAAACCCAATAACCTGGTATAATGTACCATGTAAGATCATGGAGCAAGTATGATTTCATGACATATACAGATATTTATAAAGGGATTTAACTCAACATCTAGCTGCACCAATCAGAAACATGAGGCAACACAGGAGGGAGGGTTTAGACCCAATAGCCTGCCGGAAAACATAAAACATGACAGACTTCATGTCCCCATCAACGAACCTTGACATAACATGAATGTCCTGGCTCACAGAGGGTTTGAAAACTCAACATCTACTGTAGGAAACAGATGATGCCCTGCCAATGTAAAGTCCTTAGTAAGCGGTCACAAAAGCGCGACATGTTATAACATATATTGGGGGATCGCTCTGTGAAGGGATGACATTATAAAATATAGTGTGGGATCACTCTGAAGGGATGACATTATAAAATATAGTGGGGGATCGCTCTGTGAAGGGATGACATTATAAAATATAGTGTGGGATCACTCTGTGAAGAGATGACATTATAAAATATAGTGTGGGATCACTCTGTGAAGAGATGACATTATAAAATATAGTGGGGGATCGCTCTGTGAAGGGATGACATTATAAAATATAGTGTGGGATCACTCTGTGAAGGGATGACATTATAAAATATAGTGTGGGATCACTCTGTGAAGGGATGACATTATAAAATATAGTGTGGGATCACTCTGTGAAGGGATGACATTATAAAATATAGTGTGGGATCACTCTGTGAAGGGATGACATTATAAAATATAGTGTGGGATCACTCTGTGAAGGGATGACATTATAAAATATAGTGTGGGATCACTCTGTGAAGAGATGACATTATAAAATATAGTGTGGGATCACTCTGGGAAGAGATGACATTATAAAATATAGTGTGGGATCACTCTGGGAAGAGATGACATTATAAAATATAGTGTGGGATCACTCTGTGAAGAGATTACATTATAAAATATAGTGTGGGATCACTCTGTGAAGAGATGACATTATAAAATATAGTGTGGGATCACTCTGAAGGGATGACATTATAAAATATAGTGTGGGATTACTCTGTGAAGGGATGACATTATAAAATATAGTGTGGGATCACTCTGTGAAGAGATGACATTATAAAATATAGTGTGGGATCACTCTGTGAAGGCATGACATTATAAAATATAGTGTGGGATCACTCTGAAGGGATGACATTATAAAATATAGTGTGGGATCACTCTGTGAAGGGATGACATTATAAAATATAGTGTGGGATCACTCTGAAGGGATGACATTATAAAATATAGTGTGGGATCACTCTGTGAAGGGATGACATAAAATATAGTGTGGGATTACTTTGTGAAGGGATGACATTATAAAATATAGTGTGGGATTACTCTGTGAAGGGATGACATTATAAAATATAGTGTGGGATCACTGTGAAGAGATGACATTATAAAATATAGTGTGGGATCACTCTGTGAAGATGACACTATAAAATATAGTGTGGGATCACTCTGTGAAGATGACACTATAAAATATAGTGTGTGATCACTCTGTGAAGATGACACTATAAAATATAGTGTGGGATCACTCTGTGAAGATGACATTATAAAATATAGTGTGGGATCACTCTGAAGGGATGACATTATAAAATATAGTGTGGGATCACTCTGTGAAGGGATGACATTATAAAATATAGTGTGGGATCACTCTGTGAAGAGATGACATTATAAAATATAGTGTGGGATCACTCTGTGAAGAGATGACATTATAAAATATAGTGGGGGATCGCTCTGTGAAGGGATGACATTATAAAATATAGTGTGGGATCACTCTGTGAAGAGATGACATTATAAAATATAGTGTGGGATCGCTCTGTGAAGGGATGACATTATAAAATATAGTGTGGGATCACTCTGTGAAGGGATGACATTATAAAATATAGTGTGGGATCACTCTGTGAAGGGATGACATTATAAAATATAGTGTGGGATCACTCTGTGAAGGGATGACATTATAAAATATAGTGTGGGATCACTCTGTGAAGGGATGACATTATAAAATATAGTGTGGGATCACTCTGTGAAGAGATGACATTATAAAATATAGTGTGGGATCACTCTGGGAAGAGATGACATTATAAAATATAGTGTGGGATCACTCTGGGAAGAGATGACATTATAAAATATAGTGTGGGATCACTCTGTGAAGAGATTACATTATAAAATATAGTGTGGGATCACTCTGTGAAGAGATGACATTATAAAATATAGTGTGGGATCACTCTGAAGGGATGACATTATAAAATATAGTGTGGGATTACTCTGTGAAGGGATGACATTATAAAATATAGTGTGGGATCACTCTGTGAAGAGATGACATTATAAAATATAGTGTGGGATCACTCTGTGAAGGCATGACATTATAAAATATAGTGTGGGATCACTCTGAAGGGATGACATTATAAAATATAGTGTGGGATCACTCTGTGAAGGGATGACATTATAAAATATAGTGTGGGATCACTCTGAAGGGATGACATTATAAAATATAGTGTGGGATCACTCTGTGAAGGGATGACATTATAAAATATAGTGTGGGATTACTCTGTGAAGGGATGACATTATAAAATATAGTGTGGGATTACTCTGTGAAGGGATGACATTATAAAATATAGTGTGGGATCACTGTGAAGAGATGACATTATAAAATATAGTGTGGGATCACTCTGTGAAGATGACACTATAAAATATAGTGTGGGATCACTCTGTGAAGATGACACTATAAAATATAGTGTGTGATCACTCTGTGAAGATGACACTATAAAATATAGTGTGGGATCACTCTGTGAAGATGACATTATAAAATATAGTGTGGGATCACTCTGAAGGGATGACATTATAAAATATAGTGTGGGATCACTCTGTGAAGGGATGACATTATAAAATATAGTGTGGGATCACTCTGAAGGGATGACATTATAAAATATAGTGTGGGATCACTCTGTGAAGGGATGACATTATAAAATATAGTGTGGGATCACTCTGTGAAGGGATGACATTATAAAATATAGTGTGGGATCACTCTGTGAAGAGATGACATTATAAAATATAGTGTGGGATCACTCTGTGAAGGCATGACATTATAAAATATAGTGTGGGATCACTCTGAAGGGATGACATTATAAAATATAGTGTGGGATTACTCTGTGAAGGGATGACATTATAAAATATAGTGTGATCACTCTGTGAAGATGACACTATAAAATATAGTGTGGGATCACTCTGTGAAGATGACATTATAAAATATAGTGTGGGATCACTCTGAAGGGATGACATTATAAAATATAGTGTGGGATCACTCTGAAGGGATGACATTATAAAATATAGTGTGGGATTACTCTGTGAAGGGATGACATTATAAAATATAGTGTGGGATCACTCTGTGAAGAGATGACATTATAAAATATAGTGTGGGATCGCTCTGTGAAGGGATGACATTATAAAATATAGTGTGGGATCACTCTGTGAAGGGATGACATTATAAAATATAGTGTGGGATCACTCTGTGAAGGGATGACATTATAAAATATAGTGTGGGATCACTCTGTGAAGGGATGACATTATAAAATATAGTGTGGGATCACTCTGTGAAGGGATGACATTATAAAATATAGTGTGGGATCACTCTGGGAAGAGATGACATTATAAAATATAGTGTGGGATCACTCTGGGAAGAGATGACATTATAAAATATAGTGTGGGATCACTCTGGGAAGAGATGACATTATAAAATATAGTGTGGGATCACTCTGTGAAGAGATGACATTATAAAATATAGTGTGAAGGGATCACTAGTGTGGGAAGAGATGACATTATAAAATATAGTGTTGGATTACTCTGTGAAGGGATGACATTATAAAATATAGTGTGGGATCACTCTGTGAAGAGATGACATTATAAAATATAGTGTGGGATCACTCTGTGAAGGCATGACATTATAAAATATAGTGTGGGATCACTCTGAAGGGATGACATTATAAAATATAGTGTGGGATCACTCTGTGAAGAGATGACATTATAAAATATAGTGTGGGATCACTCTGAAGGGATGACATCATAAAATATAGTGTGGGATCACTCTGAAGGGATGACATTATAAAATATAGTGTGGGATTACTCTGTGAAGGGATGACATTATAAAATATAGTGTGGGATCACTCTGTGAAGAGATGACATTATAAAATATAGTGTGGGATCACTCTGTGAAGGCATGACATTATAAAATATAGTGTGGGATCACTCTGAAGGGATGACATTATAAAATATAGTGTGGGATCACTCTGTGAAGGGATGACATTATAAAATATAGTGTGGGATCACTCTGAAGGGATGACATTATAAAATATAGTGTGGGATCACTCTGTGAAGGGATGACATTATAAAATATAGTGTGGGATTACTCTGTGAAGGGATGACATTATAAAATATAGTGGGATTACTCTGTGAAGGGATGACATTATAAAATATAGTGTGGGATCACTGTGAAGAGATGACATTATAAAATATAGTGTGGGATCACTCTGTGAAGATGACACTATAAAATATAGTGTGGGATCACTCTGTGAAGATGACACTATAAAATATAGTGTGTGATCACTCAGAAGATGACACTATAAAATATAGTGTGTGATCACTCTAGAAGATGACACTATAAAATATAGTGTGGGATCACTCTGTGAAGATGACATTATAAAATATAGTGTGGGATCACTCTGAAGGGATGACATTATAAAATATAGTGTGGGATCACTCTGTGAAGGGATGACATTATAAAATATAGTGTGGGATCACTCTGAAGGGATGACATTATAAAATATAGTGTGGGATCACTCTGTGAAGGGATGACATTATAAAATATAGTGTGGGATCACTCTGTGAAGGGATGACATTATAAAATATAGTGTGGGATCACTCTGTGAAGAGATGACATTATAAAATATAGTGTGGGATCACTCTGTGAAGGCATGACATTATAAAATATAGTGTGGGATCACTCTGAAGGGATGACATTATAAAATATAGTGTGGGATTACTCTGTGAAGGGATGACATTATAAAATATAGTGTGATCACTCTAGAAGATGACACTATAAAATATAGTGTGGGATCACTCTGTGAAGATGACATTATAAAATATAGTGTGGGATCACTCTGAAGGGATGACATTATAAAATATAGTGTGGGATCACTCTGAAGGGATGACATTATAAAATATAGTGTGGGATTACTCTGTGAAGGGATGACATTATAAAATATAGTGTGGGATCACTCTGTGAAGAGATGACATTATAAAATATAGTGTGGGATCGCTCTGTGAAGGGATGACATTATAAAATATAGTGTGGGATCACTCTGTGAAGGGATGACATTATAAAATATAGTGTGGGATCACTCTGTGAAGGGATGACATTATAAAATATAGTGTGGGATCACTCTGTGAAGGGATGACATTATAAAATATAGTGTGGGATCACTCTGTGAAGGGATGACATTATAAAATATAGTGTGGGATCACTCTGTGAAGAGATGACATTATAAAATATAGTGTGGGATCACTCTGGGAAGAGATGACATTATAAAATATAGTGTGGGATCACTCTGGGAAGAGATGACATTATAAAATATAGTGTGGGATCACTCTGTGAAGAGATGACATTATAAAATATAGTGTGGGATCACTCTGTGAAGAGATGACATTATAAAATATAGTGTGGGATCACTCTGAAGGGATGACATTATAAAATATAGTGTGGGATTACTCTGTGAAGGGATGACATTATAAAATATAGTGTGGGATCACTCTGTGAAGAGATGACATTATAAAATATAGTGTGGGATCACTCTGTGAAGGCATGACATTATAAAATATAGTGTGGGATCACTCTGAAGGGATGACATTATAAAATATAGTGTGGGATCACTCTGTGAAGGGATGACATTATAAAATATAGTGTGGGATCACTCTGAAGGGATGACATTATAAAATATAGTGTGGGATCACTCTGTGAAGGGATGACATTATAAAATATAGTGTGGGATTACTCTGTGAAGGGATGACATTATAAAATATAGTGTGGGATTACTCTGTGAAGGGATGACATTATAAAATATAGTGTGGGATCACTGTGAAGAGATGACATTATAAAATATAGTGTGGGATCACTCTGTGAAGATGACACTATAAAATATAGTGTGGGATCACTCTGTGAAGATGACACTATAAAATATAGTGTGTGATCACTCTGAGAAGATGACACTATAAAATATAGTGTGGGATCACTCTGTGAAGATGACATTATAAAATATAGTGTGGGATCACTCTGAAGGGATGACATTATAAAATATAGTGTGGGATCACTCTGTGAAGGGATGACATTATAAAATATAGTGTGGGATCACTCTGAAGGGATGACATTATAAAATATAGTGTGGGATCACTCTGTGAAGGGATGACATTATAAAATATAGTGTGGGATCACTCTGTGAAGGGATGACATTATAAAATATAGTGTGGGATCACTCTGTGAAGAGATGACATTATAAAATATAGTGTGGGATCACTCTGTGAAGGCATGACATTATAAAATATAGTGTGGGATCACTCTGAAGGGATGACATTATAAAATATAGTGTGGGATTACTCTGTGAAGGGATGACATTATAAAATATAGTGTGATCACTCTGTGAAGATGACACTATAAAATATAGTGTGGGATCACTCTGTGAAGATGACATTATAAAATATAGTGTGGGATCACTCTGAAGGGATGACATTATAAAATATAGTGTGGGATCACTCTGTGAAGGGATGACATTATAAAATATAGTGTGGGATCACTCTGAAGGGATGACATTATAAAATATAGTGTGGGATCACTCTGTGAAGGGATGACATTATAAAATATAGTGTGGGATCACTCTGTGAAGGGATGACATTATAAAATATAGTGTGGGATCACTCTGTGAAGATGACACTATAAAATATAGTGTGGGATCACTCTGTGAAGAGATTACATTATAAAATATAGTGTGGGATCACGCTGAAGGGATGACATTATAAAATATAGTGTGGGATCACTCTGTGAAGGGCTGATTAAAGTGTGTGTCACAACCCATGAAAATGAACACATTTCAACGTCGGCTACAACCATATGCAAAAAAAATAGACGGCTTCACCGTCCAGAATATCACTCAGGGACAGTGGTCTGAACATGAGGTAATGCGTTCCCGTGATATGAGTCATTTTATTGAGGGCAGGCCAGGAGGAGTTGTAGTTGAGGTGTAGGGCTGGTGTGACGGGAAGACCTAGCTCAGGGACTGGTTTCTCCTTGTGGTGAAGGGTTGTAAAGGTTTGGGGTTTGTCAAGGGAAGAGTTCATGAGTCGGGACATGTTATTATATAAACCACAAACTTACGTTCCACGTTTATTACTGGGTAGATGCTTGCAGCACATTATATTTATCATAAATTGGATTGTAATTGCATTTTGCTTGCAAATGGATCTCACCTACTTCATGTCTTTGAGTGGAAATGCAAATTAAAGAAGCGTAATGCAGGGCCACCGTGTACGTTTTCCTGTGTATGATTCCAGCAGACGTGCGTGAAGGCTATTAGTCACAGACCATAGGTAAAATGTCATTTATTTCCAATAATGTTTCAGCTAGCTCTCACTACAGTATCTTATGCCTGCGATCTCTTACTTTTTTGCTTACGGCAAAGTAAGTGACAGCCTCCTTCCGTTTCTCTCCACATACATTAACTAACCCCATTCCTCACCCCAACTCCCATCCCTCCAACAATCCCCCCCCACATACATACAGTACAGTACAGTACATACGACGAGGGGGATGGGGTAGATTCACTAGTGTCCTTAAATCCCAAATCAACCCCTAAGCCCCTACCCCCTAGAGCAGGAATGGGCAACTTTGATGGGGGTTAGGGCCATTAAAAAATCAACTCATCATGAGGGGCCACAGTGGCTCTCGGGTCTGGGTACCCACATCCATACCCACACTTGCAGTCAGAGGTGGTTCTAGCCTTTTGGGGACCTTAAGAAACTTTTTGCTGGAAATTCTACACATTTTGTCATGGGTCGGAGAAAAGGGTTTGCAATTTTCTAACTAATTTCATGCAATTCTACTCATTTTGCCATGGGGCAGAGACAAAAATGTGCAGTTTTACAGCTAATTTGCTGCATTTCTACACACTTTGCCACAGGGTTGAGAGAAATGTTAGCAACTCTTAATATAGAAAAAGAAAAACTTTGACGTGCTTCCAAATGACAAAATCGCACCTGTATTCTACTATTCTAACTCTCAACAGTAATTTGAGACCCCGACTGAATTAAATTGTTTTTTTGTATTGCGGGCGGGAAATACAATGGTCGTCAGCTGCCCATCCCTGCCCTAGAGACTTATGTATATCTAATAGGATTGGATGGGTATCCACAATATGGTTACAATTCCACAGAGGACAAGAATGGTGGACATTCCAACATATTTCTTACACATACAGCACTTGTCAAAAGTTTAGACACAGCTACTCATTCCAGTTTTTTATTTTTACAATTTTCTACATTGTAGAATAATCAAAACTATGAAATAACACATACAGAATCATGTAGCAACCAAATAATAAAAATAAAAAAAGCTAAATATATTGTATATTTAGATTATTCAAAGTGGCTACCCTTTGCCATAATGACAGCTTTGCACACTCTTCGCATTCTCTCAACCAGCTTCATGAGGTAGTCACCTGGAATGCCTTTCAATTAACAGGTGTGCCTTGTTAAAAGTTAATTTCTGGAGCCAATCAGTCGTGTTGTGACAAGGTAGAGGTGGGGAGAGAACGTCAAGACTGTGCAAAGCTGTCATCAAGGCAAAGGGTGGCCACTTTGAAGAATCGAAAATCTAAAATGTATTTTAATTTGTATAACATTTTTTTGGTTACTACATGATTCCATATGTGTTATTTCATAGTTTTGATGTCTTCACTGTTATTCTACAATGTAGAAAATAGTAAAGATAAAGAAAAACCCTTGAATGAGTAGGTGTGTCCGAACTTTTGACTGGTACTGTATACAATCCTCTCTGATCTACACAAGTGTCTAGGGGGTGGCTTGAACCAGCCACTCACCATGTTCCCTAGATTGGAACATGCATACATATTAAATCCATCAGTGGAGACCAACCCCACGGCATGATAGAACCCCTTGAAGGCCACTCACCACGTTCCCTCTATGGGCCATTAGGATGGCAAAGTTGGTCAGGTGACTACAGGAACAGGTGGTGTGGCTCTTGTTGGTGTCCAAGAGCTTACAGCCCTGAGTGGACCAGTAGCCTATCATACTCCTCTCAGAGTAGTTCCAGAATGAGCAGTTGGGGTTGTCGTAGTGCTCCTTCTACAGAGCAGGACATTAGGAAATAAGAACATTGTTTCAGACAAATAGTTAACAGTTAGGGTTGTAGAAGTTCTCAATAAGCAACACACGAGGAAACCTTTTGAATACCACAAACAATAACATTCTAAGCATTGTTTAAAACGAACTAACACATTACTTTAGAGTACATATGCTTCCTACCTATATATAGATACTGCTATTTTCCATCAAAAGGCAATTAACAGCAGGCTAAGATTTGAGTTCAGTATACTATTAACAGTATATAGTCTAGTGAGTGTGTGTAGGAACAGTGCAGATCTACTAATCTGGGTAAGAGCCTAATAAAACTTTATTTGATTTTTTTGTCTCTCTTCCCAAGTGTAATTATACACAATTTCAGTAAATTATAAACAATTGCAGAATACCATGGCATAAACATGATAGCATGTTCTATGTAAACTAACAAACGTATAACCGTGGGAGTTCCAGATGTACACAAGTATTGATATTTTACAGCCGTGCTCACAGTGCAGCTGTATCTTATGACATTGACTTTGATCCTCCAACTACTAAAGACCACACTGCCATTTCCTTTCCCCCTGCACTGAACACCGCAGAATGACACTAGGGCTCCAGAGCTTTCTCAGGGGAAGGGGAACTCACGTCGAGGTGCTCCAGGGTGAAGATGACGGGGTCAGACACGAACACACGGCTGGACTCCTTGGTGATGGAGGCGGCCAGGATGTGCGAGTTGACGGTCAGGTCTGAGAGGTTACGTCCTCCTCCTCGGAGCGTGGCGTTCTCTGTACTGAGGAACTGGCCCAGGTGCTTGTAGAGGACAAACACCAGCTTGGCCACACCTGGGGAAAAAACAGAATAAGATTCACGGTGGCATTGTGAACGTACAGAATTGCTGCTCATTTCTATCCTTCAGCCACTTCAGTGAAGGACAATTATCCTTCAGCATGATCTCATTCATTCATTCATTCATTCATTCATTCCCCCCTAGTTACCGTTTTTACTGTTAACTTTGACTGTGTTTGCAGACAGCTGAATGGAGGCTCCACCCTTGCTGGTCTGGGGGAACCTGAAGTCCTGCACCTGGCCGTCTGTACTGAGCACATACACATCCAGCACTGGAGAAGGACAAGGAGAGGGGGAGGAGGGGAAAAGGATTAGGGAATGTTGGTGGTATACATGACTAAAAGATCACGTTTCAATCAATGATTTATAGATACACTAGATGACTATTAAGGGGTGCTGTGTTGAAGCCACCGTACCTCCATCTTGGCACTCCCCACAATTGTAAAAAATATTTTGGAAGCTATAGAAATGCATTCATTAATGTCGACATTAGTTTTTTGCATGCTTATTATTTTACAGATATCTTAATGCATACTTTTAATAATATTATGTGAGCTAAACATAAGAATATACAGTACCAGTCAAAAGTTGCGACACACCTACTCATTCCAGAGTTTTTCTTTATTTTTACTATTTTCTACATTGTAGAATAATAGTGAAGACATCAACACTATGAAATAACACATATAGAATCAAGTAGTAGCCAAAAAAGTGTGAAACGAATCAAAATAAACGTTATATTTGAGATTCTTCAAAGTAGCCACCATTTGCCTTAGTGACAGCTTTGCACACTCCTGGCATTCTCTCAACCAGCTTCATGAGATAGTCCCCTGGAATGCATCTCAGTTAACAGGTGTGCCTTGTTAAAAGTTAATTTGTGGAATTTCTTTCTTTCTTATTGTGTTTGAGCCAATCAGCTGTGACAAGGTAGGGATGGTGTACAGAAGATATCCCTAGTTGGTAAAAGACCAAGTCCATATTATGCAAGAACATCTAAAAAAAACTAAGAAAAATTGACAGTGCATCATAACTTTAAGACATGCGGGTCGGGTCAGTCAATACCGAGAATGTCAAGAACTTTGAAAGTCTCTTCAAGTGCAGTCGCTAAAACCATCAAGCGCTATGATGAAACTGGCTTTCATGAGGACCGCCACAGGAAAGGAAGACCCAGGGTTACCTCTGCTGCAGAGGATAAGTTCATTAGAGTTACCAGCCTCAGAAATTGCAGCCCAAATAAATGCTTCACAGAATACAAGTAACAGACACATCTCAACATCCACTGTTCAGAGGAGACCGAGTGAAAATCAGGTGCAAAGAAACCACTACTAAAGGACACCAATAATAAGAAGAGACTTGCTTGGGCCAAGAATCATCAGCAATGGCCATTAGACTGGTGGAAGTCTGTCCTTTGGTCTGATAAGTCCAAATTTGAGATTTTTGATTCCATCCACTGTGTCTTTGTGAGACGCAGATTAGGTGAACGGATGTGGTTCCCATCGTGAAGAATGGAGGAGGGGGTGTGATGGTGCTTTGCTGGTGACAATGTCTGTGATTTATTTAGAATTCAGGGCCCACTTAACCAGCATGACTACCACAGCATTCTGCAGTGATGTGCCATCCCATCTGGAAAAGCAGACAACAAGTGCTTAGCATATGTGGGAACACCTTCAAGACTGTTGGAAAAGCATTCCAGGTGAAGCTGGTTGAGAGAATGCCAAGAGTGTGCAAAGCTGTCACCAAGGCAAAGTGTGGCTACTTTGAAGAATCTCAAATATAAAATATATTTCTTGGTTACTACATGATTCCATATGTGTTATTTCATAGTTTTGATGTCTTCACTATTATTATACAATGTAGAAAATAGTAAAAAAATAAAAATAAACCCTTGAATGAGTAGGTGTTTCCAAACTTTTGACTGGTGCGGTATATACATAAAAAAATCTTAAAGTATAATTTTTTGACATTACTAATGTTACTGTCCCCACTACAATAACAAAAAATACTTAAATAAATGTAATTTTGCCCTTGAAACATTTAATTTAAATATTGTCGAATTCCATTTATTCCTATGGCGACCGGTGGCTTTAAAGCATCTCAATAGCCAATACATAGAGTCAGCAATTAAAGGTTTATATACATCATTGGTTTCAATAGCAACAAACAGTGTTTAATAGAGCTCTGATATAAAGGTTGGGAAGAGTGAAACAAGAGAGCAGCAATGTCCAGTGTTCCTGCTACAGAATCCAATCAATATCCCATCCAGTGCTATTTACTATATATATAAAAAATGCACTAAGCTGCTCCTGGTAACCCCAGTCTACAGAGCTCCTCAGGGAGAAAGAGAAAGATCACACCACCATACAACCTGCTACAGATAAAATGTTTGACCATTTCTTCCCTCTTTGGTCTCTCTCTCTCTCTCTCTCTCTACCTCTCTCTCCCTACCTCTCTCACATACACACACCTGTCTCTCTCTCTCTACCTCTCTCTCCCTACCTCTCTCACATACACACACCTGTCTCTCTCTCTCTACCTCTCTCTCCCTACCTCTCTCACATACACACACCTGTCTCTCTCTCTCTCTCTCTCTCTCAAAGGATAAATCTGTTGGAGAAATGGAGAAATCTATTGTTGAGGCCTTGTGTGCTATAAAAGCACATCAACTATGCAAGTATTCATGGTGCAGTGTATAAGCTTTTCCTTATCTGCTTCTATTTACCATTTACTGAGAAAGAGTTAAGGCATGGTTAGAGGATATAGCTACCATATAGAATATGAAATTATTCAATTGATTTCTTAGATTTTCCATAAGGAGACTGGACAGCTCATCTTGCAAGGCGAGCGGGGAACTCATAACCAAGGAACAAAGAGGCTTGTGTGGGAAAATGACAGTTCACTGCACAAAGCTGACTTAAATGAATGAGATCACATTGCTAATAAACTGCCTGTGAGAACATATTAGCTTGCCTGGCGCTGAGCGAGACATCAAACCTCCTACTGTGACTTCAACTAAATGTGGTCTTTTTAAAAACCACTTTGCCTTTCTCCTGGAGGAATAGCTGTCCAGGTTATTTTTCTGTGTCTAGAATGAGAAGCCCATGGAAACTAACATCAGTATCTTTCTATAGAATGGTTGTGAATGTTAACTTCCACTTCCTTGGACATAACCAACTGTTGTAAAAAAGCACATTTTACTACTGAGGACAAAGTAATTTTCTTCCAAGACAGGGTCACAGTTCAATTAAAATTATAATTAAACTGTGGATTGCAACTGGCAGACGTGTCTGTCTCGTTTTTCCTTTTTATGAGTGACGGGCAGGGAGGGTAGAGAGAAGAAAATAAACATACTGATATTGTCTGCAGGCACTTTGACTACAGCGGGCTCAATCAGGTTGTCGGCAAGGACGAAGGCTCCTTCCTCCAGGGTATCCAGTAACATGGTGGCGGCGTGCGTTTGCTCCGTGGAATTCATGTCTTCCCAGGACTTCAGGGCTTCCGGCCTCAGGAGGTTGTCAACCGTATCCACAATGGCCTGTATCCGTGGAAACAAATGTCAGAGTTTGTTGCTTTTTTATACCTCATAAATTCTACAACTGTCCGCCGCAGAAAGGGGGCAAGGAAGGCATGTTATGCAGATAGCAAGCAAGGACAAGCAAATCAACATCAACAACTTAACACTTTAATAAATAAGGTCACTGGCATTATAGGATGATATGAAGATACATTTAAATTAAAACATCCCTTAAAGATGGCATGGTGGTCACAGAATATAAACTACAGGATGTTGTCTCCCCACTTCCCTGGTTTAGACCCATTTACTTTCTTTTGAATAACAAAACTGTGCCAGAGGGGAAGTTGGAACACAAACCAAATGTTTTTCAAATGAATGGAGCAGTTCCTTCTCAATACTCCTCTCTTAGTTCCTGTTCTTAAACATCTTACTTTTCCCAAAGAACAATTATCTTCCCTAACAATGAATATATTCCATAACAGGATCTGGTGATAATGGCCTTGAAATGTGCAGTTTTTCCTTCCTTGAGGCGAAAATGGTATCAAAAAACTAAATGCATTTGTTTCTTGGGTAGCAGTCGAAGTAAAGATGGGGATATTTCTGCTTGTTTTCAATGGCAATCTTTTCATTTCCTGCTTGGCTGATAAGCAATAAGTAAGCAAAACATTCCAAACCTTCTAGAAAAAGTATCATATTTTGATCAAAATGGAGGTCCCTGTGACCCTGTGCGGGAGAGTTCATGACTCCCATGTAGCTTAGCATATCTATATCCACACAGCAGTACTAATGCTAGCCCCACTGATGACTCCCATGTAGTTAAGCATATCTATATCCACACAGCATCGCTAACGCTAGCCCCACTGACGACTCTTATGTAGCTTAGCATATCCATAGCCACACAGAAACGCTAGGCTAGCCCCACAGATAAACATAGCCATTGGCATAATTACCCCACAAATCCATATCAACCCATGGCCCAATAAACCAGAGACAATTTAACCACAGGTGCCATTAACCACAGCAGAGGTCCAGGCTACACTATAGTGGTAATTAGGAAATAAAAAAGTCACTCTCTGTACCAATTAGTGCAAAGCTGTGATTATCATCCACACACACACACACACACACACACACACACACACACACACACACACACACACACACACACACACACACACACACACACACACACACACACACACACACACACACACACACACACACACACACACACACTAATTGACCATAGGCACAATTACCCTGTTGCCGGGATTAAACACAATAATTTATACATACACTAGATGACTGATGCGGGTGCTGTGTTGAAGCCCTGTGCCTCCATCTTACCACTCCCCCACCATTGTAAAAAAAATATATTGGAAGCTATAGAAATGCATTTCTAATATCTATATTCGTTTTTGCCACATTTATTTTATTACAGACTTAATGCATACTTCTAAATTGTTTTATGTGAGCTAAAAAAAATAATATTTAAAGTAGGAGTTTTTGACATTACGAATGTTGCTGTCCCCAGTACAAGAACAGAAAATACATGTACATTTTGTCCTTGAAACATTTAATTGAAATATCGTAGAATTCCATTCATTCCTATGGAGGACTGCTCCTACTGGGGAGTACCAATACATTGCATCAGCAATCCATGGTTTATATACATCATTGATTAAACCCTGTAGTCCCTCGCTATCAAACCAGACTGATGATTAACCAATCACCACAACATGTAAACAGACCACACAGCATGGCTACCATTATTACCTAGAGCTATGATAAGCGTACAGTCCAGCTCTGAATCAGATGCCTATAGTGTCTGTCTGTCTCTCTCTATGGGGGAGTGCTGACCCTTCAGATGGGAAAGATAGAGCCTCTGTTAAGGACCACACACACAACATCTAACGTTGATCTGACGTTCATTCGGGCGCGCTGTGCGTTAGGGAACACCCACTGTTGGATGTCTGACTGCGCAAATTACAGCAGGCACTGTTCAGAGGTGATAATTACTCTCGGCCGGCAAACGCTATTGGTGTGTCCTTTATTGGAGTGTGATGGGGGAGTCAGAGGGGACAGGGAGGATAGGAGAGAGGAAGAGAGTCAGAGAGGAGAGGAGAGGGGGGTCAGAGAGGGGATAGGGAGGATAGGAGCGAGGTAGAGAGTCAGAGAGGAGAGGGGGGTCAGAGAGGGGATAGGGAGGATAGGAGAGAGGAAGAGAGTCAGAGAGGAGATGAGAGGGGGGTCAGAGAGGGGATAGGGAGGATAGGAGAGAGGAAGAGAGTCAGAGAGGAGAGGGGGGTCAGAGAGGGGATAGGGAGGATAGGAGAGAGGAAGAGAGTCAGAGAGGAGAGGAGAGGGGGGTCAGAGAGGGGATAGGGAGGATAGGAGAGAGGAAGAGAGTCAGAGAGGAGAGGAGAGGGGGGTCAGAGTGGGGATAGGGAGGATAGGAGAGAGGAAGAGAGTCAGAGAGGAGAGGGGGGTCAGAGAGGGGATAGGGAGGATAGGAGAGAGGAAGAGAGTCAGAGAGGAGAGGGGGGTCAGAGAGGGGATAGGGAGGATAGGAGAGAGGAAGAGAGTCAGAGAGGAGAGGGGTGTCAGAGAGGGCATAGGAGAGAGGTAGAGAGTCAGAGAGGAGAGGGGTGTCAGAGAGGGGATAGGAGAGGTAGAGTCAGAGAGGAGAGGGGTGTCAGAGAGGGGATAGGGAGGATAGGAGAGAGGAAGAGAGTCAGAGAGGAGAGGAGAGGGGGGGTCAGAGAGGGGATAGGGAGGATAGGAGAGAGGAAGAGAGTCAGAGAGGAGAGGAGAGGGGGGGTCAGAGAGGGGATAGGGAGGATAGGAGAGAGGAAGAGAGTCAGAGAGGAGAGGAGAGGGGGGTCAGAGTGGGGATAGGGAGGATAGGAGAGAGGAAGAGAGTCAGAGAGGAGAGGGGTGTCAGAGAGGGCATAGGAGAGAGGTAGAGAGTCAGAGAGGAGAGGGGTGTCAGAGAGGGGATAGGAGAGGTAGAGTCAGAGAGGAGAGGGGTGTCAGAGAGGGGATAGGAGAGGTAGAGTCAGAGAGGAGAGGGGTGTCAGAGAGGGGGTAGGCAGGACAGGAGAGAAGAAGAGAGTCAGAGAGGAGAGAAGAGGGGGGTCAGAGAGGAGAGAGGAGAGGGGGTCAGAGAGGGGATAGGGAGGAGTCAGAGAGGAGAGGAGAGTCAGAGAGGGGGTAGGCAGGACAGGAGAGAAGAAGAGAGTCAGAGAGGAGAGAAGAGGGGGTCAGAGAGGGGATAGGGAGGATAGGAGAGAGGTAGAGAGTCAGAGAGGAGAGGGGTGTCAGAGAGAGGATAGGAGAGAGGTAGAGAGTCAGAGAGGAGAGGAGAGGGGTGTCAGAGGGAGGAGCGGGTAGCGTCAGAGTAGCAGTAGTGATCACAGGTCTAGGACCATTACACCCCAGACAAACAGAGAAACACTCAACGGTCCTCCCTCCTGGTGAGAACCCCTTTGTAGGTGTGAAGGAGGAACAAAAAATGAAACAAATTCATGCCTCTAATTTGTGACAGTGTTAAAATAAAGTAAAAACTGTTCTGATTGAGTAGTCTTTTATTCTCGCCTGGGTGGAGGTCGCACAACGCAACAATCACAAGGGTGTTACCCAAGATGCCCCACAGTGAACAGGACATTCTTGGGTGGTGGTGATGCTGCTGATTTCACTAACATTGTCTATTGATGGATGGTGATGCATAAAGAAGACAGCCTTAAATCAAGTTGACAGAGACATATCCCCATTTTTCACAGTAAAAGAAACCTCAGTAAAAACAGCCCTAACTCATCATGGTGAAGATTGCTCCAACCAGTCAAACAGAGACTGATGAGAGAAACACAAGAGATCTGAGAAGGCTGGTTTGTGCTGTGTAAGACAGGCCCACTTCGTGTTTACACCAGAGCCCATTCTTTCAACAGGACCTTGTCTCAGATTATAAACTCGGAGCAAAGGAAAATGACATGGAGAGAGAAAGGAATTAAAAGACCCAACATCCGATATGAACACAAACACATTAATTGGACTGAACACGAATCCACCAGACAAACACAAAGATGTCAGCGAGAGGAAGAACATGGAGACGCTGAGAATGGTAAAGTGTAAGCAAGTGAAAAACTGGGTACACTGCCACTTTGATCACACTTACGGGTGACAGGGAGGTACAATTACGGCCGTGAGAAGGCAATTACTCATACAACGCACAAGGAGCAGACAGGAGATGGAGGGATGGAGAGAGGGATTGAGAGAGAGGGGGGGGGGGTGGAGAGAGATACGGGCAGATAGACAGGCAGGCAGATAGACAAACAGACAGGAGAGATATTAAAGATAAGACACACGGGCAGAGACATATTGACTGATGGGCAGACAGGCAGGCAGATAGACAAGGCAGATAGACAAACAGACAGGTGAGTCGAGAGGTAGAGAGATGGATGGGCAAACCGACAGGCTAATAGACACACGGGCAGATAGACAGGCAGGCAGATAGACAAGCAGAGAGACAGGTGGACACGTTGTGCATACAGACAAGCCAACAGATAATCACAGACGGACAGACAGCCACAGGCATAACACCAATGCTACTGAGCAAACTGTGGACACTTTAAGAGGTAAAGGAGTCTATGTGGAACCAGCAGAGGTATACAGTACCTTCATATATGCCCTGCATGTCCTCTCTCTCTTTTGAAGCTTTTTAACACAAAGAGAAGATCAAGAACAAGAGAAACACTATTAGGAAGCAAAAAGCTTAGGGGAAAGAAAGAGGATGGTCTGTGTCTTTAGAAAACACCTAAAATACACCACTTACCCAACTTGAATCAGGAAGGAAATTAGAATATATAAACCTTACATTAGGTAGATGAAATAAGAAGCTCACAATATATTATGTAGCACATTGCCAATGTGTTTCGGAAGCTGTATCTGAATATGTATCTTACATAACTACAAGGTCCTGGCTGGCAGAGACAAGGCTGCACAGCATTGCGTTGTAGAGGGGGAATTGCTGAGATTCAATTCCTATGCTTTGCATTAACAATGCTTTATAAAGCATTGAGACAATAAGCAAAGCCAGGGGGGGTCATTTGGATTCCATGGCACTGAGGTTATAACAGTCTGCCAGCTCTGGGATTTATTTAGAGCCTTAGTTGGCCTGTCTCGGTCTCAGTCAAAGGAGACGGATTCATTATTCCCACAGCCAGCTAAATCGTGGCTGAAGGAGTGTAGCATTGTGCTGTTGTAAGACAGTACAGTTAGAACACAGACAGAAAGGTTCAGTCTATGACGAGCTACGAAGGGAACAAAGAAAACACTACGGACGTGCCTTTTGGTCCAAATCCACTTTGCTTTCACCTTTGCGTTCTGAATAGCACTGTAAAACTGTCATTCATTTCTATGACTGTAGAAGTTAGGCCTTAAGATTCCTGCTTGTACCTTTCACTCAGAGAGACATGGTAAGTGCTCTGGAGGAGGGAAGGCAGCTCTGTTCTTGCCTGTCTGGTGGTAGAGAGGAGGGTTATTCTTTGTGTTGGCTAGCGGGGGGCTGCTATCCATTAGCTCTTAGAGCTGCCAGGTGAGAAAGCTGCATTTCAGAACCCAGTAATTTCTAGGAAAAGGTGGGGCTAGGGGCTGGAAGAATAAGCTCCCTCCTTACCCTCAGCCACAGCTCCCCCTAAGGGCTGGGGATGCCTTACCTCACTCCCTCCTTACCCTCAGCCACAGCTCCCCCTAAGGGCTGGGGATGCCTTACCTCACTCCATCCTTACCCTCAGCCACAGCTCCCCCTAAGGGCTGGGGATGCCTTACCTCACTCCCTCCTCCCCCTCACCTGGAGAAAGACTTGTGGTTGTGGAGGGGTGGGTGGGTGGGTGGGGGTTGGGGTTGGGGTTAAATGAGTGATTCATAATTCACTTTTTATTTTATTTGTATGTTTCTTCATACCAAGCGAAATTATCTAACATCATTGCCAGATCAATTTGTTTATTTTAAGCTTAAAACGGATTTATAGAAGTAACTTAGTTTAAGGTAAAATATCTTGAAAATGACATTTAAAAAATATAAATGACTTGTATAAAGCCTTGTTAAGATTAAAATAACAGAATGATCTGCCAATGACGTTAGATAATTTAGCTTGGTACAAAGAAACCTAAAAAAATCACTCCAAATAAGTTATTTAGGCTTGATTGGAATGAACTTTCTGCAGTGAGACTACCTTGAGGAGAGCAGGGAATACTACCTACCTAGATATATACACGCATGTTCATACAGTATATGGCACTCGTAGCCTACCTGAGGTCACATACAGTGCGTTCAGAAAGTATTCAGACCCCTTCACTTTTTCCACATTTTGTTATGTTACAGCCTTATTCTATAATGGATTAAATAAAATAAATATCTCATCAATCTACAAACAATACCCTATAATGACAAAGTCAAAAGTATTCAGACGCTTTGCTATGAGACTTGAGATTGAGCTCAGGTGCATCCCGTTTCCATTGATCACCCTTGAGATGTTTCTACAACTTGATTGGAGTCCATCTGTGTTAAATTCAATTGATTGGACATGATTTGGAAAGGTCCCACAGTTGACAGTGCATATCAGAGCAAAAACCAAGCAATGAGGTCGAAGGAACTGTACGTAGAGCTCAGAGACAGGACTGTGGCGAGGCACAGATCTGGGGAAGGGTACCAAAACATTTCTGCAGCATTGAAGCTCCCCAAGAACACAGTGGCCTCCATCATTCTTAAATGGAAGAAGTTTGGAACCTCCAAGACTCTTCCTAGATGTGGCCACCTGGCCAAACTGAGCAATCTGAGCAAAAATGCCGAAATTGTTGCAACTCCTATTACTAGCCTGTTCAACCTCTCTTTTGTATCGTCTGAGATTCCCAAAGATTGGAAAGCTGCCGCGGTCATCCCCCTCTTCAAAGGGGGAGACACTCTAGATCCAAACTGCTACAGACCTATTATATCCATCCTACCCTGCCTTTCTAGCCTTCGAAAGCCAAGTTAACAAACAGATTACTGACCATTTCGAATCTCACTGTACCTTCTCCGCAATGCAATCTGGTTTCAGAGCTGGTCAAGGGTGTACCTCACCACACTCAAGGTCCTAAACGATACCATAACCGTCATCGATAAGAGACATTACTGTGCAGCCGTATTCATTGACCTGGCCAAGTCTTTCGACTGATTGCCTCGCCTGGTTCACCAACTACCTCTCTGATAGAATTCAGTGTGTCAAATCGGAGGGCCTGCTGTCCGGACCTCTGGAAGTCTATGGGGGTGCCACAGGCTTTTCTCTGTACACATCAATGATGTCGCTCTTGCTGCGGGTGATTCTCTGATCCACCTCTACGCAGACGACACCATTCTGTATACCACTGGCCCTTCTTTGGACACTGTGTTAACTAACCTCCAGACGAGCTTCAATGCCATACAACACTCCTTCCGTGGCCTCCAACTGCTCTTAAATGCTACTAAAACTAAATGCATGCTATTCAACCGATCTCTGCCCGCCCGCCCAACATCACTTCTGACTTAGAATATGTGGACAACTACAAATACCTAGGTGTCTGGTTAGACTGTAAACTCTCCTTCCAGACTCGCATTCAGCATCTCCAATGCAAAATTAAATCTAGAATCGGCTTCCTACGTCGCAACAAAGCCTCCTTCACTCATGCTGCCAAACATACCCTGGTAATACTGACCATCCTACCGATCCTCGACTTCGGCGATGTCATTTACAAAATAGCCTCCAACACCCTACTCAACAAATTGGATGCAGTCTATCACAGTGCCATCCGTTTTGTCACCAAACCCCATATACTACACACCACTGAGACCTGTACGCTCTCGTTGGATGGCCCTCGCTTCATACTCGTCACCAAACCCACTGGCTCCAGGTCATCTACAAGTCTCTGCTAGGTAAAGCCCCACCTTATCTCAGCTCACTGGTCACCATGGCAGCACCCACCCGTAGCTTGCGCTCCAGGAGGTATATCTCACTGGTCACCCACAAAGCCAATTCTTCCTTTGGCCGCCTTTCCTTCCAGTTCACTGCTGCCAATGACTGGAACGAACTGCAAAAAACACTGAGGCTGGAGACTCATATCTCCCTCACTGGCTTTAAGCACAGCTGTCAGAGCAGCTCACAGATCACTGCACCTGTAAATTACCTCATCCCCGTACTGTATTTATTTATCTTGCTCCTTTGTACCCCAGTATCTCTACTTGCACATTCATCTTCTGCACATCTACCATTCCAGTGTTTAATTGCTATATTGTAATTACTTCGCCACCATGGTCTATTTATTGCCTTACCTCCCCTTGTCCTACCTCATTTGCACCTGCTGTATATACATTTTTCTACTGTATTATTGATTGTATGTTTGTTTATTCCATGTGTAACTCTGTGTTGTTGTATGTGTTGAACTGCTTTGCTTTATCTTGGCCAGGTCGCAGTTGCAAATGAGAACTTGTTCTCAACTGGCCTACCTGGTTAAATAAAGGTGAAATCATTTGTTTTTGTTAATCGGGGGGGGAAGGGCCTTGGGACAGGGAGGTGACCAAGAACTTGAAGGTCACTATGACATAGCTCCAGAGTTCCTCTGTGGAGATGGGATAAACTTCCAGAAGGACAATCATCTCTGTAGCACTCTACCAATCAGGTATTTATGGTACAGTGGCCAGACGGAAGCCACTCCTCAGTAAAAGGACACTCAGACTAGACAACAAGATTGTCTGGTCTGATGAAACCAAGATTGGCCTGATTGACAAGCGTCACGTCTGGAGGAAACCTGGCACCATCCCTACAGTGAAGCATGGTGGTGGCAGCATCATGCTGTGGGGATATTTTCAGTGTATCTTACAGGGAGACTAGTCAGGATCAAGGGAATGATGAACAGAGCAAAGTACAGAGAGATCCTTGATGAAAACCTTCTCCAGAGTGCTCAGGACCTCAGATTGGGGCGAAGGTTCACCTTCCAACAGGACAATGACCCTAAGCACACAGTCAAGACAATGCCGGAATGGCTTCGGGACAAGAATGTCAGAGCCCGGACTTGAACCCGATCAAACATCTCTGTAGAGACCAGAAAATAGCTGTGCAGTGACACTCCACATCCAACCTAACAGAGCTTGAGGGGATCTGCATAGAAGAATGGGAGAAACTCCCCAAATACAGATGTGCCAAGCTTTGTAGCATCATATCCAAGAAGACTCAATGCTGGAATTGCTGGCAAAGGTGCTTCAACAAAGTACTGAGTAAAGGGTCTGAATACTTATATATATATATATATATATATATATATATATATATATATATATATACACACACATATATATTGTATAAATAACATTTCAAAAACTGTTTATGGACTATTGTGTGTAGATTGATGGGGGAAAAAACAATGGAATCCATTTTAGAATGAGGCTGTGACGTAACAAAATGTGGGAAAAGTCAAGGGGTCTGAATACTTTCTGAAGACACTGTATTATTTTATATTACCTTGTTGAAGCTCCGCCCGGCCGAGTCCTTTTCGCTAGGCCGTAGCTCCTGGAGCTGAGCATCCAGGATGTCAACCAGCTGCTCCATGAGACGCACTGATGAGCTGACGTCACCGGCAAACACCGGGCCCTGTGTGTGGTGGGCCAGCTCATTGGCTAGGTTAGCCGCGTTCTCCCCACTACGGATCTAGAGTTGGAGGGAAAAAAACTTAAATATTAATGGACTGTTAAAGCTTTTAATTACTTGTTTCTTACTAAATACAGATGTAAGATCTGGATTTGGTCACTCTTTTGTTGCTGCAACTTTTCCTGCGCCGGAGGAAATGCACAAATTCACTGAAAACCCACATTAACACACAGTTATTTTAACAGTATTCCACTTTCCATGCAGCCTCATTTTGACCAGATAATAGCCTAACCACCAATCATGCAACACTTTGGACTAAAGGTTCAAATCCGGTTTCTGCAGGATTATTTAGCTGCGACAATACAGGTCAAATGAAGATCCTACATCTGTACCTGGAATGTGGTACGTTAACTATGTGATAACAATGGATACTGCTGATTTACGGTGGAGAAAGGAAGAAAAACAGCACAGCAGGAAAAGGCTCAGGGTCATTGGTGCAACGTCTCTGGAGGATCGGCATCACAGTGTCAGACCAGTATACAAGTAATGTATCATATACTGATTAAAACTCAAATCAATATTAACGCTGCAAGCTATAGGCTCCCGAGAGCAATTCAAAGTGGCAGAGATTTTCTTTTACAGAGAAAAGTGCATTGAATGTGTATTTTTGCAGGGGAGTACAGAATTTATGGGCAAACCACGTCTTTAGTGTTGCAACCAACAAGATGCTAATACAAATACAGATATACTTTTCCCTTTCAGAAAAGGTGGTGTTTTGTTCCTTCCCTCCCTGCCACCCAGGAGCTTTGGGAGGACACTGCTGACCAACCTTTTGTGCCACTTGAGCGACCCAGTGGGAGGTACAGTTGCTGAGGTCGGGTCCCTTTGGGTTCCAGGTCCCCCCTGCTACCGTGCAGAGGTAAGAGGCGATGCCTGGAGAAACACACAACAAACAACAGTTACACAACCCTCTATTGTCTGTTTCTATTGTGTATCAAACACTATGTGTGCATTTATTTGTGTAACATCTTGTGATGTTGCTGAACACTGCCATCTTGAATACACGGTTATATCCATTGCAAATGAGATTGTATGACAATGAGAATAGCCTGTTTAAATAAAGGTTGAATAGAAATAAATGAAACCGAGCCAGGACATCTGTTTGTCCTGCTCCTGCTCCTCTTACTATCCTGGCTTCTCTAGAGCACAACAAACAATTGACTGAGGGCAGCCATGGTAAATAAAAAATGAAAAGGTATGATGTGAAACATCTAGGAAGATTGACAGCTTTGTGATATCTAACTGAGTGGACACTACACAGTGAGAGATCCTCATATCTTTCAGCTGTATACTGTAGGAATCACGGGTTGTCAATGAATAAAATGCTCTGTATCATATATATTACTGCATTCTTGTCAACAAGTCTTACTACCTATTGGTACACCTTCATATCCGACATGTCTGCATTCCATACATTCCATATACATTTACATTTAAATATGATTGAAATAACAGTAACTCATCCCCCTCATGCCACCTACTGTTTTTTTTATCTTCCTATATTGTCTGTTTTGACAGTTCATTCATGGAACTATTTACTATTTGGAGGTATTAGCATATTGTAGGTAATGAACATTACATCTTGGCACCTTGTCTAACATATGGAAGGCTATATGAAAGACAATGTGTAAACACACTAACATGTTCATATAGAGCAGGGGTGTCAAAGTCAAATGGACGGAGGGCCAAATAAAAAATTTAGCTACAAGCCGAGGGCCGGACTGTTCGAATGTTCATTGAAACATTTTTAAATGATGCATATAGTCTAGTGAACCTAATTGAACCTACTGAAAACCTAACAAATATATTCCAATATGATCAGATAAATAAAGCAATATTTTCTTATGGCTCTGTCAGTAATCTTTAATTTTCAACAGACACAAAAGACAAATTTCCTTTATATAAAAATCCCCATAACATGAACATTAAATGAAAGAAACCGGTATTCAAGGCACCATCAGTAGCCTATATTTTCTATTTTAGCAAAAGTGGGCTAAATTTACTTCAAAGAAAAAAACAATAATAGCAATTTTCTATCATCCACTCAACTGAAATATTTTTAAAATATAATTGGATTGAAATACAATAAAATAAAGTGCAAAAATCTATTAATCAAAAACAACACTTTGTTTAAGGAGAAGTAACATGCAGTGAAAACAAATATTAAACTTTAACTTTTAAACTTGAACTGAGTAAAAACTCTAAATATGTGATTGCACAGTAATGTTCACTTGTTTGAGGTTGAGGGTGATACTTGGTGGTGTCCCATCTTTTCCACAAGTTCATCAATGTTCGGGGTAAGGCTCTGAGCTGAGGAAATCCTCAGAATTGAGTGGAGGTGTTCAGCAGTAAGTCGACTTCTGTGTGATGTTTTGTTCAAGTTCATCAAAGAAAACAGTTGTTCACACAGGTATGTGCTGCCAAACATAGACAACGTTTGAGCAGCCTGGATGCGCAGCTGGGGCATTGTGGGGGGAGGAAACGGGCGAACTCCGCAGCACCCACTGCCGCATATTTTGCCCTCAGTGCATCATTGCATTGGAGGTCAATCAACTCCATTTGGAGGTTTGGTGGTGAGCTTTCCACGTCAACAGCAAATGGGTTACCGAGCAGTTCCAACCTGCTTTTTGTGCTTCAAAGTCAGCAAATCGGCGTCGAAAGTCAGCGGCAAGCATACCTATTTTATCAGCCAACTGTGCGCTCGGGAACGCACTGGTAGAGAGCTTCTCTTTCATGGTCTGGCAGCTGGGAAAGTGGCTCAAATTTTCTTTCCGCATCTGCGTCTCCCACAGAGTCAGTTTGGTTTTAAATGCCTTCACTGTACTGTACATATCAGAGATGACACGATCCCGACCCTGCAGCTGCAAGTTCATTGCATTCAGATGACTCGTAATGTCACACAGAAAAGCCATTTCACACAGAAACATTTCGTCTCGGAGTTGTGTTTGTCTTTCCCTTTGCTGTCCAAGAACAGACAAATCTCCTCACGAAGCTCGAAACATCTTTGAAGCACCTTTCCCTGGCTTAGCCATCGCACCTCTGTGTGATAAGGCAAATCACCATGCTCTGTTTCTAACTCCGTCAGAAATGCCTTGAACTGGCGGTGATTCAAACCTTTGGCTCTGATAAAGTTAACTGTGCGCGTGATGATGCTCATTACATGCTCCATTTTCAAGGCTTTACCGCACAACGCTTCCTGGTGTATGATACAATGATAAGCTGTCAGCTCACCTGTCGCGTTTTCCTCTTGCATCTTTTCCCGTATCTTCGCCACCAGTCCGCTCCTGTGTCCACACATCGCAGGTGCTCCGTCGGTTGTCAAACCCACGAGTTTTTCCCAAGGCAGCTCCATCTCATTTACACATCTTGACACCTCTTCATACAAATCATGCCCCGTAGTTGTGCCATGCATAGGACGTAAAGCCAAAAACTCCTCTGTCACGCTTAGGCTGGAGTCCACTCCGCGGATGAAAATTGACAACTGGGCAATGTCAGAAATGTCGGTGCTCTCATCCACAGCCAAGGAATATGCAATGAAATCTTTTCCCTTTTTCACAAGCTGCTCTTTTAGATTGATGGACAACTGGTCTACTCTCTCGGCAATGGTGTTTCTGCTCAGACTCACATTTAAAAAGAGTTGCCTTTTTTCTGGGCAAACTTCGTCACAAACTTTAATCATGCAGTTTTTGATGAAATCCCCCTCCGTAAATGGCCGGGCTGATTTAGCGATCTCTTCTGCCAAAATAAAACTGGCCTTGACAGCAGCCTGGCCTTGTGATTTGGCTTTTTGAACAGAGCCTGTCGAGATTTGAGGCCTCGTTTTAATTCCTCTGCCTTTTGTAGCCTTTGTTCCATGTCCATATTCTTGTTTTTGTCCGCGTGTTTCGTTTCATAATGTCGTCTCAGATTATACTCTTTCAGTACCGCCACACTTTCTCCACACAGAAGACACACAGGTTTTCCAGCTACCTCCGTGAACAAATACTCCGACTCCCACCTTGTTTGAAACCCCGGTTCTCAGTGTCCACCTTCCGTTTTGCCATTTTTGATGGGTATCTGAAAGTTAATTTTACTGTGATGCTGACAACTGCTGTGCCAATAAATATTGAAATGAAGCAGCCTACTGCTCGGTGCGTCACCGTTGCATTGTGGGAAATGTAGTATTGGTGCGTGTAAAAGATCTGCGGGCTGCCGGCTTGCTGCGGTCTGCGGGCCGGTTCTAATAATAAATCAAGATCATCCCAGGGGCCGTAAAAACCTTCTCGCGGGCCGGATGTGGCCCGCGGGCCTTGACTCTGACATATGTGATATAGAGGAACACACACACACCCTCCCTCCCTCCCGGTTCCTGATAGTACCTCTGGTTCCTTTGGGGCAGGGTCTTTCCACTGTGGCTCCAGTGTGTGTCTGGGGCCAGGAGATACCCCTCATCATCCCTCCCTCACAGAAGCGCCTGGGGGTGGGAGGGATCTCTGGGGTGGTGGGGTCAGCTGTACCATGGGGGTCCTCCGCTGGTTTACCCACCTCTCTCTCTCTCCCATCCCTGGGGTCTGCTGGAACTGTGGTGTTAACAGGGACCTTGACTATGACCATGGTGGTGGTGATGATAGTGGTGGTCTCAGGCAGGGCCGAGGAGAGGGAGACGTCTTCTATAGTTGGCACTAGGAGAAGAGAGCAGAGAGAGAAGTGGAGGTTATAGCTTTAATAAAACCCAGCCTTACATTGAACTCCCTCTATACCTTTCAGACATACATCAGATATAACAGTCAGCAGGGAAAGTTCAAGGTACTTTCAGTATTTTAGTTCCACACCGCTTGGAGGGATGGCTGCTCTATGCTCTACTGAGTCACGTCTACTGGAGTCTACAGCAGCACTCGGGTATTACTCCACACTACTCCTACTCTCTCTGTTCTGTTAGGAGGAGGGAACCTGTAAACACTACACTATCTCAGCTATTTGAAACCCAATCTTGAAAATAACAGGAGGACAGGTAGTGTAGCAGCATCTGCTTGGCCTGGCTTTGCTTGGCCTGGCTCTGCTCGGCCTGGCTCTGCTCGGCCTGGCTCTGCTCGGCCTGGCTCTGCTCGGCCTGGCTCTGCCTGGCCTGGCTCTGCCTGGCCTGACTCTGCCTGGCCTGGCTCTGCCTGGCCTGGCTCTGCTCGGCCTGGCTCTGCTCGGCCTGGCTCTGCTCGGCCTGGCTCTGCTCGGCCTGGCTCTGCTTGGCCTGGCTCTGCTCGGCCTGGCTCTGCCTGGCCTGGCTCTGCTCGGCCTGGCTCTGCTCGGCCTGGCTCTGCTCGGCCTGGCTCTGCCTGGCCTGGCTCTGCTTGGCCTGGCTCTGCTTGGCCTGGCTCTGCTTGGCCTGGCTCCGCTTGGCCTGGCTCTGCCTGGCCTGGCTCTGCTTGGCAGCGATGTCCTTCTTGAGGGAGAGTCAGTACCTAAGGCTGATTCATGTCAACAAGGAAGACAAAGCCTGTCTGCATTTGACTATTTTCTCCTCCCTTTCATCTCTCCCCTTGATAAAGCCGGCGTAAGAAAACTCAAACTGGAATGCTCTGGGCAAAAACTATACATCAGCTATAATGCTCAGCTGCTGTATTCAATGCACAGCTATAAAGAACATCTGTGTGTGTGTGTGTGTTGTGGTCACCAAGAAGGTGTGGTCTCTAGGCCTTTTCTACAGTGTCTACCCATTTGTGTGGTCACAGCACTGTGAATGTACAGTAGAATGAATGAAAGAAAATAAGAAAATAGATATAAAAGAATAAAGAGAAAACAGTATATGCATACAGCCTGCGTATGAGCATGATGACTACACTGGCTGCCTCTTGCCCGACTGATTATATATCACAGCCACAGGATTGCTAGCGCTGATAAGAGGTGGCTTCCCACAAGGAGGTCTGCTACTCTGAGAGTCCTGCAGTGCCGTCTTCAGAGGCCCAGGGAACAGGCAATATCATGCTGTCTGATGCTCCATCATCAGACTCATATCTCCATTTCCTCCCCACCTGAATGGTGACAATGCCCACATTTAGCGTCTGGGCTCCGGAGAGACTCGTCGTCTTTGTTTTGTGTTTCTGTTTCAGTGGAATATTGAAGTTCATAACAATGTCCTGTCTGTGTCTGTCTGTGCTAAGGGGGAAAAAAGAGCTGAAAGTGCATAACCAACAATACATTAAATCTAGCATGACGCGGTTCTCAGAAAAAGAGGAGGGTAAAAAAAGGGTCCCAGGCAGCGACACATTTCTATTTAGAAATGTCAGGCAGGATCAGTCAGCCGTGTTGCAGTGTTGTTGTGTTATGACATTTCACTCAATGACCTTTTCTCCCATGGCAGAAGCAGTGTTTAATTGGGCCGTACTCATTCCTTCATTGTGCGTCCGTCTGTCTGTCAGCCACGCACGCAATTGCTCGTTCACACATTTCTGAGCTCTAAGTAACTATGCAAATGACACTGACATATGTCCCGTTTATTGTTGTGAGAACAGATGTTGAGAGGAGCTTATAATCTGAACAAAAATATAAAGGCAGCATGCAACAATTTCATCACTTTTACTGAGTTACAGTTCATATGAGGAAATCAGTCACTTAAAATAAACTCATTAGGCCCTAATCTATGGATTTCACCAGACTAGGCAGAGGTGCAGCTAAGGGCCTCAGAAGACAAAGGCCTATCTACTTGGCATCAGGCCCACCCACTGGGGAGCCAGGCTAAACCAATCAGAATTAGTTTTCCCCCCAAAAAGGGCTATATTACAGACAGAGATACTGGGCTGGCATGGTTCTACGTGGTCTTTGGTTGTGAGGCTGGTTGGACGTACTGTCAAATTCTCTAAAACTACGTTGAAGGCAGCTTATGGTAGAGGAATGAACATTACATTCTTTGGCAACAGCTCTAGTGGACATTCCTGCAATCAGCATGTCAATGGAATGCTCCCTCAAAACTGTGGCATTGTGTTGTGTTACAAAACTGCACATTTTAAGTGGCCTTTTATTGTCCCCAGCACAAGCTGCACCTGTGTAATGATCATTCTGTTTAATCAGCTTCTTGATACGTTACACCTGTCAGGTGGAGGGATTATTTTAGCAAAGGAGAAATGCTCACTAACTAATTTGTGCACAAAATTTGAGAGGAATACGTTTTTTTGTGTGTATGGAACATTTTGGGGATTTTGTATTTCCGCTCATGACACATGGGACCAACACTTTATATGTTGCGCTTATAATTCTGTTCAGTGTAACTTCCGGTCATTCTGTCGGTGTCCCTCTCTCTCTCTACCACTCTTTCTGTCCCTTATTCTGTCCCTATCCCAAGTAGCTGTGAGAAACTAAATGCTTACGGAAACTGAAAAACACCAGCATACTGAGAAAAACACTCATACCGCAGTGTCACTATTCTGTGCACCAGTCTAATGTACGCTCTAGAGACTATTATAGCTATTGATGTGCACTGGAATTCTGGTTTAGTTGTAATTTGGAAGTGCCTGAGTGTGAGCCCCTGACTACCTCCTTTCTACAGCGATAGACAGATGAAGGGGGAAAAATGGAGAGAAAAAACAACAACTAAAGAAATAGAATCTAAAGCACTTGTCAAAGAGGCCCATTTTCCTGTTACATTTCTCTTGATGTCTCCATCCACTGCCCGGCCACACACTACAATTTTCTTTTGATTATGATGAGCCATTTCACCAATGGCGGTTGAAAGCCGTGTGTCCTCTGCTAGCACTCAGCCCAAAGAGGGGCCATCTCAATTAGCTGTCATTTCACTCAAAAGCCTAAAGGTTCAATTCAACTCTTTTTATCTCAATATCAAATCATTTCTGGGTAAAAATTAAGTAATTATTTTTGACCGTTTTAATTTAAAAACAAACAAAAATATATTCTTAGCAAATAGCAATATCTCAAGCAAGAATTTAGCTAGGAGTGTCTGGGAGTGGTCTGAGTGGGGAGGGGAAAATTGAACACTAGCTGTTATTGACAGAGAACTGGTTTGGAACTCCTTCTTATATGAACTAATTTACCGCCTGCTGATGTCAACAGGCAGGCCAAAACTCCCTCCCAAACAGCTCTTATACTAAAAGGGCATTATCATAATTTTCACAATTTCACAGTATAATTCCAACCTCATAAGCCCAATTCATATGGGATTCATTTGACTGGGGAAGATAATTACATAACTCTATGTGCACAAGCACAAATCACCAGATCTGTATTTTTTTCCACACGATCTCGACAAACCATTTCTGTATGGAGCTTGCTTTGTGCACGGGGGCATTGTTATGCTGAAACAGGAAAGGGCCTTCTCCAAACTGTTGCCACAACAGTTCTTGTGCTGACGTTGTTTCCAGAAGCAGTTTGGAACTCGATAGTGAGTGTTGCAACCAAGGACAGATGATTTTTACGATCTACGCGCTTCCCGACTCGGTGGTCTGAGCTTGTTTGGCCTTCCACTTTGCGGCTGAGCCGTTGTTGCTCCGATACATTTCCAGTTCACAATAACAGCATTTACGGGGCAGCTCTAACTGGGCAGAAATTTGACAAACTGACTTGTTGGAAAGGTGGCATCCTATGACAGTGACACGTTGAAAGTCACTGAGCTCTTCAGTAAAGCCATTCTACTGACAGTGTTTGTCTATGGAGACTGCATGGCGGTGTCATCGATCCACTAATTTGAAGGTTTGTATACATAGTGTATGAAGGGAATACATGTTTTAACTTTCACAGTGAATGCTTTCTTTTCTAAGTTTTGTGCCAATGAATTGAACATCAGCAAATGCGTCAGTAAAATATATTGCGCCTATTTAATGCAAAACCCTTGTGGTTAATAGATCGTTAAGCAGCATTTACAACTGAGCTTCATTTGGGGAAATGACAAGTTCCCTTTCTCATCCATAGCCTAAAAACACATGTCAAGTACGAGTGCACTGTTTAGTTCACATCTGCAGGCTGGGGTGATTAAGGACGTCTTCTACTGCGGATCGCAAAAATATCATCATATTTCTTCAATTCAAATATTATGGCGACAGTATACCAAAGATGGTTTGGTATGGTTTAGAAACTTGGGCGCCAAGCTGGAGTTATCAGTGTATCCTGTTAACACCTAGACGTGTTGAAATATCTCCAGGCCGAGAATAAAAACCTCCAGGCTTCTGTAATAACTGTCAATTTATTTTAAAAACTGTCCGTTTGTAAAAAATTGATCCCATCCGAATCGTCCTGTGAAATAACAGACATTCTGGGGTAATAATTACATAACAAAGTTATCTAGTAATACCATAGAGATAGATAGAGGACTAATCGGTGTTTCTGTGCCATTATAGCGCAGCGCCACTGAGGAAATCTCCATTTTGAAGTAGTACAATTTGTTCTTCACGATTGGCTTATCCCTCCTGGTGACATGCTTGGACATGACCCCAAACAGGGTCACCAGGAGGGATCAACCAATGAATTTGGAAGCACCACCCAGTTGACTACATTAAAATGGTGGATGCCCTCAATGGAGCCCCCTTGCTAATATGGCCTTTTGGCAACTAGAGGCCTCGATCATTCTCTATGACTAATACCAGTCCCGTGCGTATAGGGCTACAGTGTGAAAAATATAAAAACACAGGAAATCACGTTTTTGACTGCACTGGGCCTTTAAAGTCTCTCTTGGTGGGAGGCAGAAGCCTAGGACACTCTGGGTGGCATATGTTTAATCTGTGATAAATAACACGAGGTGCTCAGGGGCTGAGCAGCAGTATACATGTTTTTTAGGAAGTTCTGAAAACTGAATAGAAGTAACTCGATAGAATGTAATCAAGTGCAGGACACTGGGAAAGCAAAGGAAATACTGTCCACTGAAAAACGTGTCCAAACTAGATACAACTAAATAGAATGAACTCGACAGAATCCATCGCAAATAGAAGGGACCTTTGAGGATGGAGGAAAGGGTTAATTAAGCATAAGTAATACTCTTCACTAAAATTCAAGATGATAAATGAAGATAAAGTTCCACATTTTAACATCTTTCCACAAATGAAATAATAATTAAATAAACCATGATAAGATGATCAGAGGCATAGCTATGCTGTTTGTCTAAGATAGCTATTTCCGTTAAAGGCCTAGTGCCCCCCCTCATAAAAGCCAGATTTCCCATGGCTCTGGAGTCTAGACATGTTTGCCATTATCTCTGAAGCATTGGGAAAACGACGTGAAGGTTATCTAAGAAAGTTTGACAGGGAAACAGCATAATAATGGGCTATCACCATCAGTGTGTCTGTGGTCTGGAAGAATCAGACATCGTCTGACTTCTGCAGAAACAACTTATTTCAGTCTTTACCACAATTTAAGGTTTGTTTTGAAATCAATGATTGTTGAAATGAAAGGGTTGATTAAATAGTCGACGGACTGAAAGTAAATGTAAAATACTGAGTGCCACTATATCAGCGTAACAATATAGCCAAATAATTAAGCTAAGTCTCAGTGCACTTCCAAAACTCAGAATCCTCCTAACTTCAAACTTGAGGGTGTTATGACATTATCTTAATTCACACAGTATTTGTCTAAGTGTGAATCTGGCCACCTACGTGGACTGCAATAAGAAGACAAAACAGCCTGTACCAAACTGTTGGACGTCATGCCAACGCACCACCATCCTACACTGCAACGCCATGAATAAGGAATGGTGTGAGTGTGTCTGAATATCTTCAACTTAAAGGAAGTAAACAGCAGTACTTGTGAGCCACAGTATTGGTGTTGCTTTTTTGAAGATATCTTCGCCAGTAGCTAATGATAGAGAAACAACAACACCCAGAAGACATAAATATTACATTAGTTTGTTTTTATGCAGTCTCACCCTGCTCTGCTCGAGCCTATGTGAGGCGCTTATGTGAACATCGGTCCTGTGTAGCTAGTAGCTTCGGTAATGGGTCTAAGTGAACCACCTGGTCACATACGGTAGCCTTTTTATACTGCTCTGGGAAGACAGGTTTTTCCAAACTTTGCCTTTAGTACAATTTGGAATAAATGATGGATCTTCCTGGCAGAAATGGACAGAAATTACTGCCATCACACAGTGGATGAAGTGAATAAGTGAAAGGTGTAGGTTGTTTTCTTCCTAAGGTGTGCTTATTGCCTGTATTTAATGGACTATGGCAAATACCACGTCGAGCATCGGAGTTGCATTGCTGTGTGCGTTCTTGACACTTGTTCTTAAAGATCAGGAGAAAAGGCCTGCCACTGCCAACCAGACAGGTTCTGGAGCTAAGTGTTCGGATTTACACGAGTTCAAAATGAATGACACCTCATACCTCCGGCAGGGACACCAGCCCATGGACCCACTTTGATAGAAAAAAGGAGGTGGCGAGCAGCACAAGCAAAACACATACTGTATTATTTCATGGTCACTTCAGCTATCAACAGCCTCTCTTACAGTTCTTCAAATATCCACTTGAACAAGTCAAAATATTACTATCCACTAATCATGAAGTCAGACTAATGAAGACTTGTGCCATGTCAACAAGAGGAACAAATGGAGTTGTTCCAACCATACGCTTGGCACATTGATCCAGGACACACACACACACACACACCTCGACCCTGGTCAGCATGAACCTCCTTGCTGTGTTAATTCCTCCTGATCCACCAAGTGGCATGGACCAACCCATGAGATCTGGGTAAATATTCCCTTTGTTTCTGCACTTCTAAGAGTAGAAAGCTCAATCTCCAAAGCCTCACTGTGTGTCTGTCACAATACAATGTATTAATGAGCCCAGCAAGTGCTTCATCATGCCACACTTCCAATGTTTAAAAAACATCCAAATCAATATGCATAACTGAGTTTTATAAGCAGCCATATTGAATGAGCCGAATGTAGATATGATATTAGCAAGCTTTGTAAGGCAGAATAAGATTTAAGCCACTTACTAGCCTTTTCCAAGTTCATGTACAGATGTAGGATCTTCATTTGATTACCCTGTTGCAGGAGAACTTTGCTGCAATTCGGGAAACGTAAGACTAGTGTACTTGAGGTCTAAAAAGGCTTCCGAACCCCTACAAAAATGTAAATGAATTATAATCCACATAATAATAAACATTTCCTGTTGCTGCATGATTACTTTGCAACTGTATCAAACTGTCTCAAATGAAGATCCTACACCTGTATGCAGTGGCATGGCCTTCCTTCTGTCGGTGCCGTCGGATCTCTTCATGTGGCTTAACCCGATCGCTCTCCAGCGGCACTGCTCCTCTCATTGAAGCCATGAATTTAACGCTCTAATTTAATGCTTCTCAGATCAATGCTACCTCAAAAGCAAATTAATGTTCTCCCTTCTTTACTTTGAAATGCTCCTGGCAATTATAGTCTCCCCTGATTAGTCTTTTGAATTCACTGGACCGAGACCCAAGTCGATGTCTTTGAGGCATCTCAGACAATACCTTCTAAGTGTCAATACAAATGTTGTAATGGGCGACACTAAGGGATGCATTTTATTGGCACGTCGGAGCACAATCTCTTAACTAGTGAGTCTTCTTCTTAGGAGTTCGAACCATCAAAATATTGATCACTGGTGTGGTGTCTGTGTGTTGAGAACCTATGTTGTGTTTAAAACTCTGAGGAATGTTTAAAACTTTGAGGAATTAGACAGGTATCAAATACATAACATGTTGTTTTTTACATAGTAACACAAAAAAAAGTATTTAAAAAATATATGTATAAAAATACTACATAAAGATTTTTAAACATTACACAAATTACACACACAAGTTTACATACACCGTAGCCAAGTACATTCAAAACTCAGTATTTCACAATTCCTGACATTTAATCCTAGTAAACATTCCCCGTCTTAGGTCAGTTAGGATCACCACTTTATTTTAAGAATGTGAAATGTCAGAATAATAGTAGGGAGAATGACCTATTTCAGCTTTTATTTATTTCATCACATTCCCAGTGGGTCAGAAGTTTAGATACACTCAATTAGTATTTGGTAACATTTCCTTTAAATTGTTTAACTTGGTTCAAACGTTTCGGGTAGCCTTCCACAAGCTTCCCACAATAAGTTGGGTGAATTTTGGCCCATTCCTCCTGACAGAGCTGGTGTAACTGAGCCAGGTTTGTAGGCCTCCTTGCTCGCACACGATTTTTCAGTTCTGCCCACAAATGTTCTATAGGATTGAGGTCAGGGCTTTGTAATGGCCACTCTAATACCTTGACTTTGTTGTCCTTAAGCCATTTTGCCACAACATTGGAAGTATGCTTGGGATCATTGTCCATTTGGAAGACTCATTTGCGACCAAGCTTTAACTTCCTGACTGAGGTCTTGAAAAGTTCCTTTAATATATCCACATAATTTCCCGCCTCATGATGCCATCTATTTTGTGAAGTGCACCAGTCCCTCCTGCAGCAAAGAACCCCCACAACATGATGCTGCCACCCCCGTGCTTCACGGTTGGGATGGTGTCGGCTTGCAAGCCTCCCCCTTTTCCTCCAAACATAACAACGGTCATTATGGAAAACATTTATATTTTTGATTCATCAGACCAGAGACATTTCTCCAAAAAGTACGATCTTTGTCCCCATGTGCAGTTACAAACCGTAGTCAGGCTTTGTTACGACGGTTTTGGAGCAGTGGCTTCTTCCTTGCTGAGCAGCCTTTCAGGTTATGTCGATATAGGACTAGTTTTACTGTGGATATAGATACTTCTGTACCCGTTTCCTCCAGCATCTTCACAAGGTCCTTTGCAGTTGTTCTGGGATTGACTTGCACTTTTTGCACCAAAGTACATTCATCTCTAGGAGACAGAACGTGTATCCTTCCTGAGCACTATGACAGGTGCGTGGTCCCATGGTGTTAATACTTGCTTACTATTGTTTGTACAGATGGACATGGTACCTTCAGGCATTTGGAAATTGCTCCCAAGGATGAATCAGACTTGTGGAGATCTACAATTATTTTTCGTGGCTAATTTCTTTTGATTTTCCCATGGTGTCAAACAAAGAGGCACTGAGTTTGAAGGTAGGCCTTGAAATGTATCCACAGGTACACCTCCAATTGACTCAAATGATGTCAATTAGAAGCTTCTAAAGCCATGACGGGGGAATGCGCCAAAATACCAGCAACAGTGTGTGAACCTTGTGAAGACTTACAGAAAACGTTTGACCTCTGTCATTGCCAACAAAGGGTATATAACAAAGTATTGAGATAAACTTTTGTTATTGACCAAATACTTATTTTCCACCATCATTTGCAAATACATTCATTAAAAATCCTACAATGCGATTTTCTGGATTTTTTTTCTCATTTTGTCTGTCATAGTTGAAGTGTACCTATGATGAAAATTACAGGCCTCTCTCATCTTTTTAAGTGGGAGAATTTGCACAATTGGTGGCTTCCCACTCCTTTTTCTATTCTGGTTAGAGCCAGTTTGCGCTGTTCTGTGAAGGGAGTAGTACACAGCGTTGTACAAGATCCTCAGTTTCTTGGTAATTACTCTCATGGAATAGCCTTCATTTCTCAGAACAAGAATAGACTGACGAGTTTTAGAAGAAAGTTCTTTGTTTCTGGCCATTTTGAGCCTGTAATCGAACCCACAAATGCTGATGCTCCAGATACTCAACTAGTCTAAAGATGGCCAGTTTTATTGCTACTATAACCAGCACAACAGTTTTCAGCTGTGCTAACATAAAAGCAAAGGGCTTTTTCTAATGATCAATTAGCCTTTTAAAATGATAAACTTGGATTAGCTAACACAACGCGCCATTGGAACACAGGTTGCTGATAATGGGTGTCTGTACACCTATGTAGATATTCATTTTTTTTTTAAATCAGCTGTTTCCAGCTACAATAGTTATTTACAACATGAACAATGTCTACACTGTATTTCTGATAAATGTTATGTTATGTTAATGTAGAAAAAATAAGGACATTTGTAAGTGACCCCAAACTTTTGAACGGTAGCACACACAGTGCCTTCAGAAAGTGTGTTTAGACTTTTTCCACATTTTGAATTTAAAATGCATGAAATGTAGATGTTGCGTCACTGATCTACACAGAATACCCCATAATGTCAAAGTGGAATTATGTTTTCAGAAATGTTTACTAATAAATAAAAAATGTAAAGCTGAAATGTCTTGAGTCAAGAAGTACTGAACACCTTTGTTCAACCCCTTTGTTAGGCAAGCTTAAATAACTTCAGGAGAAGAAATGTGTCTAACAAGTCACATAATAAGTTGCATGGACTCACTCGGTGTATAATAATGGTGTTTAACATGATTTTTTTAATGACTACCTCATCTCTGTAACCCACACATGCAATTTTCTGTAAGGTCCCTCAGTCGAGCAGGTAATTTCAAGCACAGATTCAATGACAAAGGCCAGGGAGGTTTTCCAATGCCTTGCAAAGAAGGGCACATACTGGTAGATAAAGACATTGAATATCCCTTTGAGCATGGTGAAGTTACTAATTACGCTTTGGATGGTTTATCAATAAACCCAGAAACTACAAAGATACAGGCGTCCTTCCTAACTCAGTTGCCGGAGAGGAAGAAAACCCCTCAGGGATTTCACCATGGGGCCAATGGTGACTTTAATACAGTTACAGAGTTTAATGCCTGTGACAGGAGAAAACTGAGAACGGATCAACAACATTGTTGTTATTCCACTATAGTAACCTAAATGACACAGTGAAGCCTATACAGAATCAAATATATTCCAAAACATACATCCTGTTTGAAATAAGGCACTAAAGTAATACTGCAAAAAAAAAGTGGCAAAAACAGAGCGTTATGTTTGGGGCAAATCCAACACAACAGAGTACCACTCGTCATTTATTCCAGCATGGTGGTGGCTGCATCATGTTATGAGTATACTTGTCATCGGCAAGGACTATGTAGTTTTTTTAATAAAAAGAAAAGGAGTAGAGCTAAGCATAGTCCTAGAGAAAAACCTGGTTCAGCCTGCTTTCCACCAGACACTGGGAGACATATCCACCTTCCAGCAGGACAATAACCTAAAACGCAACACCAAATATACACTATTACTTACCAAGCCAACATTGAAATGTTCCTGAGTGACCTAGTCACAGTTTTGACTTAAATCAGCTTGAAAATCTATGGCAAGCCTTGAAAATGGCTGTCTGGCAATGACTAACAACCAACTTGATAGAGCTTGAAGAATTTAATTGCGTAATGGGCAAATATTGTACAAACCAGGTTTGCAAAGCTCTTAGAGACATACCTAAAAAGACACCCAGCTGTAATCACTGCCAAAGGTTGAATGTTGAATACTTATCAAAATTAATTAATTAGTGGTTTATTTACCATGAATTAAAAAAAAAAAAGTTTCTTCCACTTTGACAGAGTATTTTGTGGAGATCATTGACTAAAAAAAAGACAATTAAAACCATTTGAATTCCACTGATTAACACAACAAAATGTGGAAAAGTCAAGGGGTATGAGTACTTTCTGAAGGCACTGTAGGCTGGTGGCATAGTAGAAGAAGACACATTGGTGGTATTGTACTGATTATACTGTTCTCTATAAAAAAGCAGAGAATTGTAGCGATTCGGTTCTTCAAGGAACTTTAACTGTGGGACCCCGTGAATCTTAATGGACTAAATTAATTTCCTCTCTGCGCCTCAAGTGCTTCTCAGTATCAGTGAGAGATGTTCTTTTAGCACCATTAGATCACCCTGCAGAACAGGTTGTTTAATCCCCATCTATACTCTCTCTGAGAGGCGCAATAAATCCTAATAGCGGTGTAGTCAGGGCAGTTAAAGGTGTAGATCTGAGCAACCTAATAAACATGAACCAATTTCTTTCATGTGAATGGCACAGGCAAAATCTTGCTGCAGGCACAGCCATGCTTCTCTATTTCCCTCCCTCTATGAGCAGCTAAGGGCTTTTGTTCTCATAAAACTTAACTTAATGATCTGCAGAGGGCAGTTATGAATGCAAATACATTGTAGCTGTATGCATTCAAGTTTCAATTCCAGCAGCAGAACCGTAGCTGGTGTAAGGGTTCTTAAACTCATGTGTAAACTCAACAACTACAGTGCCTTGCGAAAGTATTCGGCCCCCTTGAACTTTGCGACATTTCAGGCTTCAAACATAAAGATATAAAACTGTATTTTTTTGTGAAGAATCAACAACAAGTGGGACACAATCATGAAGTGGAACAACATTTATTGGATATTTCAAACTTTTTTAACAAATCAAAAATTGAAAAATTGGGCATGCAAAATGATTCAGCCCCTTTCCTTTCAGCGCAGCAAACTCTCTCCAGAAGTTCAGTGAGGATCTCTGAATGATCCAATGTTGACCTAAATGACTAATGATGATAAATACAATCCACCTGTGTGTAATCAAGTCTCCGTATAAATGCACCTGCACTGTGATAGTCTCAGAGGTCCGTTAAACGCGCAGAGGGCATCATGAAGAACAAGGAACACACCAGGCAGGTCCGAGATACTGTTGTGAAGAAGTTTAAAGCCGGATTTGGATACAAAAAGATTTCCCAAGCTTTAAACATCCCAAGGAGCACTGTGCAAGCGATAATATTGAAATGGAAGGAGTATCAGACCACTGCAAATCTACCAAGACCTGGCCGTCCCTCTAAACTTTCAGCTCATACAAGGAGAAGACTGATCAGAGATGCAGCCAAGAGGCCCATGATCACTCTGGATGAACTGCAGAGATCTACAGCTGAGGTGGGATACTCTGTCCATAGGACAACAATCAGTCGTATATTGCACAAATCTGGCCTTTATGGAAGAGTGGCAAGAAGAAAGCCATTTCTTAAAGATATTCATAAAAAGTGTTGTTTAAAGTTTGCCACAAGCCACCTGGGAGACACACCAAACATGTGGAAGAAGGTGCTCTGGTCAGATGAAACCAAAATTGAACTTTTTGGCAACAATGCAAAACTCTATGTTTGGCATAAAAGCAACACAGCTCATCACCCTGAACACATCATCCCCACTGTCAAAAATGGTGGTGGCAGCATCATGGTTTGGGCCTGCTTTTCTTCAGCAGGGACAGGGAAGATGGTTCAAATTGATGGGAAGATGGATGGAGCCAAATACAGGACCATTCTGGAAGAAAACCTGATGGAGTCTGCAAAAGACCTGAGACTGGGACGGAGATTTGTCTTCCAACAAGACAATGATCCAAAACATAAAGCAAAATCTATAATGGAATGGTTCAAAAATAAACATATCCAGGTGTTAGAATGGCCAAGTCAAAGTCCAGACCTGAATCCAATCGAGAATCTGTGGAAAGAACTGAAAACTGCTGTTCACAAATGCTCTCCATCCAACCTCACTGAGCTCGAGCTGTTTTGCAAGGAGGAATGGGGAAACATTTCAGTCTCTCGATGTGCAAAACTGATAGAGACATACCCCAAGCGACTTACAGCTGTAATCACAGCAAAAGATGGCGCTACAAAGTATTAACTTAAGAGGGCTGAGTAATTTTGCACGCACAATTTTTCAGTTTTTGATTTGTTAAAAAAGTTTGAAATATCCAAAAAATGTCGTTCCACTTCATGATTGTGTCTCACTTGTTGTTGATTCTTCACAAAAAAAATGCAGTTTTATATCTTTATGTTTGAAGCCTGAAATGTGGCAAAAGGTCGCAAAGTTCAAGGGGGCTTTCGCAAGGCACTGTATGTAGGCTAGTGTGTGGCTGTGTGGTTTTCATCATTAGATCTTTCGCATGCAGTTAAGCCAGTGAGAGTTTGTGTGTCTGTTTGGGCTGACCCCAATTATTCAGCCGAGATTTTGTTGTTGAGGAATTATTATTTTTTAACTAAAAAAACAGGTGTCTCCTGTGCCAGAAAAATAAATTAAACAATTGTGTGTGTGTATATATATATATATATATATATATATATTTTATAGCAGAGGAGACACACGTTTGATTTGCGCCCATCTCAGTTAACTAATCCATTGCGGAAGCCGAGACTAATCCATTGTGGAGGTACAGTCCAAGAAGAGGGGGAGTGTGGCTGCACAATGCACGTCTCTCTCCAGAGTGTGCCCTCTCCCGACAATTTGTGTACACTCATTGTTCCATAACTTCATTGTGTGAATTGTTAGTGTCTATCAATTCCCCATTACATGTATCACTAGTAGTACATTTACCGTTAATTCCTATCATTTCTAATCTACCATTTGGGGATCTGATAGTATTCCGGATTGGTTTAATGCTGCCCCATTAATGAGCTGTGGAGCTTCTCAATGTAATGTTTTCTTTACCTCAAACAGCAAGCAAATTAAGTATATTTTTACATCCATTGAGAATGACAATTCCTCAATGCATTTGAAAAATCTTTCCAGCTCTCTCCCTTTCCATAACCACTCATCGTGTAAGGGAAAAATGTAATGCCCTGATCCAGTGGAAACGTCATAAAATAGGCCTACCTGAATAATTCTTATCTCTTGCGCAAATTGCCTACAGGGATGTCTGTCCCGAGCTCACTGGTCCAGGAAACTGTATGTTGCAACCGGATAGACCCAAGTTAATAGTTGATACAATGTTTCAAATTGGTTGCAGACAGGCCATGTGTAGCCAATGTGATTTATAGGATATTTATTTTTTAATCGGGATATTTTCTACCTGCAGGCTGCATTGTTTAGGCTATTTTATTGTTTTTATTAGGCTTTATGTAGGCTATTTTTACATAGTTGGCAATGGCAATAGAACTTACAAACCTAAAAAGTATAATTTTCATTTAGATTTGAATAGAATTTTGATTAACCACTTGACAATGATATATGAAGACGTTATTATAAATTAAATGAAACTGTTCCACAAAAATGTTCATATGAAAACCATTACCGGCACGCAGATCGGTAGAAATGGTAAGATAAATTGGCCTCCCACATGAGAAAGTTTGCCGTCTCCTAGTGTAGCCTATTACCGGCAACATCAGGAGAGTAATGGCAGAATCTGCAAAAGCCAGCAGGAGAGGGAGGAGGATGGTCGGGACAGGTTAAGGTTTCAATCTTCTGGTCTTGATCTCCCTCTCGAGTCATTTGTGTCTTGTTTCATCAAATAGTGAGCTTAAAGCATCAGACAAGCTCAATGCATATACAGTTGATTTTATCAAAACACATAGGGTGTGTCTATAGAGGGGAAAAATACACATTTTAACATTTTGACCAATTGATCGGTCGAAAGAACAGACGACTTTCAGTTGACAAAGATTTATATTAGGTCTGGGACAGCCCTAGCGTCAGTTTTTGGCATTTGCGTTTGCTGAAGCATTAGCTGAGAGCAAAACAGAGTAAAGCCCCTTGATTGGGAATGCACTGCCATGCTGACTTCTCTCCTCTCTGTGTGGCTGTTATTAGGCATGAAGGGGAATTATGATAATTCACTTGTTAATTACATTTACATACATCTTATCCTGAGCAGCCAGAAGAGGCCATTTGCATGCAAATACATGCCAATTCGGCAATGGAGAAACAACTTAAAATTCTAGTATCTGGTGTCTATCTATTCTACATGGTCTTAATTGACTGCCTTGGTTGGGTTGGGCACACAGAGACTGAACCTAAGACCGTCACGAGCTCAAGGCTTCTGTCTGCCTGTCTGTCTGTCTGTCGCGTTGACACGTGATCAGAGTGCAGGAACATATGGTATTCATGGGGAAATTGCCCTTGCACACACAGGTCAGGGATCACAAATCCTTAACATTAACCTAGCTATACACTGGAATGCCAACTTACTGGATATCACTTTATTCTCAATAAAATACCATTTTAAATCAGCGAAAATGTGAGAACTCAGTCAGAACTTGCTCTTGTGCAGGGGGCAGCACTGTGGAACAACTTGAAACCCCAATGGCAGCGTGGTAGCATGTTCCCCCAAAGTGACTAGGCAGGTACTTAGCCTAGCGTTTAGCGATAAGGAGGAGGCTCCACCCCAACACGTCACAGCATCATGGTATAGAGTTGATAGTTCCTTGTTGTGCAGAGCGTTAGCAGGGACTTAGCCTAGCTCTCAGGGATAAGGAGGCTACAGGCAGGTAATTACACCCATTATCAGACACTGTGATGTAAGGGCCCTGACTGATGACATGCACGTCCGTCTCCCCTCAGACACTTCACAGATTCATTTAAAACCCTACAGCGTTTGACAGGATCATCAGCCGTTATTGATATCTTGATCATATTTTTTTCTCCTTTTCAACAGCGCTCAAGTCATTCTTCTAACCGTGTCATCCGGCCATGATTCACCGGTGTTACCGCCATCTAGCCACATGGTACTTTGACTCTGCGTTTTAACACCGACCGCCAGGCCATAATATTATGGAGATTGTCTCAATCTAGGGTAAATGAGGGGCCGTCAACGAACGGTTGATGGGGTAGCCATGGCAACAGATGCCCGAATCGGCTGCAAAGGCAAGGCAAAGAAAGTGGGATAACCTTCTGTCATACTGTATGCAATATTTCAGAATCCCATTCCGGGGCATTAAAAGGGAAGTTCACAAGGCCACTGTTCATAAAGGACTGGGATAAGACCTGAGATTAGAACATTTGATAGGGTCCAAGCTTCAAGTGGAGAGGGAGTTCTTGAGCTTGCCTTATGGTAATAAAGGAAGCAAGGCTTTATAGCTGATGCCTTGTGCCAGAGTATGAAGGCTCCTGGGGGAGTTATACCTCGTTCCAAGGTGAATCTGTCATTTTCTATTTACAAATTAGGTCTTTCCCCAGGACAAACACAATCTCCTATTCTCTGAATCACACTTGAATTGTGTTCAAAATTAAAAATCAGTCATCTGTGACATCCCATGCAGCAACACACACTCAACACACACAGGAATATATTCAGCACCTGACACAAATACAACACAAAGGGCTGAATCTCAACCTGAAATATGTGAGTGTAACTCAGTCTTTTTACAGAAATCCTGTTTTGATTTCAATGGGAGGCTTGCTTGAAAATTCAATGTACACATACAGATCTCAGATCAGGATTCATCTGAAACAGGCCGTACTGTGACTGAGGCTTACCGTCAGCAGGGTCTTTCTCAGCGTCATACTCCAGGTCGTAGCGCAGGATGTAAAAGTTATTCCACACGTACAGCTGGTTATCTCTGGGGTTGTAATCCACAGCAGCGATGTACTGGTACTGGTTGGGGAACAGGATGTCTGTGTACTCTCCCTGGCTCAGCTTGGTGTTGTAGATGTAGTCGATGTGGCTCTTGGCCGTCTCGCTCTCGTTCTCCTCGTAGGTGGACCGCACCACGTGCAGCACGCCACACACCATGAAGGCATTGGAGGCGGATCTCTTGTCGTACGCCGTCTCCCAGGTGGCCTCGAAGCGGAGCGTGTAAGGGTTGAGCTGTGAGATCACGATTCGTCCGTTGTTTTGCTCCGTTGCGTAGATCACCCACAACCCCCGCTCGTCGACACCGAGGTCTATGTCCGTCTTGCCGCCCCAGCGGTACGGCGAGGTGTCGTGATAGTTGGCGTTGGCCACAATGGCCTCACCACTCTTGATGCGTGTGCGGAGATCAAATTTCACAATGTTGCGCGTGCGCTCCTTGTTAAAGAAGATGGCCCCGTCGTAGGCCACAAAGCCCGTGCCGTCAACGCGATGTGGGAGTTTATACGTCGTAGTCTGGCGGCCATTTTTTAAGTCCTCCAGGGAGGCATACTCAATAAGGGTGTCAGTGCGGTACGGCGTCCAGGGCATGAAGAAGACCTTGTCTCCTGCCTGCAGGGGGTCTTTAGACCACGCCCCCGCCTGTTGCTCCACCTCAAACACAAACGTGGGCTCCCCCACCTCCTTCAGGGTCCCGGGACAAATGAAAACTAGTGAGGGACAGAGAAACAGAAAGATGGGTTTAAGTTTTTTTTAAATATGCAGAGTATAAACAGATATTTCATCACGTATGTAGTGTGTATATTGTATAGTTTTCGCTGCTGTCCAAGTAGAGTGTGGGACAAAGATGAGTGACAGTCATTTAACTAGTGTTTAGTGCTATTGCTTATGAATAGAACGAAAAATCAAAGGTGAAGCCAAGAAAATGATGTGCAAGAGTGAGTAAAGGACTTGCTTCTTTATAGAGTTTGTCTGCCGTACACGTTAACTGTGTGGGACCAAACAAATCCAAAAAGTCAAACCAAAGGAGGATAAACCCTGTAAATGCAAGACATGTAAGGGGATGGGAGAGGTAGGGATGAAGTGTATACTGGAACCCTTGTTTTAATTGCAACCTCTACCTGGCATCAAACAGTGACACTGACAATTGTGTAAATGGCAAAACTGCACATGCTTACTGAAAAAGCACACAGAGAATGATAAGGGATAAGACTTGTGGAGAGAACCACAACAACATTCTGGATGGAGGAGGTGGCAGTGAAGCTGGGGTAAGATGAGAGTAGGGTTTGGAGAGGAGACAGGACAACAACAGCAGAGGTCTTTTACCTCTGCTGTTGGACTTCTTGGGTTTGGGGTTTTGTTGGGCTTCTTTCAGTTTTTGCCAACCTCACTCTCCCATATCTGCCAACAGGTGACCATCACACATGTAAGTGTGTATTATAAGCATTTGTGAAATGTAAATGTCTTTTTTTTTTGCATATCCCAACTCCCTGAGATACCCCCGGAGGGTGGGGTCAAGTCGTGGGTCAGCCATTATCAACAGTGACCCTGGAGCAATTAGGTTTAAGTGCCTTGCTCAAGGGCACAGACAGATTTTTAACTTTGTCGGCTCAGAGATTTGAACTAGCGACCTTTTGGCCACTGGCCCAATGCTCTCACTGCTAGGCTACCTGATGCACAGCATTATTTGTTTAGCATGCTACCGAGCTCAGTGCAATGCATATGATACTGTATGATAACATTTATGCATTTCTGTATTTGAGAGCTCTAGCTAATAGTTTTTTATAGTTAGGCTTGGTGGTAGCTTAGTTATGTTGTTGTGTCCGACTATGTCATTTGAATTTAAATGGGAAAATAACCCTCTTAAAATGTCTTCACATGCTTGTGAATTGGTGTATCTGTATCATGTTGTATTATTGAAATGTATAATGGTTTAGATGACAAACTGCCTTCATAGCATTCTTCCAAACTGTCTACTGCGAGATTTGAGGTACTAGAGGTGCGTAGGGGATGTAATATCTGGTGACGTACGAGACCAGCACTGGTAACATGTCTAGTGAATCTGAACGGGCTCCATCTCTCAAACCTCAAGGCTGCTTTTACAAATCGGCTTTGAAATTAAAATTATCTCCCAGAGTTGCAATCAACACCTTATGGGGGTTTGGGGCAGGCGTTTTGACAAGAGGTAATCAGGAGGGAGGAGACAAGAGGGAGGGTTGTAACACCACATTACAGGGAGCTGGGGAAGGGTGGGGCTGGGACAGAGGGAGGACTGGACCACTCATTTACCTTTTTGTTCCACTTCTATTTTAGGCATTGAAAAAGAAAGAAAGCAAACAAGAAAGAGTGCAAGAGGGAGAGAAAGGTTATCGTGAGTCAACTACCAGGTAGGCTACATGAGTAGAGAAGGTTACAGGATATGATCGATAGAGGACCAAGAGATGGCTGTTTTGGGGGAACAAGAAAAACAGCAAACAGAAGGAGATTATCAGACCCTATAATATGGAAGCATACAGGTTAGGGCTGGAGACAAACTACACAAATTGTTCAACCAATCACGATTCCATGCTTTTCTAGCCATCAAAATAATATTTGTTTTGCCTGATTGCATCAGTAATAAACAGGCCGAATTACTGTCCAAGTGAATTGTTTGACATAAAGAAACATTGTACTGTTTCTGAAATCCCTAATCAGTTTAAAATCAGATAACATTCTTAGAGAAACAGCAAAAGGGTTATATCTGGCAGTATTGTCTGGGGCGGTATTTACTCAAAAACTTTATAGACACAAATCTAAATTCCGTAGTCCGCTTCGCCCACACACAGAACATTACTTGCCAATGTTACAGGCACAATTTCCCGAATGAGCCAAAAAATACAATTGCAAGTGAACAATGGCTGATGTCGAGCAACCCAATATTGAGTTCCTTCATTAAAGCAGTGAAGCAACAAACGGAAGAGGGAAAAGATCCTAGCGAGACAACTAAGGAACAAGAAAGACTGAAACATAGAAGGAGAGAGAGGATAGAGGTTAATACAGAAAAGATACAAGAGGGGACGGAAAGTTAGATGAGAAATGGAGAAGAGGTCAAAAACTAAATATTATTTCATGAAAATAAATCTTCAGCTAATTACATACCGTAACAGCAACAAGAGTCAGATTATTATTTTTATAAATACATTTACTATTTCATTTAAAAAGATCAGCTTTTCATTGTTTTATAACAGACAGAAAACAAACTTCTACACACAGATAACACATATCCCCCCCTCCGACAGGACCCCCACTTAATAAGTAAAGGATCTAATAAACCTAACTACACATTCAAGAAAAAACAGATAGTTGCACAGCATCATTACATGCTGAATACTTACTATATGGGACACATTCATACTGGACCTCTAGGTACTTGTAAGTGCCAGGACAAGGATCAGGGAAGACATCAGAGCCAGTCACAACCACACACTGGGTACGGTTGTTGCACCTGGAAAAGATGGATCACAAACATTTCAGCAATGACACAAACTACTATAACATCCCCAGAGTGGTATTAGAATGAGAGAGACACATGAATAATACATAGACACTTCCCTCTTCCCTCCACACACTCATTCAAATCCGGTTTGCAGTATTGCTGTAGTGAAGGATATGAAAATCATATTAATCCGAGCAGGGCATTAAATATACTGTACTGTTGATGCTATTAACAAGTTGAGGGAGGAAGAAGAGAATAAATAGAGGGAGATAAATAAAAGAGAGAAACAGTAAATAGATAAAGAGAAACACACACACACACACACACACACAGTAAATATATATATAAAGAGGAATACGGACACAGTGTGGAAGAATGAGGAGTTGAGCTGAAGAAAGGTAGGGAGTATATTATGGGATGTTCATGTATATGAGATGAGAATATCAGCCTTATCAGTTCCAGCCACTAAGCACCACTCACCCACACAAAGAGCAATTAAAATGTGCACAACAGGCGGCTGCAGAGGGTAATTGGCTGAAGTGACTGTTTCTAGTGGGTCACAGGAAACACATAAGTCTCATCAAGTGAAAACCATGTACTGTTTATCAAGTGTTGCCCGTGTATTTGTTATGGGAGACTCCCTAGCCTTTGCTATGGGAGTTAGTTATTTGCCTCATAACTTGAAATGACCTTGGCTATGAAGTTTTATGTACTACTCTTAAAACTGTTACAACTGTGTGTGTTTGTGTTTGTGAGTGAAAGATGGAGGGGGAGAGAGAGGGGAATAGAATAACTGATTTTGTGTAAATATAGGATGAAATTGGCCTCACTTCAATCAAGCTCTCTTGAGGCTGAGGGATTGAGAAGGCATAGCATCAACAGCAGCCGCAGAGGCATCCCAGCTAGCACTTTTGGTTCCTAGGAAGTTGTGAGAACGTCTGTTTTTGGTTTCACATTGGATGTGGAAATGAAGCCATACGTTTCATGACCGGTAAAACGGAGCGTTTTTTGACGTTCTAAGTGAAAATGTCTTTATTATTAGCCCTCTATGAACAGAAATGATAGGTTATTTGGAGGTTTTGAATAACTTCCTTAAAACTAACTGAATGTTTCAACAAGACTTAACTTTTTAAAACTCCAAGCACAGATCAGACACTTCCATAGGCATTAATCATGCAAACATTTATTTATATATTTCAGTGAGATTCAAACCTATAGTCTTTTGTTCTCTATCTATGGAATTAGGCCACTGCGTCACCAGGATGGAGTTAGCATGCCATGGTTTTTTACGCATACAAAGGTGGTCATTTTAGTCTATTTAGACAGACCCCATTTCAAAAGAAACAAGCACTCATTAAGATCAGGTGTGGTCAATTATTGGGGGCAGCTAACACACCTGAACACACTTAGAGGATAGAGAGAGAGTATTGTTACAGCCCTTGGTTCACTCTGCTGTAGCTCTACTTTCACATCATCATCTGCTCATTTTCTTAACGTTTTCTTAACGTTCTCAGAATAATTTGAGAACATGAATTTAAAAAGAACCATTGAACTTTTAGGAAACATTCTGTTAAAGTAATGAAATATCAAGAAACTTTAGTTAATTTCAAACAAATCAAATGTATGTCACATGCTTGTAAACACAAAAATATAATAACAAATATAAAAAGTGACAGGAGGAACAAAGTCGTATGTATGGCTTTGTGTGTGCGCGTGTGGGTGTCGGTGCATGTTGTGTGTTGTGTGTGTGTGTGTGTGTGTGTGTGTGTGTGTGTGTGTGTGTGTGTGTGTGTGTGTGTGTGTGTGTGTGTGTGTGTGTGTGTCAGGGGTGTCAGTCTAAGTATGTGTGAGTGATTGGGTAGAGTCGGTGCAAGAGTTATTGGTCAATGCAGGTAGTCTGGGTAGCCATTTGATTAGCTATTTAGCAGTCTTGTTTAGCAGTCATATGGCTTGTGGGTAGAAGCTTTCCAGGGTCCTGTTGGTTCCAGACTTGGTGGACTGGTACCGCTTGCCGTGCGGTAGCAGAGAGAAGATTCTATGGCTTGGGTGGCTGGAGTCTGATAATTTTCTCTTACTTCCTCTGACACCGCCTGGTATAGAGGTCCTAGATGGCAGGGAGCTCAGCCCCAGCAATGTACTAGGCCATAATCACCACCCTCTTGCAGTCCGGTGCCTTGCCAGTTGCCGTACCAAGCGGTGATGCAGCCAGTCAAGATGCTCCCAAATGGTGCAGCTGTAGAACGTTTTGAGGTTCTGAGGGCCCATGACAAACCTTTTCAGCCTCCCGAGGGGAAGGGGCTCTGTCGTGCCCTGTTCTAAACTGTTTGTGTGTGTGGACCATATCAATTCCTTAGTGATGTGGACACAGAGGAACTTGAAGCTCTCGACTCGCTCCACTACAGCCCCATCGATGTGGATGGGTGCGTGTTAACCCCTCTGTTTCCTGTGGTCCACAATCAGCTCCTTTGTCTTACTGATGTTGAGGGAGAGGTTGTTGTCCTGGCACCACACTGCCACGTATCTGAACTCCTACTCCTATCGTCGTCGGTGATCAGTCCTGCCATGTGCTGAGAATGTTCCAAAGCCAAGCAACTATTCTGCACCCTTCCCAGAAAGTTGTGGGATGGTTGTATGTAAAATACCCAGAGGACAAAACCACGCTCTCACCAAGCTCGAAGAAGCATGTGGCTCTCAGAACGTTATGTGCTGGAAACAGTTATCCATTACAAAAACAAGCTGAAAGAATTGCACACCGTTTAGTGATAAATATTTGAGAAGGTCAAATGCAAAGTCGTGCAAGTTGGACAGATCTCTCACAGAATCACAGCTGAAGCAGAAAGCCTAGCTGTCCCTCAAAAGCCGAAAAGGAGAGCTTTCAGTGTGACAGCCAAAGTAGAAATTAGGTTGTTATCAGACCTGCCATAAAACTTCCCTGCAGTGAGCCAGTAACCTTGTAGGAAATCCATGTGTAGTTATAATTACGTACAGATAAGAAACACATACGTAAAATGCTAAGAGTTTATTAACCAGCCACTCGTTGCCCATTACTGCCTGCTTATAAGTATGTGATTAGCATTGAAATATTGGACAATTACGTCCAACTTATGTACGGTCGGTAGGCTAATACATTTTTTTCTCCCATTACGTCTCCCTTGAATCATCTATTCTACAATAGCAGCCGGCAGATCATCATCGTCATCACCATCACAATGACATTACACAAGGTTTTTTGGGGATGCAGACAAGACAGTGGCGTCTGATATGTGAGCTACAGTCATCAACTCCCCTCCGTCAGAAAATATTAATTATGAAAAATGTCATTATCCCCCGCCCAGGGCTATTACCCTGTCCTACTCTGAAGGGAGAAATAGCGATGACAGGGAAAGAGTGTGAAAACCCCTACAGACCTTTCCTTGCAATTAATCTGTAAGCTAGCTTGCTACCGTTTTATGTTTTTTTCTCCCTCCAATGACACCAGAAATGATGAAACCAAAGAAGTTAATTTATAGACATGACTCATGTGTAAACACTAATTTCTCTCCTTTGAAACAGTGATTATTTTCACGGATCATATTTTTCTGTTAATCATCATATTTGTGTCGTTTTTGTTTATGACCAATTGGCTGATGGGTTCTTTTTAATTCTTCAAATACTTAGTAAACCGATAGTGGCATCCATGGTCACGGACAAATCCCCACCATCATTTTTCTCTCCTTATGAGGTGTATTCATCTCCATTGTTTCAGCCAGCATGTGTCAGACAATCACAACCGTTGTCCAGGAGTTTCCCTCCATTGTCATAATCGGTGGTTTAAAGTTTGTATCCGTACATTTTTTTACACGCTGATCATATCGAAAAAAGAAAATACTTCTGCATTTCCTGCTGTGTAAACACATTGCAAATAGGCTCACGATAACTCCTGATAAAGTTGGGTAGCTGATATTCAGAGCTTAAATAGCCAAACTGATTAGTCACAGGTATCAGGACTAATAAAGCCAATGCAACAGCCTGTTTTACAAATGGTGGGCCTAACACATGGATGGGCATTCAGAAAATTCCATTGTGGGCCGACATGGTAGGCTACACCCCAGTAAGCATGAGCCGACGTCTTTTTTTTGTCCTGGCAGACCGGACATATTTTTGGGGTCTTGTAAAAACGGTAGGCTTACCACATAGATGGCTATTCATAAAATAAAAGTTCAGGCAACACTGTAGGCTACACCTCTGTAAGCACGGGCTGATGCTTTTTGGATGTCTTTTTTTGGTGCAGTCCGGACCGGCCTTGATTTTGGACAAATATAGATATTTATAAATTACGTCTTTTCAACTTTCATTCAAACCAAATACAAGCCTGATTTCAACATCTGGAAAATACACCTTTTTAACTTGAATTCAGAACCGAAAATGAACCCGATTTCAACGTCCTGGGAAAAAATGTATTTTAAACCTACAGAAAATGCTTATTTTCACCTTTCATTCAGAACCTACATTTAATATAACTTAAACACCAGAAAAATACGTCTTTTCAATGTCATTTTGCTTGCTGGGACTATTCTAGTTCTGTGGAGGCAGCATTTTTTTAGTCTCACCTAGGGTGGCAGAACGGGAAGAACTGGCCCTGTGCGTGCGTAATGGGAGCGCACTTGTGCGCGGCTGTATAAGTAATACTTTTTGCCGCCTGTTGGCCTGCAGAACTATTGTTATGAAAATTTCTATTCATTAATGGAAAGTATACCTGCTTTGAAGATAAGCCAGGAATGTTTAAGATGTTTATTTAGACAGAATATGCAAATCTGGGTACAATGAAGGTGTCTATTACATGATTTAATATGCCATATTTGGGTAAAGAGCTCCATGGTTAATGGTATGGTAAATACTAAGTGGCTATAGGTATAAAGGTGTTCAACCTGTGAGCTAATGTAGTGTTCTAGCTCTAGTATATAAGCTGTGTGGGGAGGCCGTCCATAGCCTGGTATACCCCAACCTGCTACAGTATAGATGGTTTGACAGGGTAGGCCTGACTTCATTTAGATTCCAAACGGTATTTTGAGTCTGTTCATTTTGTAAATACCTTTGGAGATTATGTAAATAGTAATTGAATTTCGTCATTCAACTGGAACCACCTTTCACTGTTAATAAACTGGACACTATTGTGCACCTGATCCTGCTGCCTCCTGCTACTTTACTGTCCTTAAGGCTGCTCCAACAACCGGCCCGTACCACATGGGGTCCTTAAATACACACCGCCGGGCTGGGGCCGGCACAACAGCAGAGTTAAAGTGATGAAAGCAGCCTAGTGACTGCACTGTAGCTAAATGCCCTGGGAGAGTGTTACTAATATAAATGGTATTGTAAAGGGGGAAGGGGTATTGCTCAGGGCGTTGGGCTGGGCCGTGTCAATGTTGGAAAAAAGAAGCCAAATGTTCATGTGACTCTTTGGGTCCTTTTGAGATGGACCGGCTGGCTGGCTGGCTGATTGTGCAGCTGCAGTGGTACTGGTGCAGGAATGCATAGACCATATGGTCTAGGGTTGCTACTAATGACCCCCTGTCCAGTTTTTAAAGTCTAGAGTTTCACAACAATACCCCCCAAAAACCATCTGATTATTGAAAGACAGGGAGGTGTGGGTAAACTGTCTGTTTTTTTGTCCACAAGTTGAATATGTGACAAAAACGCTAGTTTATTAGGGTTACCACCCAAACCAAAACCACTTGTTTTCATTTGCAAGTTGTGGATCCAGAATTACTAGACTGGACTCTAGAATATCGTGCCACCACACATCCATAACTAACTCCAGGTTTTATTTGTGTAACGAGACCTCTCTGTTCTATAACCTTTGAAATACAATATTCTAGGCCTTGGGTGAGGTAACAGTTGACTCTTACCTTTGTGATATGATCTTGTAGGCATCGGGGAGGTAGCAGTTGATGTTCTCCATCTGGAACGGGTCGGCGTCGCAGATCTTGTTGTCCGTGCGGCCGTAGTTGGCCGTCTCGATCATGATGACATCAGCACCAGGGCAGCGGAGATCAATGGCGTAGCCCTCGCAAGAGAGCTCTCTTCTGACCAGGCCAAACGGCAGAGCGGCACGACTGAATCCTGGGAGAGAGGAAGGATGGGCGGGATCGAGGGAGCGAGAGAAAGAAATATTAGGACATTAGTACAAAAACTATAATTACACATTTCTCTACGGCCTCGTTTTCTGGCAAAGATATCACATCAAAGTCGTAGGATATCTGAAGTTATATAGTCATCGTTTAAAAGTCAATGTAACAACCCAGGGAACAAATTCAAATACACCTAAACACAAAACTATAAATACACTAAATCCCTCTCTCACTTCCTCTTCCAAGACCATAGTTCAACTAAGTTTGAATGGTTTGTTTCGACAATGGGGCACAAGCTCCCTCATTAGATTTTTGGTTTATGTGTTCTGTTTTTCTATCAGTAAAGCAACAGGCAAAAAAGAGCCTGAATCTACCAGCAGTAACATGGAGTGTAATTTAATCCATTTTACAACGATCGAAGAGGGGACTGTTTGGAGTCCACAGATGAGAGAAAGAATCTATACATGGAGCTCAGCAAATGTGAACACCAGCCAAGTAGTGGTGCTTTGGGGACAATTTACTATTTAGCTAAATGGTTGCACCCCCATCAACAAATTATATTGAAAGGGATTTTCACCCTTGCTTTTTTTACCTAAAAACAATAAAACCTCAAGCCAAAATACCTTGAAAGTACAAATAGATATATTTAGAAAAAGAAAAGAGAAAATCAAAAAAGAAAGGTCATCAACAATGAAATCTAGGGATGCACAATATATCGGTAAGCATATCGGAATCGGCCGATATTAGCTAAACATGCCCGCATCGGCCTGATGTCTAGTTTAACGCCAAAAACTGGTGTGAAAGCTGACGTGCATACCTATATAACGTAGGTAGATGACGTAATGACGGCACAACAAAATATCGCGCTACACGTGCAACACAGCATTCCTAACCGAAGTACAATGTCTGCTGTGTGAATCGAGCAGTCATTTGAAAAAGTAAGAACATTTTAGCGACACAACTCAAAGGCGAAATCCATTAACCCCAAGATAATAGAATTCATTGCTCTTGACAATCAACCGTTCTCTGTCGTGGATGATGTTGGTTTTCTCCGACTGGTCGAGCCCCGGTACACACTACCGGAGTTACACAGTAATGTTGAAACTCACATCCATGAGCTACTTGCTATGAGCGTCACTGCTATTAGCTTCACGACTGACATTTGGACCAGCGATGTCAGCCCCATGAGCATTATGAGTCTGACGCACAGTGGGTCCATGAGGATTTCCTACTGAGGAAAGCTGAATTACATGCTCAAGAATGTGCTTGTTCTCATACCACTGCTACCATTTCAATGGCATTTGAGAACATGTTTGAAACTTGTAAAAATGGACACTCCTAGCTCCATTCGAGCAACTGACTGGAGAAATAAACTCAACTGTGTCTGCAGCAGACGTGACACCCTCTGTCATGTCATTGAAACGCCTGCTCAACAAAAATGCCAACACAGAACGGCGGGTTAACTTGGAAAAGTACTCTACCAGAGGCTGTGAACAAGTGATTCGGTGGCACTCTCTCTGAGCCTCTACTGTGTTGCGTCAATGCTCGATACTAGGTACAAGGACCACTACTTCGATGCAGACAAGAGACGGACGGGGCTAACGTGAAATGTTACATACACAGCTGGACAAGATAGAAACGGACACAGTGACAGTGGGCACCGAGGAAGAGCGGCCACGGACAGACAGAGCTGAAACTTCACCGCTTGACATGTATGATGAAATGAGACTGAACAATGAAACAGCACAGCAAGCGAAAGAAATAGGTTTTGATGATGTTTTACTGGTAATGGGGACATACAGTTGGTCGGAAGTCAGAAGGTTGGAGTGATTAAAACTTGTTTTTCAACCACTCCACTAATTTCTTGTTAACAAACTATAGTTTTGACAAGACAGTTAGGACATCTACTTTGTGCATGACACAAGTCATTTTTACAACAATTGTTTACATGCAGATTATTTCACTAATAATTCCCTGTGTCACAATTCCAGTGGGTTAGAAGTTTACAAACACTAAGTTGACTGTGCCTTTAAACAGCTTGGAAAATTCCAGAAAATGTCATGGCTTTAGAAGCTTCTAATAGGCTAATTGACATCATTTGAGTCAATTGGAGGTGTACCTGTGGGATGTATTTCAAGGCCGACCTTCAAACTCAGTGCCCCTGTGCTTTGACATCATGGGAATATCAAAGGTAATCAGCCAAGACCTCAGAAAAAAATTGCAGGCCTCCACAAGTCTGGTTCATCCTTGGGAGCAATTTCCAAATGCCTAAAGGTACCATGTTCATCGGTACAAACAATAGTAAGCAAGTATAAACACCATGGGACCACGCAGCCGCCATATCGCTCAGGAAGGAGACATGTTCTATCTCCAAGAGATGAACGTACTTTGGTGCAATAAGTGAAAATCAATCCCAGAACAACAGCAAAGGACCTTGTGAAGATGCTGGAGGAAACAGGTACAAAAGTATCTATATCCACAGTAAAACGAGTCCTATATCAACATAACCTGAAAGGCAACTCAGCAAGCAAGAAGTGCTCCAAAACCACCATAAAAAGGCCAAACTGCGGTTTGCAACTGCACATGGGGACAAATATCATACTTTTTGGAGAAATGTCCTCTGGTCTGATGAAACAAAACTAGAAATGTTTGGCCATAATGACCATTGTGAAGCACGGAGGTGGCAGCAACATGTTGTGGGGGTGCTTTGCTGCAGGAGGGACTGGTGCACTTCACAAAATAAATGGCATCATGAAGAAGGAAAATTGAACATATTGATATATTGAAGCAACATCTCAAGACATCAGTCGTGAAGTTAAAGCTTGGTCGCAAATGGGTCTTCCAAATGGACAATGACCCCAAGCATACTTCCAAAGTTGTGACAAAATAGCTTAAGGACAACAAAGTCAAGGTATTGGTGTGGGTATCACAAAGCCCTGACCGCAAAATGTGTGGGCAGAACTGAAAAGGCGAGCAAGGAGGCCTACAAACCTGACTCAGTTACACCAGCTCTGTCAGGAGGAATGGGTCAAAATTCACCCAACTTATTTTGGGAAGCTTGTGGAAGGCTACCCAAAACATTTGACCCAACTTAAACAATTTAAAGGCAATACTACCAAATACTAATTTGAGTGTATGTAAACTTCTGACCCACTGGGAATGCGAAGAAATAAACAAAAGCTGAAATAAATCCTTCTCTCTACTATTATTCTGACATTTCACATTCTTAAAATAAAGTGGTGATCCCAACTGACCTAAGACAGGGAATATTTACTAGGATTAAATGTCAGTAATTGTGACAAACTGAGTTTAAATGTATTTGGCTAAGGTGTATGTAAACATCCGACTTCAACTGTACGTAAATGGCAACAAAATTATTTGTTTGATCTGTGGGTGTTTCAACTATTTAACTGCACTAGAATGCTTACAAAGGCTGCTAAGATTTGAAATATCGGTTATTGGTATCGTTTTGTTTTTTTTGGCAAAGAAAATATCGGATACCAGGCAAAAATCTCATATCGGTGCATCCCTAATGAAATCCATTAATTATGTTTTCAAAATTTGAAGTATATACTGTCACAGGTTGCAGTTTATTTGGAGGCAATCACAAAGAAAAGTCCTCAAGGTCCAGAAATGCATCTGGTGGGCCACTAAAGAACTAGGTTTGAGGCAGTAGCACTGCGTGAACTGTCAATAATCACTGTTGTCCATGGCAACAGTGTGCCTCCCCAAGTGGCCAGTTGCCATTTGTGTTTTCTGCCACTGCACTACTCTCCTAATTAGTCTCTCCATTCAGCATGTTACCTTCTCAGCACTCACATTGGCTCCTTGGCATTGTCATGTAATAACACAAACCACCCAAGGTTCGCTTGCACACGCCTGCTAATTGCACCGACACACACACACACACACTTTTGACACCCAGGGCCTGACGCAATTAGCAATTGTTTGAACGAATGGCTCAAAGTTGAAGTGATTTCGGCTTGAAATTCTAACTACCCTGAGACACCGACCTTGGCTCAAACTTCTGTCTGTCTGCTTGTCATAATCTAGCCTGTAGTGGTGCCTTGCCTTGTTTTATTATAATGGTATTCTGTGTCGGTCCACAAATGTCACAGACAAACGCTGACGAGTGTCGAGCAAGGTTTGAATACAAACTTGGATATAAAGCACCTGTAAGCCACGAGGTGAGAAACTCTGAGGACTTGGAGGCACCAACCAGCTCTCAATAAGAAAATACCTTATGTATTAACCACTTTACAAGATAATGCTATGGACTTTCATACAAGACTACTTCAGAGATATATACAAACACACACACACACACACACACACACACACACACACACACACACACACACACACACACACACACACACACACACACACACACACACAGAGACACACACACACACACACACACACACACACACACACACACACACACACACACACACACACACACACACACACACACAGAGACACACACACACACACACACAGAGAGACACACACACACACACACACACACACACACACACACACACACACACACACACACACAGAGACACACACACACACACACACAGAGACACACACACACACAGAGAGACACACACACACACAGAGAGACACACACACACACACACACACACACACACACACACACACACAGAGACACACACACACACACACACACACACACACACACACACACACACACACACACACACACACACACAGAGACACACACACACACACACACAGAGACACACACACACACACACACACACACACACACACACACACACACACACACACACACACACACACACAGAGACACACACACACACACACACACACACACACACACACACACACACACACACACACACACACACACACACAGACACACACACACACACACACACACAGAGACACACACACACACACACACACAGACACACACACACACACACACACACACACACACACACACACACACACACACACACACACACAGAGACACACACACACACACACACACACACACACACACACACACACAGAGACACACACACACACACACACTCAACATTTTGGGGTAACTTAGAAAGTGTAGACATTGCTAATGTTGTAAATGACTATTATAGCTGGAAAGGGCTGATTTTCATGGAATATCTACATAGGCGTGCAGGGGCCCATTATCAGCAACCATCACTCCCAATGGCACGTTGTGTTATCTAATCCAATTTGATCATTTTAAAAAGGCTAATTGATCATTCGAAAACCCTTTTGCAATTATGTTAGATCACAGCTGAAAACTGTGGAGCTGATTAAGGAAGCAATAAAACTGGCCTTCTTTAGACAAGTTGAGTATCTGGAGCATCAGCATTTGTCTTGGAATGCCAAGAGTGTGCAAAGCTGTCATCAAGGCAAAGGGTGGCTACTTTGAAGAAATTCAAATATAAAATATATTTTGATTTGTTTAATACTTTTTTTGTTACTACATGATTCCATGTGTGTTATATCCTCGTTTTGATGTCTTCACAATTTTTCTACAATATACAAAATAGTAAAAAATCAATAAAAACCCTTAAGTAGGTGTGTCCAAACTTTTGACTGGTACTGTACGTGCCATTGGGGGTTGTATGTTCATTCCATCTAGTCCAACTAACTGCAACAACCACTGTAATTATCCATATACCCTTTATTTCATGAGAAACCTGTCCAGAATAGGGAATGATGAAACACAGACCGTGCGGCTTCAACTTTACCGCAAAGACTAATGAACAGGTTCCGCGACCATTCCTCATGGAGGGAGTGACAGCTTTATCACACTGGCTACAGAAAGCAGACATAAATAATGCATTTCATGGGGTTTTAGAGTTTCTCAATGGAGAAACCCTCCTTTGAGCAGACTGTAGCTTGCTATCCCCTTCACTGTATTTCCCCTCCCTCCCCTTCTGTCCACCAGCTTGCTATAGGCCATCTATCCGTGCACTATATGGTCTGATCACACACAGCTGCTATCAATTGAGGCCTAGCAATTGATTAAGCCTGGGGCTCGCTTGCCTCCTCCTCCTCCCCGGTACTGTATAGATACATCTGGTCATAGGGCAACAATATATCAATTAAGGGAGAGTATCTTCACTGTCAGGCAGCCCACAAGGACAAATTGTGGTGTCTCCTGGCTCTCTTCACTCTTCAGATAGCATGGATCTCATTAATGACAATCTTACTTCCTGGTAATTGGACACGTATCATGACAAATCTTTCCCAAAACGTAATATTTTGAGAAAATAATGTTGTTTTTCTAAAGGGGGAAATAATGGAATAAAACATTATTTGCTTCTGTTTGAGAACTGCACATCATGTTCCCTCAATCATCATTAGATCCAAGCGTTCACAATACAATTAAGTGAACAGTTGGGGAACAGTTGTACTTTACAACGTAGCCATTTTTAGGAACATCACTCTTATTAAAAGTACAAATGAGGCAGAGAGGTTTACACAGGGGGGAGGGGGAAAAATGGTATGTATGATGGGTTGGGGAAGTGTGAAAGGCTTTTTATTTCATGGCTCCATGTAGCTTTGTTTGACTGCTCTGCTACAACTTTGCAGTGGTAGGAGAATAACTGCCACAGGACACAAGCACGTTGGGCAGCCAGCTGCAGTTCACAACAGTTCAGAAGACGGGAGGGAAAATCCATAGCACATTCTCTGTGTGTAAAAAAGAACGAAGCAAGTCTACCTCCCTCTTTATTGGTCCTTCAGACTAACATTAAATCCTCCTACGGCTGCATCCAACAGGCCAGTAAATCCAGTCAATAATATATTTTATACAACGGGTGGATCTAATCCTGGATGCTGACTGGTTAAAACTGCATTCCAGCCAGTGTCTATTCCACAAGTACCACTGGCTAAATCTACGATGTTAAAATGCCTATTTACTGTTCCATCTCACTGCTCAATCCAGTGTCTCATCAACCCAGCCAGGTCATTTAGAAACTTGATCTCCACTATAAAAAGCATATAGACATTATTTCACATTTATTTTAGACTAGCATTTGATTTTCAACAGCGGAAATTTGTATAAACCTTGCTGTCTGTCTCTGACATTTGTAAAACTGCTTCAATGATGAAATCCTGCTGTCCCAAAGTTCTCCCCAATTTCAAGGTATCCAATTGGTAGTTACAGTCTTGTCTACTTGCTGCGACTCCCGTACGGACTCGGGAGAGGCAAATGTCGAGAGCCAAGCGTCCCCCGAAACACAACTCAACCAAGCAGCACTGCTTCTTGACACAATGCCCACTTAACCCGGAAGCCAGCCGCATCAATGTGTCGGAGGAAACACCGTACACCTGGCGACCGTGTCAGCATGCACTGCGCCCGGCCCGCCACAGGAGTCGCTAGTGCGTGATGGGAAAAGGACATCCCTACCGGCCAAACCCTCCCCCAAGTCAGACGACACTGGGCCAATTGTGCGCCGCCCCATGGGTCTCCAGGTCGCAGCCGACTGCGACAGAGCCTGGACTCGAACCCAGAATCTAGTGGCACAGCTAGCACTGTGACGCAGTGCTATAGACCACTGCGTCACTCGGGAGGCCGTCCCATAAGAATGAACGTATCGAGACAGACAGACAGGCAGCTTTTCTCAGCCAGTCAAAATCATGAATCAGTTGGCATAATGTTTTTGGATATATACAAATAAATGTCAGTAGAAAACAGGCCAAACTAAATGAAATGCAGCAAGTTTGCTGTCTTCAGTTAGAAGTGATTGTGTTACCTGTGTTGTTGGCTAGTTCCTCTGAACAGCAGTGTCATGACAAGAGAGAGCACATTTTCTATGCCAGGCGAAATCATGCATCATTAGCTCATTCCTATGGATGTATCCAAATAAAATGTCACTAGAAAACAGCTTAAACAAACTCAAAATGCAGATACTTTGCTGTTATTCTTGCTGCAATGTTTGACCTGATGAAGTTAGCTGTAGTTGGCTAGCTAGCAAGCAAGGAATAACAACGTTGCCAGCCAGTATGGCAATGGAACATTTAGAAACCAACAACTGGGTCACATACATAGATACAGAACACAAAGACTTAGCGACTGGGTCCCGTCCATGGTAACCAAACCGATAGAACGAACAACCAGACGGTTTGGGTAGCAACCTTAGACTTGTGTCGGGACTATATATCGTGGAAGGATGAAACAGTATGAATAATTATTATTTGAATATGTTGGTAACATATTGTATAGATTTGCAGTGGTTGCCATGGAGATTCCATTGGGCATTCTATATTTAAGCGATAATGGCCTAGAAGCCAGTGTTTGGTGGACATATTGCCACGGTTTACCGGCCCTCGACGAACAACACCCATGCCATTATATACTCCAAACACTGGCTTCTCTGGCATTTCACTTAAATATAGAATGCTCAATCGAATCACCATGGCAACCATTGTGCACGTCTACTCTGTCCCATAATTGACACAACGCCTTATCAAGCATTCTGGTCAGTGACTGACTGACTGACTTTGGGGGGGGTAGGCTTTTTAGATTCCTCCCCCTGACCAGCCAACGGTAAGCCTGCTATTGAGCTTCTGAGCACTGAGCAGCCATGCTCACAATGTGTTGCATTCTGAGAGTGTGGAGTCCCTCTTCTCTTTGGTCCACACCCTATAACTCAATGGCAACAATCCCTTCCATAATACAGATTTTGTTTTCTATCAACACCCTTGAAATTGTAAGTGGCACTGAGGCTCAGATGGGTGGTGCAGAATACAGGCCCAGTCTGTGGCGCGCTGCCATCGTCTTCATGCTTTTAAAACCCAGAGAATAAAAGAGAGAGAAAAAAAAATCTACAGAATTGGGGTTTTGGCCAACTGGGGGGCAGTTTAGAGCAGCAGACATGACACACAGTACACAGGCATGTTTAGCCCCTTATCCTAACCCCTTAATTTCTTAGCATTGTTTTGTCCTTTAAAAGGCCTATCCAATACAACCTTAGAACCTCTGATGTTAAGTCCCCTACTTAGAGGACATTAAGCGATTCTGGACTTGTTACGGCTGACATTTTAGTTTACAAAGCGTTGTGAACTTCTCAGGATCCAGTGCCTTAATGCCGACTTATGCTTGATACGGCAATGCGGTCTGAAGGTTCCGTATGGAAAGTGTGATGCAATGCAGAGCCTCCGGAGGCTTGTAGAGGCCAAATCAACATCTGTACGGTAATACCGTGTGCCTCCCAAACTCTTTAACAATGCGGAGGGCTCCATATACAGTTGAAGTCAGAAGTTTACACACACCTTAGCCAAATAGATTTAAACTCAGTTTCACAATTCCTGACATTTAATCATAGTAAAAATTCCCTGTCGTAGGTCAGTTGGGATCACCACTTTATTTTAAGAATATGAAATGTCAGAATAATAGTAGAGAGAACGATTTATTTCAGCTTTTATTTCTTTCATCACATTCCCAGTGGGTCAGAAGTTTACATACACTCAATTAGTATTTGGCAGTATTGCCTTTAAACTGTTTAACTTGGGTCAAACGTTTTGGGTAGCCTTCCACACTAAGTTGGGTGAATTTTGGCCCATTCTTCCTGACAGAGCTGGTGTAACTGAGTCAAGTTTGTAGGCATCCTTGCTCGCATAAGCTTTTTCAGTTCTGCCCACAAATGTTCCTTAGGATTGAGGTCAGGGCTTTGTGATGGCCACTCCAATACCTTGACTGTGTTGTCCTTAAGCCATTTTGCCACAACTTTGGAAGTATGCTTGGGGTCATTGTCCATTTGGAAGACCCATTTGCGACCAAGCTTTAACTTCACGACTGATGTCTTGAGATGTTGCTTCAATATATCCACGTAATTTTCCTCCTCATGATGCCATATATTTTGTGAAGTGCACCAGTCCCTCCTGCAGCAAAGCACCCCCACAACATGATGCTGACACCACCGTGATTCACGGTTGGGATGGTGTCCTTCGGCTTGCAAGCCTCCCTCTTTTTCCTCCAAACATAACGATGGTCATTATGCCCAAACAGTTCTATTTTTGTTACATCAGACCAGATGATATTTCTCCAAAAAGTATGATCTTTGTCCCCATGTGCAGTTGCAAACCGTAGTCTGGCTTTATGGCGGTTTTGGAGCAGTGGCTTCTTCCTTGCTGAGCTGCCTTTCAGGTCGATATATGACTCGTTTTACTGTGGATATAGTTACGTTTATACCCGTTTCCTCCAGCATCTTCACACGGTCCTTTTGCTGCTGTTCTGGGATTGATTTGCACTTTTTGCACCAAAGGACGTTCATCTCTTGGAGACAGAACGAGTCTCCTTCCTGAGCGGTATGACGGCTGCGTGGTCCCATGGTGTTTATACTTGCGTACTATTGTTTGTAAAGATGAACGTAGTACCTTCAGGCATCTGCAATTTTTTTCTGAGGTCTTGGCTGATTTAATTTGATTTTCCCATGATGTCAAGCAAAGAGGCACTGAGTTTGAAGGTAGGCCTTGAAATACATCCACAGGTACACCTCCAATTGACTCAAATGATGTCAATTAATCAGAAGCCTCTAAAGCCATGACATAATTTTCTGGAATTTCCCAAGCTGTTTAAAAAAGGCACAGTCAACTTAGTGTATGTAAACTTCTGACCCACTGGAATTGTGATACAGTGAATTATAAGTGAAATAATCGGTCTGTAAACAATTGTTGGAAAAATGACTTGTGTCATAAACAAAGTAGATGTCCTAACCGACTTGCCAAAACTAGTTTTAACAAGAAATGTGTGGAGTGGTTGAAAAATTAGTTTATTAACTCCAACCTCAGTGTATGTAAACTTCCGACTTAAACTGTAGCTCCACATTGACATAATTGGTTGACGGTAGGTGGGGCGGTACGTCCTGTATAAACACAAATTCACTTCCTTGATAACTTCCTTCACAACTGCTTTGCGAAGTGCAAGGAGTATGAATGCCCTGACTTCTGCAGAGGCTGCATCGCCGTATATACTGTACGGCCAACGGAGACGCCGCATTGACCATCAAATCATTTTGTTTATAGTGCCAGTAAGCCCCATCTGTCTGCTTCCCGCTACCACTGTCAGCGGAGCTGACTTGAAGTGTCAGGTTGCATACTCAACATTTGCATAGAGAGTGACACGTCACATTTTCTGGCCTATCCAGACAAAGAATCTAATTGCTCTCCCTCTGAGCAACTGAGCCCAGAAACAGCATATTAAAGGGGCCAGTCCAGCGATTTCAGCAATCATGGTCTGATCTCACTGTGATATTCTCTGCCAAAATTAATGCTCTTAACATGAAAACACAAAATTCTAAAATCAATTTGTGCATAAAGCTAAAGTTATAATGAGTCTAAAGACATGTGAATGGCGTCTCTGCGTCGCTCAGAGGAGGCTTGGCAGATAATGCTCTGTCGTCAGTTAAATAAAATGGGGCCAAATTTGTTCTGTAACTAAATATGAGCATATTTATTTTACAGTTATAAGGTGAAATCTTAAAGTAAGTAATTTATCATTTGATTGTTACTATATTTATGAAGCTTTTCATTTTAAGCCCTATTCTTCATTTTAACGCCTATTCTTCATTTTAAGCTCTATTCTTGTACTTTTGTTGAATAGAATTTTTATAATATTTGTACTACTTCAGAAAGTATTCATATGCATTGATTTATTCCACATTGTCTTGTTACAGCCTGAATTCAAAACTGATTATAGATTTTTTTCTCTCACCCATCTACACAAAATACCCCATAATGACAATGAAAACATGTTTTTAGAAATATTAGCAAATTTATTGAAAATATATATATATATATATTAAATATATAATTTACATAAGTATTCACACCCGAGTGCATACTTTTTAGAAGCACCTTTGGCAGCGATTATAGCGGAGCCTTTTTCGGTATGTCTAAGAGCTTTGCACACATGGATTGTACAGTATTTGCATATTCTTTTTGTAATTCTTCAAGCTCTGTCAAGTTGTTTGTTGATCATTGTTAAACAGCCATTTCCAAGTCTTGACATTTTCAAACTGATTTTAGTCATAACTAACTAGGCCACTCAGGAACATTCAATGTCATCTTGGTAAGCAACTCCAGTGTATATTTGACCTTATTATTGTCCTGCTGAAAGGTGAACTTGTCTCCCAGTGTCCTCTAGGATTTTGCCTGTGCTTAGTTCTATTCCGTTTCTTTTAATCCTAAAAAAAACTCCATAGTACTTGCCGATGACAAGCAGACCCATATCATGATGCAGCCACCACCATTCTTGAAAATATGAAGAATGGTACTCAATGATATGTTGGATTTGACCCAAACATAACACTTTGAATTCAGAACAAAGTTAATTTCATCAAAAAAATTCAGTTTGACTTTAGTGCCTTATTGCAAACAGGATGGATGTTATGGAATATTATTTACTCTGAACAGGCTTCCTTATTTTCACTCATTTAGGTTAGTATTGTGGAGTAACTACAATGTTGTTGATCCATCCTCAGTTTTCTCCTATCACAGCCATTAAACTCTAACTATTTTAAAGCCACCATAGGCCTCATGGTGAAATCCCTGAGCGGTTTCCTTCCTCTCTGGCAACTGATGATGCCTTCCTCCCCAGCAACTGAGGACGCTTGTATCTTTGTCGTGACTGGGTGTATTGATACACCATCCAAATTGTAATGAATAACTTCACCATGTTCAAAGGGATACCCAATGTCTGCTTTTTTATTTTATTTAAATCCATTTGAAAAACGTAGGCTGTAACACAAAATGTGGAAAAAGTCAAGGGGTGTGAATACTTTTGGGGGGGCAGGTAGCCTAGTGGTTGGACTTGTAACCGAAAGTTTGCAAGATCAAATCCCCGAGCTGACAAGGTCAAAATCTGTCGTTCTGCCCCTGAACAGGCAGTTAACCCACTGTTCCTAGGCCTTCATTGAAAATAAGAATTTGTTCTTAACTGACTTGCCTAGTAAAATAAAGGTAAATAAAAATACTTTATTGTATGTTGGCACTACTTGAGCTTTTGTCTTTAAAAGTGAGTACACCTCAGCAATGTATAACAAACCTTTATAGAACTATGCAGATTACTAGTTATTGTTAACGGTCATCTCATGACAAATATTTACCTTTGGGTATGTCTTTTTAGGCAGAAATAGAAATGGAGGTTTTACTCCCCAAACTCCCTTCCTCTCCTCTCAGACAGAGGAGCCGCAAGAAAAAGGGGAGGGAAATACCAGAATGTTTGATCAGTCTGGGGAAAAAAGGCCAGTTTGGGGGGTGGGCAATGCAGACGAATGGCGAGGGCTTTCACAAACAGACAGAGAACACAGCTAGGAGTTGGTTGACACTTGTCATCCTCCATTAAGGCCTCTTTGATTAGTCTTTGTTGTCATGGAAACAGCAAACAGCTACATGCAAATAGCCTGTTCCCGCCCCAGGCTGGCCCCCATTGTTCTGGGCCCAGGCTTGACAGGGACACTTTCTCCACATGATAAAGGCGGGAGTAGCCCTTTAGGAATAGGAGTGGCCCCACCGCGGACACAGCGTGAGTCCTTCAAAATTGCCTGTCTTTTTTGTCGTTTTATTCTTCAATATTACTGGTAGCCACATCTCTGGAAAGAAGAGGGGACCTTTCAAAGCCACGCATTCCTCACCAACCGAGCTGGATGCCTCCATAATCCAATATCCGGAATTAAGAAAGGGGAGTTGGGGGAATCTAAAGCATATCTGAATACTTAACACGTCAGAAGAAAGCGGTAACAAGGTTTCGCCTATTTTTTTCCCTTTGTGTTCTCCTCAGTATTTCCAATCTGCTCAATGGAACTTATTGAGTGCAGGTCAAGGAAATCGTTTAAAAACAATAGACTAGAATCATTTTGAAATAAAACACATAGAAGAAAATAATGGTGACTTCAAAAAGGCAATTGCATTTATTAAATAAAACACAACTTGTTTCAAATTGTAAATATGTCCACGACATTCTAAAGCTCAAGCCGAAAAGTATTATATTTTGTTAAGAGATCAAAGTCTCTCTGTTTAAAACCCTCTGCATCACAAAATAAAATGAAATCTACTGCAAATGTCTGCTGTTTGACATGTTTGATACAATCTCACAAATACTATATAACATGAAGACACACATTAAAACACATGGGAGTGAGGTGGGAGATGAGGAAGGAGACTTGGGGAGTTGCAAAATAATTAAAAAATCTGCTTTAAAAACAGGCGGTTTAGACTTGACCACTTTACAACAGGCCCGCATTTCATTACAACCACCAAAACTGCCATAATACAATCGACAAAAACATATGGCACCATCTCCATGACACTCACCCCCCCCTTGTCTCTGTTCCACCTTGCTGGGAATCGTTTGTAAAGACAACGTCAGACAAGACCACAGAGCAAACCCCAAAGGCTAAACGCTGCTTCCCAGACAGACAACTGCTATCAAACCCCCCAGGTTCCGATATACTGTACCATAAGCATTCTAAAATAGAACTGTATAAGCTAGTCAGTTCATTTGTGGTGAGAGCCATGCTCTTAGTAATGCTTTTTTTCTCTCTTTAATATGGATCAAATACAATGGTGTTGGCCGTTCTCTCCAGTTCATCTCCTAGACCAGGGGTAGGCAACTAGATTCAGCCATGGGATGCATTTTGTCGTAGAGGATAGTTTGGGGGCTGGAACCAAATTATAATAATTAGTATACTGCACATTTACCACAAATAAGACCAAAAAGAGATTGTACTTGAAACTAACAATTTCATACCTTAATTACACTAAACTAAACAAATGTTTTGCTGAATTCCTGGTGATTTTAGTCTTTTTTGACATAGGGGCTAAAAATAAATCACCTGCGGGTCAGTTTTGGCAGCAGGCCACCTGTTGCTGACCTCTATCCTAGACTGTGTTTTCTGTTTAAAAAAATATGTTTTATCCAAAAACCGTACAGGGGGAGAGCATTACATGGATAGAATTTTGATGAGTCTCCATCTGGAGAACGAAAGGGGAAGGATTTGTCATATCATGGGGCTAAAGCGTGATAGAGTCAAGTGTCTCTTACGGCAGGAGATAGTGTGCGTGTGTGTGCGTGTGGTAGATCCTGTCACGACAGACACTCAGGTGCCATCCCTCTTTTCTCTATCCTGCTCACAGCCATGGTGCAAGCCTCCTTTAAACCCCAACCTAATGTGATGCAATAGTGACTGATGTTCGTTCCTATTGTCCTCATTTTTACAACAAACGCCATTTAGTAACCTGCATAACCTGTTTAGTTGTCTTCAAGTTAGCAATGAAAAAACATGACAGTTCATGACCAGTTTTAAGAAGGTCATACATACAATGGAACATTTAGCTATTTCATTTAGAATTTTAGGACCCCTGTATATATAAAAAAAACATACAGTGCATTCAGAAAGTATTCAGACCCATTGAATTTTTCCACATGTCAGAGCAAAAACCAAGTCATGAGGTTGGAGGAATTGTCCGTAGAGCTCCGAGTCAGGATTGTGTCGAGGCACAGATCTGGGGGAAGATACCAAAACATTTCTGCAGCATTGAAGGTCCCCGAGAACATAGTGACCTCCATCATTCTTAAATGGAAGAAGTTTGGAACCACCAAGATTCATCCTAGAGCCGGCCGCCTGGCCAAACTGAGCAATCATGGGAGAAGGGCCTTGGTCAGGGAGGTGACCAAGAACCCAATGGTCACTCAAAGAGCTCCATAGTTCCTGTGGAGAATGAAAAGAACCTTCCAGAAAGACAATCATCTCTGAAGCACTCCAACAATCAGGCTTTTTGGTAGAGTGGCCAGACGGAAGCCACTCCTCAGTAAAAGTCACATGACAACCCACTTGGAATTTGCCAAAAAGGCACCTAAAGGACTCTCAGACCATGAGAAACAGGATTCTCTGATCTGATGAAAACAAGATTGAACTCGTTGGCCTGAATGCCAAGCGTCACATCTGGAGGAAACCTGGCACCATCCCTACAGTGAAGCGGTGGGGGTAGCATCATTCTGTGGGGATGTTTTTCAGCGGCAGGGACTGGGAGACTAGTCAGGATCGAGGGAAAGATGAGCGGAGCAAAGTACAGGGAGATCCTTGATGAAAATCTGCTCCAGAGTGCTCAGGACCTCAGCATGGGGAGAAGGTTCACCTTCCAACAGAACAACGACCTTAAACTCACAGCCAAGACAACAAATTAATGCCAAAGGAGCTTCAACAAAGTACAGAGTAAAGGGTTTGCATACTTATGTAAATTTGATTGAAGTTTATTTCTTTTTAATACATTTGCAAAAACGACCAAAAACCTGTTTTTGCTTTGCATTAACAGGTTATTGTGTGTAGATTGATGAGAGAAAAAAATGCATCAATTTTAGAATAAGGCTGTAATGTAAAAAAAAAAATATTAAATGTGGAAAAAGGTCAAGTAGTCTGAATACTTTCCGAATGCACTGTATATGTAATTTAACCATACTGCTAATAGCCATAGAAAGGCATTGAATAACATATTCATACAAAAATATTAAATCTAAAAGAAGTTCGTTTTGAAGTGTCAATCCTATTTCTAAGAGATCGAAGATCAGGAAATTATTTCTCTATATATGTTTTTTGTACACCTATTTAACCCCTTTTTTGGACACTGAATTACTTCCATATACTATATACATCCATACCTTTTTTGGAACTGGTACCGGGCTACCTTTGAATGAGAATTGAGAGGCTTGTGGGCATCCAAAACATCCGGTGTGTACGTGTTGGTGAGAGATTTACCTTTCGATGGTGTCGTCCAAACTTTTCGGACGCTACAGACAGAAGTCGGAAGATCAGCGGTTCCGGTTTCAGACGAGTCCCGTGACGCTGGTCGTAGAGCAAAACGGAGAATGCCATCGTGTTCATGAGGGTCATCTTTCCATAGAGGGATTTGTATCCCAAATGGTTTGGACGCTACAGACGTTTTGGTGAAAAGACAGGATGTCTCCTGGTCTGACAAACACTGCTGTAGCTCTACCGCTTTCAACCACTGTGGATTATCTCTAGTTTAAAGAGACATTTTGATGGGGATTTTTTAAATTTATTATGGCAATTAGATTTACACACAGGCGCAGAAATCGACTCTAGGGGGTTAAATTAAGACACGTTAAAAGGAAGCCATCTAAGAACGAAGAGCGACATCCTTACATAGCTAATGCATATAATCCTCTCAGGGTCACCCATTAATATAGCTCATACTGACAGGGATGACACCATGTTAAAAAGATGTCTTAGAAAAACATCTGCTTCTGTCCATCTGTATCCAGACCAAACACCTGTTGGATTATTAGTGCTTGGCAAACCAAACACCTGTTGGATTATTAGTGCTTGGCAAACCAAACACCTGTTGGATTATTAGTGCTTGGCAAACCAAACACCTGTTGGATTATTAGTGCTTGGCAAAGCAAACACCTGTTGGATTATTAGTGCTTGGCAAACCAAACACCTGTTGGATTATTAGTGCTTGGCAAAGCAAACACCTGTTGGATTATTAGTGCTTTGCAAACCAAACACCTGTTGGATTATTAGTGCTTGGCAAACCAAACACCTGTTGGATTATTAGTGCTTGGCAAACCAAACACCTGTTGGATTATTAGTGCTTGGCAAACCAAACACCTGTTGGATTATTAGTGCTTGGCAAACCAAACACCTGTTGGATTATTAGTGCTTGGCAAACCAAACACCTGTTGGATTATTAGTGCTTGGCAAACCAAACACCTGTTGGATTATTAGTGCTTGGCAAACCAAACACCTTAGTTTTAGTAAAGAAAAAGGAAATGTCTCCCTTTGGAAAGATAAGTGTCACAAGGTTTAAATCACAGACTGTAGGGTTAAACATAACAATAAAAGAAATCACTCAAGGCTGTACTTCAGAGTTCAGATGAAAAACCTACACACACGGGAGATCATCACGTTGACAGAATTAGTTCACTGTTGCAAGACGCAAAGAATATTGTTGCATGCTTCTTTTTGCACAGGAGTTGATGAAACACACAGAAAGAGGAGAATATGGAAGGAAAATCTCCCCTGTGTAGCAAGCTTGGCACTTTATCTCCCCTGAATGATTGTGGTGCATGCTTAAATGTTCTCAAAGCCCTATTCCTAACCCCTCACACTTAAACCCCAGCTGGGCTTTCTGCTTCAAGTCCCGGAACCAGTCAGGTGCTTCCCTAAGGGGGGTCCCCTCCTCATCACATGGCCCTGCATGTGTGTATGTGTGTTTTGAGCCTGGCCCAGGAGGCTCCCTCAGTGCGGCACAGGCAGAGTGTCAGGAGAAGTGGTGACTGGAACAGGGATTAAAGCGGTTCTGAATAACAGTAGGGCTGACTGGTAACTAACCAGCAACAGGAGGCTACAGGGCTAGGAGAAGACACACACACACACATTACACAAACAAAAACACAGCTGTGAAAGCCGTACATAATATATTCATGATAACAGATACTCTAGCATATGTTAATTTATCATTACAGTGAAGGTTCAGTCACCTCCCGACATACAGTACAACCATGTTCCATTCACCTCCTGACATACAGTACAACCATGTTCCATTCACCTCCTGACATACACTACAATCATGTTCCATTCACCTCCCGACATACAGTACAACCATGTTCCATTCACCTCCTGACATACAGTACAACCATGTTCCATTCACCTCCTGACATACAGTACAACCATGTTACATTCACCTCCTGACATACAGTACAACCATGTTCCATTCACCTCCTGACATACAGTACAACCATGTTCCATTCACCTCCTGACATACAGTACAACCATGTTCCATTCACCTCCTGACATACACTACAACCATGTTCCATTCACCTCCTGACATACAGTACAACCATGTTCCATTCACCTCCTGACATACAGTACAACCATGTTCCATTCACCTCCTGACATACAGTACAACCATGTTCCATTCACCTCCTGACATACAGTACAACCATGTTCCATTCACCTCCTGACATACACTACAACCATGTTCCATTTACCTTGCTGACATACAGTACAACCATGTTCCATTCACCTCCTGACATACAGTACAACCATGTTCCATTCACCTCCTGACATACACTACAACCATGTTCCATTCACCTCCTGACATACACTACAACCATGTTCCATTCACCTCCTGACATACAGTACAACCATGTTCCATTCACCTCCTGACATACAGTACAACCATGTTCCATTCACCTCCTGACATACAGTACAACCATCTTCCATTCACCTCCTGACATACAGTACAACCATTTTCCATTCACCTCCTGACATACAGTACAACCATTTTCCATTCACCTCCTGACATACAGTACAACCATGTTCCATTCACCTCCTGACATACAGTACAACCATGTTCCATTCACCTCCTGACATACAGTACAACCATGTTCCATTCACCTCCTGACATACACTACAACCATGTTCCATTCACCTCCTGACATCACTACAACCATGTTCCATTCACCTCCTGACATACACTACAACCATGTTCCATTCACCTCCTGACATACACTACAACCATGTTCCATTCACCTCCTGACATACAGTACAACCATCCATTCACCTCCTGACATACAGTACAACCATGTTCCATTCACCTCCTGACATACACTACAACCATGTTCCATTCACCTCCTGAAATACACTACAACCATGTTCCATTCACCTCCTGAAATACAGTACAACCATGTTCCATTCACCTCCTGACATACAGTACAACCATGTTCCATTCACCTCCTGACATACAGTACAACCATGTTCCATTCACCTCCTGACATACACTACAACCATGTTCCATTCACCTCCTGACATACAGTACAAACCATGTTCCATTCACCTCCTGACATACACTACAACCATGTTCCATTCACCTCCCCATTACAACCATGTTCCACCTCCTGACATACAGTACAACCATGTTCCATTCACCTCCTGACATACAGTACAACCATGTTCCATTCACCTCCTGACATACAGTACAACCATGTTCCATTCACCTCCTGACATACAGTACAACCATGTTCCATTCACCTCCTGACATACACTACAACCATGTTCCATTCACCTCCTGACATACAGTACAACCATGTTCCATTCACCTCCTGACATACAGTACAACCATGTTCCATTCACCTCCTGACATACACTACAACCATGTTCCATTCACCTCCTGACATACACTACAACCATGTTCCATTCACCTCCTGAAATACACTACAACCATGTTCCATTCACCTCCTGAAATACACTACAACCATGTTCCATTCACCTCCTGAAATACACTACAACCATGTTCCATTCACCTCCTGACATACACTACAACCATGTTCCATTCACCTCCTGACATACAGTACAACCATGTTCCATTCACCTCCTGACATACAGTACAACCATGTTCCATTCACCTCCTGACATACACTACAACCATGTTCCATTCACCTCCCGACATACAGTACAACCATGTTCCATTCACCTCCTGACATACAGTACAACCATGTTCCATTCACCTCCTGACATACAGTACAACCATGTTCCATTCACCTCCTGACATACAGTACAACCATGTTCCATTCACCTCCTGACATACAGTACAACCATGTTCCATTCACCTCCTGACATACAGTACAACCATGTTCCATTCACCTCCTGACATACAGTACAACCATGTTCCATTCACCTCCTGACATACACTACAACCATGTTCCATTCACCTCCTGACATACACTACAACCATGTTCCATTCACCTCCTGACATACAGTACAACCATGTTCCATTCACCTCCTGACATACAGTACAACCATGTTCCATTCACCTCCTGACATACACTACAACCATGTTCCATTCACCTCCCGACATACAGTACAACCATGTTCCATTCACCTCCTGACATACAGTACAACCATGTTCCATTCACCTCCTGACATACAGTACAACCATCTTCCATTCACCTCCTGACATACAGTACAACCATTTTCTATTCACCTCCTGACATACAGTACAACCATTTTCCATTCACCTCCTGACATACAGTACAACCATTTTCTATTCACCTCCTGACATACAGTACAACCATGTTAGACATATACGGATCCCATATACAGTCATATTAGGTGTCCCTTGGTCAAGGAAGTGAATGACAGAATCCAGACTCATTCCAATGCAGTAGCATTGGAACACTAACTGACCACTGATTGACTAGTGTGATGACTGGGATGACCTTACCCCCTCCACCGGTCAATACGAGCAACAAGCAGCCTGGCCACTGATAATAGATTGGCCAGATGGGGAGAGCTTGGTGACAGACAGCTTCCTGGTTCCGTGCTTTCCTCCTCCTCTTGGATGAGGAGCCATTGTGGGCTGGCAGCCCTGCACACTCAACAGGGGAGTATGCTACAAGAACAGGTCAATACTGATAACGTACCAGGCAAACAAAAACATTCTTTGTGCCTCGCTCTCGGTCTCTCCATTTCTCGGTCCCCTGATTCGCGGGACTTTTCCCCCTCTTACCACACATAATACATTTCCTGCACAACAGAAGGGGTTCTTATCTTGGGCTGTTTATACCTGCAAATCGTCCAACTGCCCGTTTGTTTGCGGGTGAGCCACACCGAGGTTACATTTCATTCCTGGACAGAAAAGTGTGGTCATGCTCCATGGCACAGCCTCCCTAGCCTTGGTGATTACTAATACAATGCTGCTACAAGCAGAGTGGTGTTCATTCACCATCAATAGTAGACAGACCTAGCAGACGGACAGAAGCACACAAAGAAAATGTGCTACTGCTGCTAAAACATGAATGGAAACAGCCCGGTGACAAATGAATAGTAATCAGTATGTATACTTACCTATCCTACACTGGTTAGAACAGATAAATGTACAACTGATGGAAATTCAGCCCACAAACATATGATCATATTTCACTTTAATGACTTCACACCTTTTTTGTTTTTCCTTTGCCCATATCCTATTTTTGGAATAATCAACATCTGGGGGTGTAAATCATATTCAACGCTGCCCCAAAAAATAATCAACTCCTTTCAAAAACAACTGCAGCGTAAAAATGTGAACGTCAACAACAAATTCCTCTAAATAGGGATAATTTCTGGACAATTTTCACAGTCTCTATGGATACAATATAATTATAGTCTACTTTCCCTTTGATACCAGCAAGATCCTTTCTTCCTATAACAAGAGAATATTCTTTTAGAAACAGGATGTTTTTCTGAACTAAACTCCCCCAGACACATTAAAGCTCAAAATCTATGTCAAGATGAAGGAGGAAATGTCTGACAATGCCCCCGTTTCAAATATTAAATAGCACAGGTAGAAATAGTCAGGGCGCAATAGGACTCTGATTGCATTGTTTGCATTGATCATTGCTATTCTTTGGTCTCACCTGTAATAAATCATTTTTTTCTTATTTGTTGTCTAGTATTTGCTATACTTTGTGTAGATCGTAGATTCACTGTGACATACTCTTGGCTTGAATTCATCTCTATGTAAATATTACCATACGAACTGGAAATTATACTGTAATAAAATCTGACATTGCTATTACCTTCAATTGTCTTATTCTCAAGTCTCAACGCTGTTTTGCGAATACATAAAGACAACCTACGTGTTGTTACAGGCATACTCTGATCGTTTGATTTCACTGAAAAGACTTATGTTTCCCCTCTGGATTAAATGCATTACTTTGTCATGACATCTGTAAGCCCTAGGAAGAAGTGACTCGTGAAAACCGACTCCAAGAGTTTACATTCAGGCAGGGGTTTTCAATTAAACTGAAACCACTCTCTACTGTTGGGAACAATATTAGTTGGCCACCACCATGATTTGAGCTGGGTTGTTTGAGTCTGAGGAACCTCCGTTGACTCTAACTGTAGATCTCACGTCTGGAGTGGAAAAAGTGAGGCAGGGATCGGGTCCCATGTGTTAATATCCACCTGAGACGGTGAGGCTGTGAAGTGAGCTGGGTTGAGTTGCTGCCAGCAAACAAGATTTAGGGGCATGCTAAGCTAATTAAATCAACCTGTCAGGCGCCTTAGCTCCGACCCTATTAGATTGAGTGTCTGTTCATCATCGGGGCATATAACAGGGAGGTTTACAATCACATCTAAATACACAATAAAAGCAGACTAGGCTTCTCCTCTCCCAAAGGCCTGCGCTCTTAAATCCTCGTTGTACATACGGACAGATGGGAACATTCTTGTTGCTGCTTTTGATTTACCAAAGACCCAGGAAGACCCCAGGAATCACTCCTGCTCTTAACTTAGGGTTACCCCATCAAGGGTGATATTCTTGAATGAAATACAGATCCTATTCAATGTAGCTTCGTCTCATTTTAATTCCATGTTTTGGTGAAATAGTAGCTAGGTTTCCCCAGTTTCTCTGTCGTTTGAATCTTTGGTTATAATTAAAATGGCAATTTCTTATTCATGAAGAATTCTAAGAGGTTATGTTCAAAAAGCCACATTTCATGAATATGAACATGTTGAGAAAGCATTGTGAGGTAAAGGATTGTTATACACTGTATGATGTTGCCAATATTGACTGAATTATAATGATGACTGTGGTTTAATAAACATATTAAGAATGTGATGGATAAGGATGTCTCTCAGCGACACCTACATGCCTCCCCAATGCCTCTGTCACGGCCAGATGAAAAGTCCAAACAATAACACCAGACTTCCATTTGGGCCAGAATGCACCATGAGAAAGCGATAAATCAGAGGGCGTCCTGTGTGGATGTTCACAACACTGAGAACGCAGTCTCATCAGTCATCTGTGAATCTAACAGGGCCCGACTGATAATGCATGATAGCCCTGTCATAGACCCGTACCGTTCAGATATGAATTATAAAAACACCAAACCAAGCATATCAGTCAGATGACAGACTGGACGTTTATAGCTGGAGGCCAGTGTGGAGAAACGAGACACAATGCTTTCTCTCCATTCATTCTGCTCTGACGACTGGAAATACCAGTGTGACACATGGGAGACCATTCCATCAATACACAGCCAAGCTTACTTATTGCTTGTTACCAATCATTTTGGTGAGTTGGGACTTATAGTTGACCCTTATAACCATCTGGATATAATAAAATTACTCAAGTATGGGAGTTGATAGAATAATATCATCACTTTCAGGCAAGATCTGCTATTGACAGCAACAGTCTAATGCATGGGACATTGCAAATGTGCAAATAGTTTAGGTTAAAACGCTTCAGCCCTTCATATCTATTAAGGAGATACTTCAGGATTTTGGCAATGAAGCCCTTTATGTCCTTCCCCAGAGTCAGATGAACTCGTGGATTCCATTTTTATGTCTCTGTGTGAAGTTTGAAGGAAGTTGCTAACAAGCACAATTGCTAATTAGCGCAATGACTGTAAGTCTATGGTATCTGCTAGCAGATAGCCTGCAGATAGCATAGACTTCCAGTCATTGCATGAATGCTTGTTAGCATTGGCTCACGAAATCACCTCTAACTTCCTTCATACTGGACGCAGAGATGGTATCCACGAGTTCATCTGACTCTGGGGAAGTAGATAAAGGGCCTCAATGCCAAAATCCCCAAGTATCCCTTTAAGAGTGACTACATTTTGGCAATTTTCACTGACTGAAAAAGTTGGTATATAATTCAAACTATGAATAAGTGTCAGATGAGTAAACCATGTAAAACATAATTAGACAACTGTCTGCTTCAGTCCTCAGAAACTTTTCGTAAAGGCTGGTATTTAAATAGACAAAACATTGACACCTTTTGTCTAGAGCATTTTAATATGCCTGACAAGTACACATAACAACCTGGTCTAGAAACAACATCTGAAATATATCGCCTGCAACATTCAAACACTTGTTGGGAACAAAGCAAAACAGTGTTTCCTAAGTTATACTTGATCCCCGTCTACACAGAGAGATGACACAGATAAATATAAATGACTTCATCTGATTCATCTTCCTGTTTTAAACATGTTTGGATGTTTCGGTTGAGGGACCTATTGTACTCCTGGAATGAACAACACAACAAGGTCTACAAAATGTCTACACAAAATAAACCGCAGGATATAATCCCCCGAAATCTTGGCTTCTTTTCTTTTGAAGTTCATTATAACCATTGTGAGAGGTACTTGGCATGCAGGAGCATGTGCGCCCTGGCCCTACCTTTCTAGGGTTGGCTGCTTGTCTTGCTCTGAATCTAGTTGTCAACTTCTATCTTCATATCTACAGGCTGGGCGGTCTAAAATCACCCTTGACTAACATGATACCATCCCAGTTTGCTGCTCCATGAATGATTTTGCACTACATGACCAAAAACTAATGTGGACACCTGCTCGTCGAACATGTCATTCCAAAATCATGGGCAGTAATATGGAGTTGGTCCCACCTTTGCTTCTAGAACAGCCTCCACTTTTCTAGGAAGACTTTCCACTAGATTTTGGAACATTGCTGCACAGACTTTCTTCCATTCAGCCACAAGAGCATTGTGAGGTCGGCATTGATGTTGGGTGATTAGGCCTGGCTCGCAGTCAGCTTTCCAATTCATCCCAAAGGTGTTCAATGTGGTTGAGGTCAGGGCTCTGTGCAGGCCAGTCAAGTTCTTCCAAACTGATCTCAGCAAACCACTTCTGTATGGACCTCTTTGTGCACAGGGGCATTGTCATGCTGAAACAGGAAAAGGCCTTCCCCAAACTGTTGCCACAAAGGCAGAGGCACAGAATCGTCTAGAATGTCACTGTATGCTGTAGCATTAAGATCTCCCTTCAGTAGAACTAAGAGGCCAAGCCCGAACGACAAAAAAAGTCCCAGACCCCTATTTCTCCTCCACCAAACTTTACAGTTGGCACTATGCATTGGGGCATGTAGCTTTCTCCTGGCATCTGCCAAACCCAGATTTGTCCGTCAGACTGACAATTCGTGAAGCGTGATTCATCACTCCAGAGAACGAGTTTCCACTACTCCAGAGTCCAATGGCGGCGAGCTTCACACCACTCCAGCCAATGCTTGGCATTGCGCATGGTGATCTTTGGCTTGTGTGCAGCTGCTCAGCCATGGAGACCCATTTCATGAAGCTCCCGCCAAGCAGTTATTGTGCTGACGTTGCTTCCAGAGGCAGTCTGGAACTCGGTAGTGAGCGTTGCAACCAAGGACAGACCATTTTTAAGCACTACGCGCTTCAGCACTCGGTGTCCTGTTCTGTGAGCTTGTGCGTTCTACCACTTTGCAGCTGAGCGGTTGTTGCTCCTAGACGTTTTCACTTCACAATAACAGCACTTACAGTTGACCAGGGCAGCTCTGTCACTGAGCTCTTCAGTAAGGCAATTCTACTGCCAATGTTTGTCTATGGAAGATTGCATACCTGTGTGCTTGATGTTACACACCGGTGAGCAACAGGTGTGACTGAAACAGCTGAATCCACTCATTTGAAGGGGTGTCCATATACTTTTGCATATACAGTAGTGTACTTAGTCAGTATATAGCCAGTCAAGATCATTTGAAAAAGCAGTGCAAATACAGAACAGAAAACACATTATTAAAACTTTAAAAAATAATTGTGGATAAATAGAGGGAAACAGAGATACATTTTAATATAAATATAATATGCGCTGAACCATCATTTTCGATGATCTGATTATCTCTGCATCCAATTATATCCCTATTATGCTAATACGAATGGGACTGCCATTCATAATATATTTTTTCCCTTAACACTAAAACATCATTTTTATTCGTAACTACTTGCCATATTAAAGGTACAAAAATTGCATTTTTTTTTGCAAGCGTTAATCAACACCGATGGAATGAGGAGACAGAGTGTTTGTGCTGACTCCATTTCTCTTGTAACAAAAACCCAGCATGAGCATTCAATAACCCAGAGACGAGAGAGAAAAAAATATTTTTCTGCTCAAGTATGTCATTAAGGATTTTCAAAGCAAGAGGAATGTTCATGGGTGTACATGATCACATCATGATACTAGGAAGTCATTATAAAGACGGGGGCCTTTTTGTGGGACGGACGTTCATTGAAATTTGGTTCATGATTCAAAATGTCATACACACACGGGGGGGGTGTAATGGTGAGTGGCATGTGGATGGATCTGACATTGGCTTTCGCTCTAAAAACAGACACATTCCTTCTTTGATGAATGGGCAAATATGTATTCATAGGCCTGAGAGCCCACGCCTTTGTCAAGTGAAACCCCAAACCTTGACTTTCTTTCTGCATACCAAAGCAGGAACTCCTCCCCAAAAAGAGAATCACCAGGACCGTTCAGCACAGACCATCTCCAAGCTCAAATCAGAGGCCCATTCTTCAAACGTCTCTGGAGGCACTATTTTCATTTCTTCTGGGAAAAAGACCCTGTGATTTATTTCGTGTGGTCTACAATTGCTATGAATCTACAAAGTGAGTGTATCTCTTTCTGAATGTTACGCCTGGCTCGACTGTTCCATATCCATCTCTTTTTAGTTAATCACCTCACAGAGTCAGATTTAAATATAAAACCAAAAGACAAGTGAAATCTATGCAAGTGTGAAATAAAAACATGAGAAAAGAGAGAAATGTAATTTAAAAGAAACCCCGAGTTGATATTCTTTGACGTTTGGCTGTAATCAATGTTTGGCACGCTAGCATGTGACTTGAGTACAATGAGAGTGAAACAGAGCAGACATGTAATGATTGTCATTAAGCAGACATACTAACCAACCGACATCAAAGCCTCTGATGGGTATAAGAGAGGGAGTAGTTTGGGGACAGAACTTGTAATTACAGTCAAATGTACTAATCTAAAGTAAGACAATTAAATGAAACTAAAAAACTAATGAGATGACTTTGGGTAGCATAAAGAAAATAAAACACTGCTAGTTCCTTCCAAAAGTCTTCTGTTTGGCAAAATGCCAGCTCCTTCAATTGAAGGTTCAAGATGCAGGTACTTAACGGAGTCAGCCAATCAATATAAAAACAGTTTTCTGAAGCACAAAAGCCTGGGTGCACTGCACTCAAATATTCAGCTAGAAAACCCACTTCCAGTGTTATTGTCAACTTTTAAAGAGAAAAGTGAATTCACTATATAACAACAACTCTTCGCTCCCATTAGAAGACGGAAAAATGAGCCAAATCAACACTTTCATGAACCACATTCGAAAAACACATAGTATTCGACACAGGCGCAGACACACATAAGGACTTACCTTCTGAACAATGGAGATGAATGAGGGTGAGCAGTAGACCATGGAGAACTAGACACCTCCATGCTGCAGGAGCCATCGTTGCCGAGTACTGAAGCCGCTCCAGGTGCCTGCTAGCAAACCACTGTGGCTTTAGGATATAGAATAGAAGAAGAGGAGTCTGGGAGTAGTCAGTGATCTGTGGTTCTAGGAGAAGCCTCTCATCTTGTCATCTGAAAATACAGAGAGAGGAAGAAGAGGGTGAGGAGGAGGAAAACTGTGTTTTACTGCTACAAGTCGAAACGTGGTCATCATCACAAAGGCTATGCCATCCCAGCTGCCGTCTCTAAAGGTGGGATTGAAAAGATTGAGAGATACATTAACAGAAATATTACAACAGTGCAAATGGTGAATAATCATGGTGAGACATAAGTATGCTGAAAATGTGTGATAACTAAGTCTCTTTGGATATATTGGGTCTGCTAAAACAAACACAAAAATACATCAAACCAGTGAGATATTCAGCAGGCAAAAGGATGGGTATGACAAACTCATTAAGAACACCTGCTCTTTCACAGACAGACGGACCAGGTGAATCCAGGTGAAAGCTATGACTCCTTATTGATGTCACTTGTTAAATCTACCTCAAATCAGTGTAGATGAAGGGAAGGAGACAGGTTAAAGAAGGATTTTTAAGCCTTGAGAGAATTGAGACATGGATTATGTATGTGTGCCATTCAGAGGGTAAACGAACAAGAAAATATTTAAGTGCCTTAGAACTGGGTATGGTAGTAGGAGCCAGGCACAACGGCTGGGGCCAAAGACCTGCAACGCTGCTGTTTTTTTGACGCTCAACTGTTTCACGTGTATCTAGAATGGCCGACAACCAAAAGGACATCCAGCCAACTGTGGGACGCATTGGAATCAACATGGGCCAGCATCCCTGCGGAACGACACCTTGTAGAGTCCATGCCCCGACAAATTGAACTTGTTCTGAGGGCTCAATATTAGGAAGGTGTTCCTAGGGCTGTGGTGGTCACAAAATGTCACCAGCCGGTGATTGTCAAGCAAATAACTGTCAGTCTCACTGTAATTGACCGTTAATTAACATAAACACATTTAGCATCTCTTGGCTTCCACACGGCCTACAAGCCATTTAAAAAAATATAATAAATCCATGTAATATAGCCTACACCTTCACAACAAATCTATTATTTATTTTAGACAGGTCTAAAGAAGCATGATATGACGAAAACAAAAGTATATTTCTGAAGAACAGAATAGCATACTCGGAGTTGTCTTTATGTTAGGCCCTGATCTGGCTATGCCGAATGGCTGTGGGCTACACTAGTTCATTTAGCAGACAAGATTTGCTTATAATTCCACTGCATTCTTTTATATTTTATTGAACAAAGCTTTATCAAATATAAATATTTTCTCCAAATGTTTTGAGGGAGTGCACACATGCAGCTATTCTGTGTTGAGCGGTTAACAAAGAAATAGGTCCTCCTATATGCTTCATTTGAAGGTATTAATGTCATTTTAGTTGTTCTACAAACACTGGGCTACATGTTTTGATTTTTAATACATTCTAAGACTGCATGATGCGACTAATGATGATATGAAAAAAGTTGCTTGAAAGACATGAGCTCTGCTTAGTTTATTGCACCGGCTGTACACACTTCATCAGTCTCTCTATATAATTCACAATGATAGGCTAGTATTGTCACCCATCAGAAAAAAATACATAACCTCATGCACTTAAATAGCGAATGGAGGACGCTATTCCAGTGTTTAATTTTCATGCCAGCCGGGTAGGCTATACTCCTGTTGTAAAGAGAAGCAATGTGCTAAATATTAGGACAAGTAAGAAATAAATATAGTAAGCTTAGCCTATAGAAAGCTGATAGGATCCTCCTCTTTTTAGTAGTGGCCATCACTCTGTTTTCTCACGCAATTGCAGAGCCTATAGAAATGTTGCGCAACATGAGCTCATGGGTTCTTATGAAGCGATGGATTAGATTTCAAATACATTTGCATTGATGTCAGAGTGATTAGAGGGACAATAGAGTACTGAGTACCAGGCAGTTAAAAATGTCAGTAGGCTAGAAATGACCATCAGCAGCATCAGAACTTGAAGATTAATTACCGTGCCTAAACGATCATGTGGAATTTGACTGCCTTCATGACCACCGGTGTGGCGGTAATACAATCACAGCCCTAGGTGTTCCTAATGTTTGGTATACTCAGTGTACTCAATCTATCAAGTCTGAATATGTGTTTATTTTTCACTTCTGACAGGAAATACTCTTGGGTAGAGGAGAGCATGACGGAGCACTCATCCCTGGGCTACAGGCTACATGTTTACACTGACTGCCTTCACACCGCATTCCTCCCTCAACTCACTACTACCCCCTTCCCTCCCTCCCCAGAGTTCTACTGCCTTATCCCCACAGGAGAGGACCCTGTTGCTCAGGCAACGCGCTCACACAGACTCACACAGCAAACCATTAGAGACACAGCTCCTTTGTGAGGTACTTTTGTCTGCTTCCTCCTTATCTTGAGGGCAGCCACAAACTAGCGGGAGGAGGGCAGCCACAAACAGTCCACACGGCTTTGTCTGCCTCAGCTAAGGTTAGGCTCCACTCCCTAAAATGCTCTCAATGCACCAGATAGAGAGACTTGTTAGAACACAAGTCAAATACTCCGGATCGATGACATGTCAAATATACACGTTAGTACACACACCTTGACCTGTACATAAACAAAACCAGCAAGAAGACATCCAACTAGTACAGATGATTTAACCTAGGCCATGATGTACCTATCTACACTATATATACAAAAGTATGTGGACACCCCTTCAAATGAGTGGATTCGGCTATTTCAGCCACACCCGTTGCTGACAGGTGTATAAAATCGATCACACAGCCATGAAATCTCCATCGACAAACATTGGCAGTAGAATGGCTTTGCTGAAGAGCTCAGTGACACCATCATAGGATGCCACCTTCCCAACAAGTCAGTTCGTAAAATGTATGCCCTGCTAGAGCTGCCCTGGTCAACTGTAAGTGCTGTTAAGGTGAAGTGGGAATGTCTAGGGGCAACAACGACTCAGCTGCAAAGTGGTAGGCCACACAAGCTAAAAATCATCTGTCCTCGCCTGTCCCAGTTCCAAACTGCCTCTGGAAGCATCGTCAGCACAATAACTGTTCGGCGGGAGCTTCATGAAATGGGTTTCTATGGCCGAGCAGCCGCACACATGCCTAAGATCACCATGCGGAATGACAAGAGTCGACTGGAGTGGTGTAAAGCTCATCCCCATTAGACTCTGGAGCAGTGGAAACATGTTCTCTGAAGTGATGAATCACGCTTCACCATCTGTCAGTCCTACGGATGAATATAGGTTTGGTGGATGCCAGGAGAACGCTACCTACCCCAATGCATAGTGCCAACTTTTTAGTTTGGTGGAGGAATAATGGTCTGGGGCTGTTTATTATGGTTTGTTCTATTCTTCTTAGTTGTAGTGAGGGGAAATCTTAAAGCTACAGCATAAAATTACATTCTAGACTATTCTGTGCTTCTAACGTTGTGGAAACAGTTTGGGGGTCCATACATAAGTGGTTTGTTGAGATCAGTGTGGAAGAACTTGACTGGCCAGCACAGAGCCCTGACCTCAACCCCATCGAACACCTTTGGGATGAATTGGAAAGCCGACTGGCGAGCCAGGCCTAATCGCCCAACATCAGTGCTCGACCTCACTAATGGTCTTGAGACTGAATGGAAGCAAGTCCCCGCAGCAATGTTCCAACATCTAGCGGAAAGCCTTCCCAGAAGAGTAGAGGCTGTTATAGCAGCAAAGAGGGGACCAACTCCATATTAATGTCCATGATTTTGGAATGAGATGTTCGACAAGCAAGTGTCCACATACTTTTGGCCACATTGTGTATGTTTAACATCCAAAATGTGACCATGTCCATATAAACACCATGCCACCATCCACACAGTACACTGCATTTCACACTTTAAAAAGAGTGGAGGACACCAAAAGAGGATAATTTGCTTTTCTGTGTGTACTCCTCCTCTCCAGAGCCACTCGTCAACTTCCCTGATTATTTTATAATGAACCTAAATTTGAGCAGCGGAGCACTCTGCTCTGATCGCTCTCTGGACCCCACTAATGCCCAGCTAAGATATTTCTGGCAACGTGAAGGCACACACGCACAAAACATTGTTTTGGGAGCTTCTATCTGCATTGGCTTACGGAGTCATAAGTTAAATCTCCATATTGGAATCATTCTTTAAAATGGCTCTATAGGTGGCTGAAGACCCCTATTTAAAACAGGCTAACTGAATGCAACTGCAGGTCCTCGCGGAGCAGAGTGCACAGTTTACAGGCCCAAAGGTAATTTATCTTGCTTTGAGGTCAAATGTACCACTAACTGTTATACTGTGCTGGTGCCAAGCTACCACACACAAGGCTATGATAATTTATCAGTTAGAAGTTATGTGGTGCATTCAGACTCGGATTGAAAGAGAATCATTAGACCACTAGATCAGACAAGAGCATAGTGGAGCAGCAGTAAAGCGCTACTTCGTCTCACAGCGGCCCAAAACAGAGTGAGCCTTGCTAATAATCCCTGATTCCGAGGCGTCTGAGGGCTGTGAGGCCTGGCACCCTGGTTTTCCATTCAACCCCCCCCACCCCACCCTGCCAAGCTCTGCAGTGGTACTGAGCTCTAAGATGAATGTGGAGAGGGGCCTGGGGTTCCTTCCCTCTAGACTAGTCTGCCCCAGGGCCCCTTTCTCCTCCTGCTCAGTACTACACAGAGCCACCCGCACCGTCACCCCGCTGAGTAACATGTTCCCTTTCTCCTCCTGCTCAGTACCACCCAGAGCCACCCGCACCGTCACCCCGCTGAGTAACATGTTCCCTTTCTCCTCCTGCTCAGTACCACCCAGAGCCACCCGCACCGTCACCCCGCTGAGTAACATGTTCCCTTTCTCCTCCTGCTCAGTACCACCCAGAGCCACCCGCACCGTCACCCGCTGAGTAACATGTTCCCTTTCTCCTCCTGCTCAGTACCACCCAGAGCCACCCCGCTGAGTAACATGTTCCCTTTCTCCTCCTGCTCAGTACCACCCAGAGCCACCCGCACCGTCACCCCGCTGAGTAACATGTTCCCTTTCTCCTCCTGCTCAGTACTACCCAGAGCCACCCGCACCGTCACCCGCTGAGTAACATGTTCCCTTTCTCCTCCTGCTCAGTACCACCCAGAGCCACCCGCACCGTCACCCCGCTGAGTAACATGTTCCCTTTCTCCTCCTGCTCAGTACCACCCAGAGCCACCCGCACCGTCACCCGCTGAGTAACATGTTCCCTTTCTCCTCCTGCTCAGTACCACCCAGAGCCACCCGCACCGTCACCCCGCTGAGTAACATGTTCCCTTTCTCCTCCTGCTCAGTACCACCCAGAGCCACCCGCACCGTCACCCGCTGAGTAACATGTTCCCTTTCTCCTCCTGCTCAGTACTACCCAGAGCCACCCGCACCGTCACCCGCTGAGTAACATGTTCCCTTTCTCCTCCTGCTCAGTACCACCCAGAGCCACCCGCACCGTCACCCGCTGAGTAACATGTTCCCTTTCTCCTCCTGCTCAGTACCACCCAGAGTACCACCCAGAGCCACCCACACTGTCACCCCGCTGAGTAACATGTCCCCTTTCTCCTCCTGCTCAGTACCACCCAGAGCCACCCGCACCGTCACCCCGCTGAGTAACATGTTCCCTTTCTCCTCCTGCTCAGTACCACCCAGAGCCACCCGCACCGTCACCCCGCTGAGTAACATGTCCCCTTTCTCCTCCTGCTCAGTACCACCCAGAGCCACCCGCACCGTCACCCCGCTGAGTAACATGTTCCCTTTCTCCTCCTGCTCAGTACTACCCAGAGCCACCCGCACCGTCACCCGCTGAGTAACATGTTCCCTTTCTCCTCCTGCTCAGTACTACCCAGAGCCACCCGCACCGTCACCCGCTGAGTAACATGTTCCCTTTCTCCTCCTGCTCAGTACCACCCAGAGCCACCCCGCTGAGTAACATGTTCCCTTTCTCCTCCTGCTCAGTACTACCCAGAGCCACCCGCACCGTCACCCGCTGAGTAACATGTTCCCTTTCTCCTCCTGCTCAGTACTACCCAGAGCCACCCGCACCGTCACCCCGCTGAGTATCATGTTCCCTTTCTCCTTTAAGCTGGCAGAGGAGCCGGCCGCTGCGCTCATCTCACCCCTCATCCCCCCCATCCCTAAACAGACGTTTTGTTTGCGGGGGTTTCTGGACTGGATTTGGTCAGACTTGAGATAAAAGGATTAGCCGATTAACATGAAGACGCTTTTCACGAGTGCTGACAGACGTATCATAATTTTACATCAGAGAAGGGGAGATTGTGGTGGGTGGTGGGGAGGAGGCCTCCTCTAGCAGAAAAGAGGTAAGTGAGGCATAGTTAACCCATCAGAGACCGTGTGTGTTTGTGGAGAAATTCTCTACAGCACAGCTCCTCAGAACAGCAAGGAAGTCCAGAGACTGGGACTAAACTAAATCATCTTCAAAAAGATGATTCTGAAAATTGCCTTTAAAATTTGAATGGCGTCAGCAATTTTATATTGTAGTTTAACAACATGAATTGGGTTATTCAGAGTATTATAAAGATAGAAAAATAGTTGACAACCTTGTTCTGTTTTCTATCTTTTTTTATTTTATTAGATAGAACCTTATAGTCCTAAACTCTCAAATGATTCAGGTTACTCAACCAGGAAGGAATATTCACATCGGGCTCCAATTCCACCATCGCCGTGGCAGCGGTTATAGTAATAATAGTGTACAGAACAAAGTTATGACTTACTGTCACCAGCTACATTAAATCTTATGGCTTGACGGTTTAATAATCCTGAAATCTTCTAGAATCATTTCAAGTTATTAACTCATCATCTGCACTTTAGGTGCTAAACTTTCCCTTATACGGAACAATGGATATGAATCGTCCCTTTCCCTGCTTTCACTCTTTCTATTCACAGTATATCATCCCAGACAACAAGAATCCATCACATCCATCACAGGAGATGAAAAATGACATGTAAACATCTAGAACATCTTTCGGTTTCTCCACCCATTGACAATGAGAATAGCCAGGAGACAAATGTATCATCAGTCCGGAAGATTTAAGAGAAAAAACACCACATTGCAAACAAATGTTTCATATTTCAGAGGAATGACAGAAAAAAAATAAGCAAACATTTAAAAGTGGAAGGCAAGCAATTAAAATAATATTAAAATAAATGGATGGAAAGAAACAGGCCACATGTCCTAACATGAAATACGAGGCTAATTGGTGCAGCAGCAGGCTGAAGGAATGTAAAGAGACAAAGCTTGTGGCTGCCTCTCTCAAGCTGGAGAGGCAACCGGAGAAAGAATAGACTAGAGAGAGAGAATGGGAGTCCAGGCTTTAGTAAGAAGGGAGGAACTGAATGGATGGGAGAGAAATAGAGAGAGGATAGGGAGAGAAGAATGGGAAGGGAGGAGAAAGAAAGGGGTGGGAGGGTCACTGGGAAGGATTGACAGGTTGTGAGTATGGCTTGACCTGCTGGGTTCACCCTCCAATATTTTCAACAGGCTTAACGAAGGACTAAATAAAGCCCCAGGAATGTTCATTTATTTTCAATTGTCAGTGCCAGGGACAGGGAGAGAAATAAAGAGTGCATATATACATATCAAGTGAGATTGGAACACAACTAGAGCAAGTAAGTAGTCATGGACTGGTGTAAGCTCAACGCTCCACGTTGAAATAAAGATGTGGGCCTAGCTGTGTGTTTTGTCTGTGTTCCAGTCTGAATCTCGCAGGCATAATGCTTTAGTTCTTCAGCCCTCTCTGACTAACTCATTTGGGGAACGGTGCACCCCACCCACCTACCCCCACACATGGCCTACATTCGGAACAAAAAGACCAACACGTGAGGGGGAATATCAAACATGAGAAGATGGTAAGAGGGGAGCAGGGGGTCTGGGTTAGGGTGTAGTTGGAATCTACAGGAACTGAGAAAACAAGTCCCCCAGATCCATTGCACACCAACACTTTGTCATGACAGACCCAGTCTGTCAGGGATCTCCTCTCCAACTCCTCTCTTAAGGGACATGATGTCACTTCCTTGGCTCTGTCAGTGGTGCAGACAGAGCACATGCCATGGCTGCCAGTGATGGAGACAGGCGCAAGTCAGGCATGGCAGTCAGGTGGGAGGAGGGTTCAGCACCGTGAAGCTGATAATATATTTTGGGATGGGGCATGAAGGAGGGAATGGGGCAAGCAAGAACCAGTAGCAAGCTGCATGGTATTCATAAGCTCAACGATGGTCGGTTGGTGCGTTTCAAGACTCTCTGCCAACAGAGATTGAAATTATAGATAAAGAGTGTCACACACACACACACAGAAAGAGAGAGAGAGAATGTATTGTGAAATTGAGAGGACAGAGTGGGGTAGTCTTCAGAAGATCGACTACAAAAGAGAAAACAACTAGGTCTGTCATTGAGGTTAGCAGAAAGCAGAAGAATAGAAATGAATAGGCAGAAATAGGAGTGAGAAACGGATGCAAGAAACCCAGAGAGAAGTATGAATTGTATTGAATGAGCAGAAACACGTGTGGGAAGGGTTAAGTTAAAAAGTCAGTCAATACTACCCTCATCATTTCAACCCTCACTACTGTGTTTATAATACCCATCAGAATTAGTGACCTAAATAGTAAGTTCAGAAGCAATTTTGACATTACATTGTCTAAGGTTATAGTGAAAAGTTCCTCTTCAAAACATTCCCCATCTTTAGTCTATAGCTTCTCAACAAGACCGATTTATAAAAGGTTACCTGGGCTAAATGAACCCAAATGTATTCTGGGTAATCTGTGAATTTGAAGAAGAAAAATAACAATCAGAAGAATCGGAATCAGTTTCAACTTAACCAACACACCCCTCTCTTTCCGAAGAAGACTCAGAATCATACTTGGATGAGTCAAAATAATCATAAGGGGGAGAAGCTTTTAAATGTCAGTTTCATCAAGAAATACTACACCCTTCGCTCTCCCACTCCTCCCAGCTCAGTACCACTGCAGAGCTTGGCAGTGAAATGAATAAGCTGACCTTTACACAGTGAGTTAAACAGTGAGGATCAGTTAGAGAACAGCACCCAGCATCTCATCCTCTGACATGTCACACAGAGCTCCTCTTTTCAATCAGTCTGTCCTTCATATCTTCACACTGAAAGACATACTCCTCCTCTCCTCTATTCCTTCTCCATGCCTCTGGTTCTCTCTCACTCCACTACATAATCTTTATTCACACACACACACACACACACACACACACACACACACACACACACACACACACACACACACACACACACACACACACACACACACACACACACACGCATTAACGAACATGCACAAACACATGCAAGCGGGCGCACGCACATACCCCCACCCTCACCTACCCACCCTCGGCGCACTCAAACACTCAATAACAATTTACAAGGGAAATTGTGGTTGGCTTGGCACCCTCACTCACACTCATATTCACAGCAAGTAAAAAATAAGCACCATAAAACATTTGTGATCATTCCCTGAATGTTCAAATGTTCAAACAGGGCGTGAATCCTGGCTGAAGGACAGGAACAGCTCGATTCCCCTGCAGGTAACGTGGTAGGAACTTCACAACTACCAACGTGAAACATATTACATGCTGCTGTGGACATACATGCTCTGCAGTGGAACACCTGAGCCTCTAACTCTCAATCTACACTCTCAGTGAGGCAGAATGTGATGGAAGAGAGGTGTGCAAATGTACACAGTTACAAATAGGAAGGAGGTCGCACAGACACACACAGATAGACAGAGAACACCCACACACAGATAAGACAGAGAACACCCACACACAGATAAGACAGAGAACACCCACACACAGATAAGACAGAGAACACCCACACACAGATAAGACAGAGAACACCCACACACAGATAAGACAGACACACACACACACACACAGATCGGTTCAACACACACACAGAGAACACCCAAACAACAGATAAGACAGAGAAAACCTGCAAATCCACAGATAAGACAGAGAACACTGGAGCACACAGATAAGACAGAGAGAACACCCACACCCAGATAAGACAGAGAACACCCTGTTGTCTGTTGGCACACAGATAAGACAGAGGGAACACTTAAACACACAGATAAGACAGAGAACACCATTTAAATATTCTGACAGATAAGACCAGAGAACACAAAACCAAGAAATAAGAATCAAACAAACAGATAAGACAGAGAACACCCACACACAGATAAGACAGAGAACACCCACACACAGATAAGACAGAGAACACCCCACACAGATAAGACAGAGAACACCCAGCCCACAGAGAAGACTGAAGCAGAGCCCTAGCCCAGTAGAAGAGAGAGCCCACAGAAGACTGAACACACAGATAAGACAGAGAACACCCACACACAGATAAGACAGAGAACACCCACACCACAGTACTGACAGAAGACTGAAGCAGACAGCCCACACTGAAGCAGAGCCCTAGCCCACACTGAGTAGATCGCAGTTCACACACACCAATGTATGCTAAACTGAACAGATATGGCAAGCAAACAAAAGGAGTATGTTACTGCAAAACCTGCAAATCCATCTATTGAATACCAAGCAGTTTCACTGGAGCTAGCTAGTTGACTGGGGGAGGGGATAGTTAGAACTACTGCATTTCATTGCCAACCCTGAACCCTTCTGGATAAAACATTTGCATTTCCTAGGGGGAAAAGAAACTGGTTTGACCCGTTTACCCTGTTGTCTGTTGGCTAATCATTTAGCCTTAGCCCAGTACTTAGAAGACTGAAGCAGATTCCTAGCCCAGTAGAGAGAAGGGCAGGTCATACTTAAACCAGCCCTGTTTCTTATGGATATTTTGAACAGTAGGTTGAGGTTCAAACACACACACACTAACATTTAAATATTCTGACAGATGTAAAAAGAAGCCGAACCAGTTCTTTCTGTCCTCCATTCAGACCACTGACAAAGCCCAGAAATGGAGTAGAAGACTGAAGCAGAGCCCTAGCCCAGTACTGGAGACTAGCCCAGTAATAAAGACTGAAGCAGAGCCCAGCCCAGTTCTTCTCAAAGACTGAAGCAGACAAAGCCCAGTAGAGAGCTAGCCCTAGCCCAGTACTGGAGTAGAAGCAGAGCCCTAGCCCAGTACTGGAGTAGAAGACTGAAGCAGAGCCCTAGCCCAGTACTGGAGTAGAAGACTGAAGCAGAGCCCTAGCCCAGTACTGGAGTAGAAGACTGAAGCAGAGCCCTAGCCCAGTACTGGAGTAGAAGACTGAAGCAGAGCCCTAGCCCAGTACTGGAGTAGAAGACTGAAGCAGAGCCCTAGCCCAGTACTGGAGTAGAAGACTGAAGCAGAGCCCTAGCCCAGTACTGGAGTAGAAGACTGAAGAGCCCAGTACTGGAGTAGAAGACTGAAGCAGAGCCCTAGCCCAGTACTGGAGTAGAAGACTGAAGCAGAGCCCTAGCCCAGTACTGGAGTAGAAGACTGAAGCAGAGCCCTAGCCCAGTACTGGAGTAGAAGACTGAAGCAGAGCCCTAGCCCAGTACTGGAGTAGAAGACTGAAGCAGAGCCCTAGCCCAGTACTGGAGTAGAAGACTGAAGCAGAGCCCTAGCCCAGTACTGGAGTAGAAGACTGAAGCAGAGCCCTAGCCCAGTACTGGAGTAGAAGACTGAAGCAGAGCCCTAGCCCAGTACTGGAGTAGAAGACTGAAGCAGAGCCCTAGCCCAGTACTGGAGTAGAAGACTGAAGCAGAGCCCTAGCCCAGTACTGGAGTAGAAGACTGAAGCAGAGCCCTAGCCCAGTACTGGAGTAGAAGACTGAAGCAGAGCCCTAGCCCAGTACTGGAGTAGAAGACTGAAGCAGAGCCCTAGCCCAGTACTGGAGTAGAAGACTGAAGCAGAGCCCTAGCCCAGTACTGGAGTAGAAGACTGAAGCAGAGCCCTAGCCCAGTACTGGAGTAGAAGACTGAAGCAGAGCCCTAGCCCAGTACTGGAGTAGAAGACTGAAGCAGAGCCCTAGCCCAGTACTGGAGTAGAAGACTGAAGCAGAGCCCTAGCCCAGTACTGGAGTAGAAGACTGAAGCAGAGCCCTAGCCCAGTACTGGAGTAGAAGACTGAAGCAGAGCCCTAGCCCAGTACTGGAGTAGAAGACTGAAGCAGAGCCCTAGCCCAGTACTGGAGTAGAAGACTGAAGCAGAGCCCTAGCCCAGTACTGGAGTAGAAGACTGAAGCAGAGCCCTAGCCCAGTACTGGAGTAGAAGACTGAAGCAGAGCCCTAGCCCAGTACTGGAGTAGAAGACTGAAGCAGAGCCCTAGCCCAGTACTGGAGTAGAAGACTGAAGCAGAGCCCTAGCCCAGTACTGGAGTAGAAGACTGAAGCAGAGCCCTAGCCCAGTACTGGAGTAGAAGACTGAAGCAGAGCCCTAGCCCAGTACTGAGTAGAAGACTGAAGCAGAGCCCTAGCCCAGTACTGGAGTAGAAGACCCAGAGCCCTAGCCCAGTACTGGAGTAGAAGACTGAAGCAGAGCCCTAGCCCAGTACTGGAGTAGAAGACTGAAGCAGAGCCCTAGCCCAGTACTGGAGTAGAAGACTGAAGCAGAGCCCTAGCCCAGTACTGGAGTAGAAGACTGAAGCAGAGCCCTAGCCCAGTACTGGAGTAGAAGACTGAAGCAGAGCCCTAGCCCAGTACTGGAGTAGAAGACTGAAGCAGAGCCCTAGCCCAGTACTGGAGTAGAAGACTGAAGCAGAGCCCTAGCCCAGTACTGGAGTAGAAGACTGAAGCAGAGCCCTAGCCCAGTACTGGAGTGAAGCAGAGTCCTAGCCCAGTACTGGAGAGCCAGAGCCCAGTACTGGAGTAGAAGACTGAAGCAGAGCCCTAGCCCAGTACTGGAGTAGAAGACTGAAGCAGAGCCCTAGCCCAGTACTGGAGTAGAAGACTGAAGCAGAGCCCTAGCCCAGTACTGGAGTAGAAGACTGAAGCAGAGCCCTAGCCCAGTACTGGAGTAGAAGACTGAAGCAGAGCCCTAGCCCAGTACTGGAGTAGAAGACTGAAGCAGAGCCCTAGCCCAGTACTGGAGTAGAAGACTGAAGCAGAGCCCTAGCCCAGTACTGTAGTAGAAGACTGAAGCAGAGCCCTAGCCCAGTACTGTAGTAGAAGATGCCCTGCCCTCTTTTCATTCTCAGGGCACCTCCTCTCCTCCTCCACCAGCAGGCCTACATCATTCCTTTGGGTGTTTGTGTAGAGTCCCTTAGTTACCTCTGAAGAGACCTGGCCAGGTCAGCAGCAACAGAAAGGCAGCTCAGAGAGTTAAAAGCCTGCCCGGTCCTACTCATAGGTACAAGGCCATCAATAATTCACCGTCATCGGGAAGCATTATCTAACAGCCTGATAAAATATTTAAAATGGTGGGTGACAACACAGAAACAGTGAAGAAGTGCTCCATAAGAGGACGAAAGAGAAGGACACTGCAGGTGGCGACAGAGGGAGGGAGTTCGCAACAGATGTGACGTTGCTGCGGCAACTGAAGTGGGAGAAGTAGTCTCCCTTCCAAAGGTATTCTGATGTGTTAGCTTAGCTAGCTAGTCTACTCCTCTGAGGCCGATTTAACCATTACACATCAAGTACAGAATCTGCCTTGCTTAATATAGGCACAGACAGTGAAGGTACTCTAATGTGTCAGCTAGCTATAGCCTGGTTTAAACAGATGGAACGCTACACAGAATTCCATCAGATTTAACCAGGATAAGCTAGCTACCCCTCGGAGGTGTAAATAAATTATACTAAATAAACGGCACAGTAAGTGAATGAACAATCAACCCCCTGCATTGCTGTCTCTTTCATTTTTCACCACAACAGTGGAAGTACAGGCTCTATGTAACAGTGGAAGTACAGGCTCTATGTAACAGTGGAAGTACAGGCTCTATGTAACAGTGGAAGTACAGGCTCTATGTAACAGTGGAAGTACAGGCTCTATGTAACAGTGGAAGTACAGGCTCTATGTAACAGTGGAAGTGCAGGCTCTATGTAACAGTGGAAGTGCAGGCTCTATGTAACAGTGGAAGTACGGGCTCTATGTAACAGTGGAAGTGCGGGCTCTATGTAACAGTGGAAGTGCAGGCTCTATGTAACAGTGGAAGTACAGGCTCTATGTAACAGTGGAAGTACAGGCTCTATGTAACAGTGGAAGTACAGGCTCTATGTAACAGTGGAAGTACAGGCTCTATGTAACAGTGGAAGTACAGGCTCTATGTAACAGTGGAAGTACAGGCTCTATGTAACAGTGGAAGTACAGGCTCTATGTAACAGTGGAAGTACAGGCTCTATGTAACAGTGGAAGTACAGGCTCTATGTAACAGTGGAAGTACAGGCTCTATGTAACAGTGGAAGTGCAGGCTCTATGTAACAGTGGAAGTGCAGGCTCTATGTAACAGTGGAAGTACAGGCTCCATGCAACAGTGGAAGTACAGGCTCTATGTAACAGTGGAAGTACAGGCTCTATGTAACAGTGGAAGTACAGGCTCTATGTAACAGTGGAAGTACAGGCTCTATGTAACAGTGGAAGTACAGGCTCTATGTAACAGTGGAAGTACAGGCTCTATGTAACAGTGAAAGTACAGGCTCTATGTAACAGTGGAAGTACAGGCTCTATGTAACAGTGGAAGTACAGGCTCTATGTAACAGTGGAAGTACAGGCTCTATGTAACAGTGAAAGTACAGGCTCTATGTAACAGTGGAAGTACAGGCTCTATGCAACAGTGGAAGTACAGGCTCTATGTAACAGTGGAAGTACAGGCTCTATGTAACAGTGGAAGTACAGGCTCTATGTAACAGTGGAAGTACAGGCTCTATGTAACAGTGGAAGTACAGGCTCTATGTAACAGTGGAAGTACAGGCTCTATGTAACAGTGGAAGTACAGGCTCTATGTAACAGTGGAAGTACAGGCTCTATGTAACAGTGGAAGTACAGGCTCTATGTAACAGTGGAAGTACAGGCTCTATGTAACAGTGGAAGTACAGGCTCTATGTAACAGTGGAAGTACAGGCTCTATGTAACAGTGGAAGTACAGGCTCTATGTAACAGTGGAAGTACAGGCTCTATGTAACAGTGGAAGTACAGGCTCTATGTAAGCGCAGGTGGAAGCATTCACTGGCCTGTACTAACAAATAGGCCTTTCTCAATGACAGAGAAATCCCTCCAAGCCTAGATCAATGACACCCAAGCTCAGCTGTAATTAAAATGTCCTAACAAAGGTCCTGGAACGCAGGACACAAACCTGCACGCTGAAAATAAGCCCTGTTCAATCTACACCACTATCTAAAAGCATTGGAAAGGGTTTGAGTTTTAGATTCAGCTCAGGTTTCCTGTAGGCACATTGAATGGTATGTTAAACTTCAAGGACATTTCTTCATGTTTCTTTGTGTACACAAACAGTTACACATCAGGATATTATTTGACAATATATCGTATCTTTTTGACAATATCACAATATTATTTTGCGCTAGCTGTCTGTACCTAGTTGTCTGTACCTGTCTGTACCTAGTTGTCTGTACCTAGTTGTCTGTACCTAGTTGTCTGTACCTAGTTGTCTGTACCTAGTTGTCTGTACCTAGTTGTCTGTACCTGCACCATTTGTCTTTCATTGCTTGTCTCCAGTCATCTTTTTAAACAGGGAGCCAATTTGTTTTCACCACTTATTTCCCTGACTGATCAAAAGTCATTTTCTCATGGCGGTCTCTTGTCCCTCTGTAGCAGACATATGTTTGGAACATCGAATTGCAATAAAATCAGTCAAATCGCAATACATATAGAATCGTCAGAATCACAAAACATTAAATATCAGCACCTAAGTATCATGACAATATGTTATTGTGAGGTCCCTGGCAATTGCCAGCCCTATAGGATAGGGTTAGACATGGCACATCATATGCAATAAGTGTATGAGCCAAGTATGATATACATCAACTATATTATCTACTCCACAAAGCCGGTTTACAATCACATGAAATGCTATATTTAAAATTGGCCTATTGCCCCATCATTTGCACTTATTTTTTCCCCTTCTCATTACTCTAGCTGTCAACAAAGTCATTATTTGTTTCCTTTAACATGTTTGATAGTAGTTGTGTTTAGCAGAGAGAAGACAGGCTGCTTGGGACTCTCTAATTAAAATCCCTCTCTCTCTCTCTCTTTTTGAAGGGGTGGGGGGGGTGTGGATGCTGTCTCTCTGAAAGCATTGTTTTTGGGTGGAAAACAGTCTCTTTGAAAGCATTGTTTTTGGGTGGAAAACAGTCTCTCTGAAAGCATTGTTTTTGGGTGGAAAACAGTCTCTCTGAAAAATGTCAATAACAGTCTTCTGATGAAAAAAAACGAATCACGCCAAATGCCAGCAATATCGTGGGAGGTGACATTTATGTTTGGGACTTAGACAATGCACACACAAAGTAAATAAGCTTTCACTCAACCTACAGAGGACACAAATGTGGTTTCTACTATTATGCAATGTGTGAGCAAAGCACAACAATTAAAAATAATATTTAAAAAAGTAATTCTCAACAAACTAACCCCAAATATCATTCTAGCTGAATTTGGATTAAGGTGGTGTGTCGTTGAACAGAAAGACCCTGGAGCCTGTTAAAATATTCTTGTCCGACAGCTATTTGCTCAAGTCCTTCTCTGAAATCATTTTACAGATGAATTCAGTCTATCACGAGTACAGGCCCCAGAGATTCATTCAAAGGCACAACATTGGTTTGATTGATGGAGTGTGAATGGCTATCTGAGATAAGTAGATTCTTTGTCTTACTCGCCAAAGCAAATATTAAAATAACAAACCTTGATATGATGGGAGAAGTGATTGATATAGACATATATTTTCATATATATATAAAAAAAGAGACAAACAGACTAATCTACAGCTATGAGACTCGTTAAAGCCTGAGAGGGTGTACGGTAGTCCTTGGAGAAGACACTAGAGGTCGCCCGATTAAATCGGAATGGCCGATTAATTAGGGCCGATTTAAAGTTTTCATAACAAATCGGAAATCTGTCATTTTGGATGCCTATTATGCCATTTTTTTTTTTTTAATCTTTATTTAACTAGGCAAGTCGGTTAAGAACACATTCTTATTTTCAATGACGGCCTAGGAACGGTGGGTTAACTGCCTTGTTCAGGGGCAGAACGACAGATTTTTACCTTGTCAGCTCAGTGATTCAATCTTGCAACCTTACGGTTAACTAGTCCAACGCTCTAACCACTAGCCTCACGAGGAGCCCACCTGTTACGCGAATGCAGTAAGAAGCCAAGGTAAATTGCTCGCAAGCATTAAACTTAATCAATCATAATCACTAACTACACATGGTTGATATTTCTAGTCTATCTAGCATGTCCTGCGTTGTAAATAATCGATGCAGTGCGCATTCGCGAAAAAGGACTGCCGTTGGTCCAACGTGTACCTAAGCATAAACACCAATGCTTTCTTAAAATCAATACACAGACATATATATTTTTAAACCTGCATATTTAGCTAAAATAAATCCAGGTTAGCAGGCAATATTAACCAGGTGAAATTGTGTCACTTCTCTTGTGTTCATTGAACGCAGAGTCAGGGTATATGCAACAGTTTGGGCCGCCTGGATCATTGCGAACTAATTTGCCATTATGACATAACATTGAAGGTTGTGGAATGTAACAGGAATATTTAGACTGATGGGTACCACCCGTTAGATACAGAACCGTTCCGTATTTTATTTCACTGAAAGAATAAATGTCCTGTTTTCGAGATGATAGGTCATTAATATGGTTGAATCCGGAAACTAAGGCTTGTATTTCTGTGTGTTATTATGTTATAATTAAGTCTATGATTTGATAGAGCAGTCTGACTGAGCGATGGTAGGCAGCAGCAGGCTCATAAGCATTCATTCAAACAGCACTTTTGTGCGTTTTCCCAGCAGCTCTGCTGTTTATGACTTCAATCCTATCAACTCCCGAGATTAGGTTGGTGTAACGATGTGATGTAAAATGGCTAGCTAGTTAGCAGGGTGTGTGCTAATAGCGTTTCAAACGTCACTCGCTCTGAGACTTGGAGTAGTTGTTCCCCTTGCTCTGCATGGGTAACGCTGCTTCGAGGGTGGCTGTTGTCGTTGTGTTCCTGGTTCGAGCCCAGGTAGGAGCGAGGAGAGGGACAGAAGCTATACTGTTACACTGGCAATACTAAAGTGCCTATAAGAACATCTAATAGTCAAAGGTTAATGAAATACAAATGGTATAGAGAGAAATAGTCTTATTTACAGTAACTACAACCTAAAACTTCTTACCTGGGAATATTTAAGACTCGTGTTAAAAGGAACCACCAGCTTTCATATGTTCTCATGTTCTGAGCAAGGATCTGAAACGTTAGCTTTCTTACATGGCACATATATTGCACTTCTTCTCAAACACTTTGTTTTTGCATTATTTAAACCAAATTGAACATGTTTCATTAGTTATTTGAGGCTAAATTGATTTTATTGATGTATTATATTAAGTTAAAATAAGTGTTCATTCAGTATTGTTGTAATTTTCATTATTACAAATACATTTTAAAAACCGTCCGATTAATCGGTATCGGCTTTTTTTTGGTCCTCCAATAAATCGTTATCGGCGTTGAAAAATCATAAATCGGTCGACCTCTAGAAGACACATTCATCTCCAGTCCACTCAAATGAACAATCTTTCAAAAAGGAAAGAGAAACATGACTCCAATAGTGTGGAACCTGTATATTCCAAACTTGCCATTTCTAGAAATCATGGAAGGCAACGAAAAAATATTCATAGCAAGCCTCAGATCTGCCTCAGCGTGATCCACCCTACCAAGACAAAAGCATAACACCTGAGCGCTATAAGCTCCACACTTCCTGTGACCTGAAGGTATAGAAGACCACCAAATAAAGCACATAATCGGTCTCCTCCCCTGAGACAGTTCCAGAGCAGTGTCCTCTTACGCTAATGCCCTCCAGTCCAGTGGTGGTAGAGCACCACAGAGCATCTCTGAGGGCGGTCCAGACAACTCACAGGTCACTGCTAATCTCCTGATAGATGAAGCCTAAGGACCCCCGGCCATCCATCACACCCCTGCGACACGTCTCCCACTGGGCCAGCTTTACACACTCCAAAGAGTTAAACACGGACCCAAAAGACCCAAAGATCATCCATCACTCAAAAAACTAGCAGCCCCTCCGCTCCCTTCCAGACGATGTGGGCTTTAACAACACCAAGGGGGCTTGCTTTCTTAACAGAAGGAAAAGCGTTCTGTGTTGTAGGGGCTATGGAGGGTAGGCAGGGAGGGAGATGTTTGGTGAGAACATATCTAGGGCTGCTCTGCTCTATAGCTCAGCTCCAGGGCCTCTGTTGATCATTAAACATCCATTTGAGAAGCAGTGGGGGAAAGTTAACTGTCATTTAAAGCACAGAGGGTGGTGAGGGAGGTTTTTACCCCTTAGAAATACCAAAGGCATACATTAATCGAGCGGGTCAGCTAACACAATGTCATTTGTTCCAGTCTCCATCCATTTATCTCAGTTGCTATAAAAAGGAGGAAGACGGATGATGAAAAAGCTACGATGAACATTTACAATTAACTACCAAATCAAACAACTCATCACCCTCCTCTTCCTCCTTACGTATCCCTCTCTCCTTCTCTTCCTCCCATTCTCTCCTTCTCCATCTGTTTGTTCCTAACTTTTGACAGTGAGCGTGTCAGAAAACAGAAAAAGACAGCTGTCAAACCGGCCCCTTGTGATTGAGGGTGGCAGGTGAGCTTCTCTCTCTCCCTCTGTGTCTTCTCTCTCCCTTTCTCTGATGCGATTGTGCGTGAGCACAGGAAGCAGGCATCTCTTTTCATTATGTGTCATCTGGGTTGTGGCGGGCCGTAGCGGGCAGAGGAGAGCTGCGTTCACTTTATTACCAAAAGGCAGGATGATCAGGGCCACTAACCCTTGGGAGAACGCTACCCCTGGCATTTACATCCACCGCCTGTGGGGCTTTTGTCCCAAATGGCTCCCTATTCCCTATATAGTGCACTACATCTGACCAGAGCCCTGGTCAAAAGCAGTACACTATATAAGGAATCGGGTGCCAACAGACCATCACCATTGATTGACCTGTCCTGTAGGCCGGCCCCCTGCGTTACAGCAACCTGGGCTTCAACTAATGGATGTTAGCGATGTACATTTCAGAAGAAATAGAAATAAAATGAAAAGAATGAGGGAGGGAAGGGAAGAGGCTTTTCCTCTTTCTTGATATAAATTGTCATCCGTTTGTAAGGAAGGAATGGTTTGTGTGTGTGTCCATCTGTTTGATTCCTCACGGTTTCATAGTGTTCGACATCCCTATTAGGCGATGTTTGACAAGACATTAAAGGAAATAAATCTAAATAAACTCAGCAAGGCTACACTCAGCAAGGCGTTCTTATTTTTCACAGCAGAGCAACAGCTGCATTGCATGGAAAATAAACAATCTTTATGACAGAAAAACAAGAGGCCCTTGGTTGCTCAAAACAGTGCTTCCCACAAAGCTGTCGAAGAGGCCTCCAGAAATCTATTTGGATTTTGTAAATAACCAATAACTCAAATAGAAGTTCAAGAAAATGGCTTAATCCATTGATCTTTTTGCTTATTATTTTATTTTACAATACTATAATTACACAAGATGCTACTTGAAGCATGTAGGCCTATTGTGTAGTTTCTTCTTGAGTTATCTTTATAAAAGAGCTGGTTTTGATCATGTTTTGTGGTCATCCCAAGTATAGGCCTAGTGTGTACTTTTAATGTGAGAGACAATAGCAAACAAAGTGTGCTGTAAAGATTTTAATCTTAGATCCTATAATTATTTTTTTATTTTTTATGTCAGAAAATAAATCAATACATGTCAGCGTATTTAAATAAGCTCCCACCAAAACCCCCAAGTGGACAACACTCACACTGCAACAAGCACTTCTCACATTTCTCTACTTACACACCTTTCAAACCAAGACGTTTTCCTGGGAAAAACAGTATCCAGACAATCTTTTGACGACATTTCTTTATATATATAAAAAGGTATTGCCGACGACAAAGCCTCTACGCTGCTTTTAGACAAGCGTGGAGACTCGTCTTGATAAATCAATCCATGTCAGATTTTTATTTTCACTGAATCTCCATTTGGATATTGGTTAGGCTGCAATTAGGCTGTGGAAATGTTAGCTAAGTTGAGGTGAATGCTGCTCATGATCATCTTGTCCATTTGGCTCATTTAAAAAAAATATATATATATTGCCAGCACGTTCTGTAGTTTAACAAGTGGATTATTTTGCAAGTCACTTAATAATATAATAATAATATAATAATATAATATAATAATGGTCGAGGCCTAGTCCCTACCAAAAGCTTGTGATGCGTCTTAATCAATCAATGGGATTTTGTTTCACTGAATCTCCATTTGAACATTTGGTTAATTCTCTGACTGGGCAAATAAGGGGAGGTAATACAGCTCATTAGTCATGTGTTCATCTATCACTGAATAAGAAATATTTAGCATGCAATAATGTAGCTTAAATCAAGTGTAGGTTTCATTTTTGCTGGATCGCGTTCAGGGCAACTCAAATAGCCTGCGGAGGTTGTGAAATATGAACACGAGACTCACATGCTTTTGAAAATATAGATTGCTATTATTTTCTATTGGTATCATGATGACAATACCCTCAGTGTAGGACCCTATTCCTGCTCCCTAACGAAGCGGAGTGAGGGTAGGAAAGAGATGAAACCTGTATCTAAAAAGCATAGGCTTGCCTTGGGCTCTGTTTTAAAAATATTACTTTTTATATGACATCAGTTCCACACGTTGCCATGTGTGCAAAATATTATTCAAATGTATTTCTCATTATAATTCTTAACCTACTATAAAATATGTGTGTTGACTGTGATAAAGGTAGCCGAAGTGTGTCTTGTCTGTTTAATTAACAAAATAACTTTTGATATCATGTACATGGCGCTACCATGTAGCATATAGGCTGCACCGACCAGCAACATAATTGAACTCAAAATATGTCATTCTATCCTTTTGAAAACAGATTTTATTCTTTATTATTTTAGTTTGTCTTAGTGTTTCTTACGACCTGTCCAAAACAAATGAATAATGGATTTCTTTGTGATGGTGTATATTCAATGTTTTTTTTCAAATAGACGTCCACCCACATCTGCCCACGTCTGCTCCCACTCCAAAATGTGCCAGCATGTGCACTGGAGACTTATCCCGGCAAGAACGTGGTAAAATTGGACTGTATGAATTGGACTCTTAAAAAAAACATTGCCTACATTTTTTTTATAGGCAACATACTGTAAAGTCTGTCTGTAAAGGGTATTACTTTGGGGATTTTGGTTTGAATTATGGCAGCCTACCAACTCTTGTCAATCCCAACTAAATCTGCATTTGCAATCCAACATAAGCACTCTCTCACACAAACACATACGCACAGAATATTGATGCTGCATTAAATAACTGGCAAAAAAAACATTTACAGTACATTGGTCTGCAACAGTGGTCTGCAACAGTGGTCTGCAACAGTGGTCTGCAACAGTGGTCTGCAACAGTGGTCTGCAACAGTGGTCTGCAATGAACAGCATTCCTATTCTATAGCCCAGCAGCACCCTTCCCCTCTAAGGACAAAACTGGTTGGGGGATGGGGGCTGGTAGCTCAAGTTCTCTCCATTGAAATGCAGCCACTTTGATATGTAAATCGACAGTTACAACAACAACAAAAATGCTAGAAATCACACTAGCATAGGCCTACATTGAAGCCATTTGCACCCGAGCTGATGTGAGATGAAATGGCACTTCCCCTGGAGACCCGGGCTTCAACAAATGGCCCAGAGAGCATCTGGGGCATGGGAGGGACAACGGAACATTTGTCCCAATGAATTCCCCAAGCCCATCCCAACACTGACATGAAATTAATGAAAGTTACTCCTCCGGTTCCTAGACAGGTATTTAAAACAAATTAGTTATGATTTTGATTTTACCATCACTTGTAAAAAAACAAAATAAAAATTGTAAAAAACACCTTTATTTAACTCGGCAAGTCAGTTAAGAACAAATTGTTATTTACAATGATGGCCTACCCCGGCCAAACCCTAACCCGGACTACGCTGGGCCAATTGTGCGCCGCCCTATGGGACTAGTTGTGCAATACAGCCTGGAATCAAACCAGGGTCTGTAGTCGTAGACCACTGCGCAACTCAGGAGCCTATAGGCCCTACCAGCAGCTGATTTTCTCCAATAACCTTGTTAAAAATGCTTACATTTTCTCAACTGCATTTTCAAGCCTGATTTGACCTAGTTAAATAGACTACATCACCAGCATAGAAAATGGAATGGGCCAACACACAACATTACCCTCCTGTAGTGAGTTGAGTGGTGTGTCTACAGGTAAGGTATACTGCCTCACCTCTGTGATATATAGGCTAGCTAGAGCTAGACTAATCACTAATGAACTTATAATGACTGGTCAAGCTCTTTACCAGATGTATGCTCCGCTTGGAATCCTATGCTATTTGCTTATTGCTTCCCATAGAGCCCAATATGCTTGTTAGGGTGCTTGCTTTGGCATTTGGCCTCGTTTATGTTGACTTATGATGATGATTCATAAACGGAATCCACCATGAAAGATAATGAGGACTTTATATTCTCCCTTCTCTTATTAGATGGCCTGCCCAGCTCAAAACGACGAGCGAATCTGTGGAATTAGTGCACGGTAACTGTGTGAGGACTAATTTAATGCAATTCTACACATTTTGTCATGGGGCTAGGACAGAATGTTGCCGTTTTAAAGCTTATTTCCTGCTATTCTACACTTTTACCATGGGGCAGAGAAAGAAAATGTGCTGTTTTATAGCTTCTCATGCTTTTGTTCACAGTTTGCCAGAAAGCTGAGATAGAATTTTGCCGTTTTAATGCTAATTTCCTGGAATTCTACACATTTTGCTACCATATGCTATCTGGGGGTTTTGTTGTGTGTGTGTCCCATCACACATGGATGGCTTAGATATCTGTGAATTATACATGTTCAGTGAAATGATCTCATTTTACAGCCGCAGAATGGAGAGGAAGATGAAGACAGCAACTGACTTGCAGCTACTTAGGTCGTTGCGTCCTCGGGATTAGGCTATGTCTAATGGGGTAATGGGAGATGTTACATTTATTTGACAGTTTATCGCTCCACTTCTGTACTTGACAGCGTGTTACCTAGACAAAGAATTTGCCAAACCACCCTACTGCACATACATTTTTATTTTCTTCCTAATCCAAGATGACTATGCTACTTGTCTCTTTTACAGTGCTAACCCAAAACCTCATCTACACAGGTGACATCTAGACTAATTACCAAAGCCAGGTCAACAACGCCTCATTCAGAGACCAACAGAATAAAAACTATTATAATATATTTCAGGTATTAGGCCTAGCCCTCAATCCATCCATTAATTCATTCATTATAGTTTAACTAGATTTTTAAAAGCACAGTAGTGTGAATAAACCAAATTCACTGAATTCAGAGCAACGATGGCCGCCGAAGAAGTCCACATCTGGATAAACCTCATGCAACTTTTCCAATATCCCAAGGCCCAGAATCGCTTAATGTAAGAACCACTGATGTATGTTAAAATGCAATTATTTCAGGTTGTAAAATCTTTAGGCTGGTATACCAAGCAGTAGCAGATAGACCCAATTTTCACAGATTGCTTGGCATTGACATCACAACTATAGACCAATCTGTAAGTGTTCTTAAAATGGAGTGAAATTCGGTAAAATGTCCGTTAGTGACCGCAACGATATCGTTAGGAATGAAGTGAAGTGTATTTTCTCAACTCAGCCTAAAAAAAACACCGACACCCTCATCGCAAGTAACCTAACTAGCACCCAGACGGCAGGACGGCGTGTTAGACCAATGTTGGAATACTTACATTTGGGGGCGAATAGTCCTAAATGGTGATTGACAAATATTGCAGTTCGGCACCGAAGTAACACAGAGAGAGTGGTTACCCCTCCAGCAGGCTATAGGCCACCCTCAAACTCGGTATACGCAGCGGGCAACACAAAGACGTCCGTGGTTCCGATGCATGCTCCCCTTACGAGGGACAGATCGTGTTGTTTCTTGTGGCAGGTATCTCTCTCTCGCCATGTCCATGCGCCCCCAAGGACCTGACGAACTCTTCCATAGCGAGCTGATGTTCGGAACTATTAGGCCTAATCAATAGGTTTCTTCCATATCCCTCTCTCACGCATCCACATTTTCCTTTCGAGGGGACGCAATGAATTCAACAACTGCACGGCTGTAATTTTAGGCTATAGTAAACGATGCGAATGAGAAGCAAATCAGCTCATATCCTAAAAAAAATGCAGGCAGTCGTCTTCCACGATGATGTCAATGTATTCTGAAAGTCGCCTAAAACAATGCTGAAACATTCTAAAATGAGACTTCAGTTCGGGGGTCTCAGGTCGGGCTTGTGCTCCAGTCAATCTCTTCCCTCCTCTATCTACACACCGCTGAGCCAGAGCCAGTCGAACTCCCCATACAAACAAGAGAAGAAACCGTGAGCCGGTTCTCTGCTCTGCAGCAGCTGGCTTTCAATGGGCCAGCCTAAAACCTGGCGTGGATCTGACAGAAGGCAGGGACTGGTGTCTGGTGATTTTAGCAGTTCTTTATAGGACCTGCCTGTACACTAGAAGGAATATGGCCCCCAAAGGATGTGATGGACCTGGTGCCTGGATTTTGATAGTGATAATATTATTAAAAAATATAGATATTTCACCTTTATTTAACCAGGTAGGCCAGTCGAGAACACATTCTCATTTATAACCGTGACCTGGCCAAGATAAAGCAAAGCAGTGCGACAAAAACAACAACACAGACACATGGGATAAACAAACATACAGTCGATAACACAATATAAAAATCTGTATACAGTGTCTGCAAATGATAGGCACAGTCAAATACATATTTCTAAATTCCTCTAAACACAGTGTTTCGTATAGGGCTCTGTTAAATATGTAATTCATTGCAAAGTGGGCTATTGTTGAACTCAGTATCAGCTAATAGCTTACAGAATTTGTCACTACTAAAGACAAACAATAAAAGGGAAAAGGCAGCTACATGATTAATCCCAACTGGTCCTGATGAATAATCTGGACAGAATGGGGAAAGGCAACTATGTTATTACATGATTAATCCCAACTGGACCTGAAGAATAATCTGGACAGAATGGGAAACGGCAGCTATGTTATTACATGATTAATCCCAACTGGTCCTGATGAATAATCTGGACAGAATGGGAAAAGGCAGCTATGTTATTACATGATTAATCCCAACTGGACCTGAAGAATAATCTGGACAGAATGGGAAAAGGCAGCTATGTTATTACATGATTAATCCCAACTGGACCTGATGAATAATCTGGACAGAATGGGAAAAGGCAGCTATGTTATTACATGATTAATCCCAACTGGACCTGATGAATAATCTGGACAGAATGGGAAAAGGCAGCTATGTTATTACATGATTAATCCCAACTGGACCTAATGAATAATCTGGACAGAATGGGAAAAAGCCACACCGGGAAGGTAATAAGATTATGTGGGGCCACTGCTGATGGAAAAACATAAGCAATCCACCCAGCACATGAAGCTATAACATCTAAACACATCCAACTTAAACACAAACCAAACAGCATCCCTCTAGTAATCCCTGGGCCAATAGGAACTGTTTGTCTACCTGTTTATATAGTTTTCCCAGCTGTGTCTGTATGCCCTGTCAACATGACCACAATGTCACTGCTGTGCATAACTCCCAAAGCAAGTCCTCTGATGACAACATGTCATATTGGATTTACAGGCAAGAAATTGTAATTTCCTGTTGTTTTATTATAGCCTTGTTATGTGGGAACATCAAATGTGAACTGTATATGTCTTGTCGTCGTTATAGACAACAATGGATGCACTGGAGGGCAAAATGATATCCGTCAACTGGATTGAGCTCAACAGGTTTATGGTAATTCTTTTCAGTTTCCCAGAATTCCCAGGCTGTTTCCCTTTGAACATAATATCACACTATTATTAATACCAGTGTCAGTTTCTGGACCATTACATTCCACTATTTATAGAAGTAATCTTTGTTTAAACATTGTGAAAAGAAATAACAGAATTACAGACTCTGTTACTAGTGCATGTTGACACAGAATACATTATTACCCCTCAAAAAATGGAGTCTACTTTCTAACAAAAAAAACACAAAAAAAACACAACAGCAAAGTTTGAAGCAAAGTTATTGTCCTGAATGAAGATGAATTTCCTCTATTTTCTCCCCCTAGCCAAAGTACATTGCTGGGTCAGTGGGCTCTGTTACACGTGGCTTCAATAAAAAGCCGGTCTCCTGGCCGCACAGGGGAAATGCGAATTTGGGTCAAATTCACCAGGTGGAAAGTGAGAGGATTAGTGAGGAGCTCTCATGTTTTCCACAGCATAATTTTACATAATAAAGAATAGCGCAGTAAGACAAAACAGATGTAGGCTAATGATGGTAATCCGCTGGCACATATTCCTATTTAGAGAAATAATGTTTATGTATAGAGTACTATTGAAAGTATAAACACAATACTTTATTTGAACTGACCTGCGAAGTGCCTGAAATATTTGTGTGTTTTATTATTCAGGGGCTTGTGATCAATGCCATACTGTATATGTCCAAAAGACACACAAGTAGCCACTTCCCTGTATTTTCAGAAGACTTCTGGTGCTCGCAGAAAATGCTTATTCTTGCTGTTACACTGCAGCCGCATGTTGTTGCCCTTACTCAACACGACGTTTCAGTATAATTGTTTCTTTATTCGGTGCAAGCTTGTGAAGAATAGCTCAGCTCCCACCCATACATATGCATCAACTCACCCTGGAGTCTTTCTCACGATTGTCAGGTTTCCCTGTTTTCCTCAGTAATGAAGCCACAGAATGAGTGAAAGGAAGAAACCAACAGAAACAGAATACTGTATCATATTGAAGCACTAAGACAGTCTTTCCCTTCCCACTGCTTGTGTTGCACAATATGATCATCTCGGAGATTCGTTATCATGTGTTTTTCTCCTAAAGTGTATAACAAACAGAGCACATGGAGAGGAATTTGATGATTTGATTTGAACTTTCAACACTCATGTAGCCTATAAGAAGAGGGGGACTACATATACAATATTTCATATTTCATCTGAGAAATAATCTGATGATGAATCTTCAGATGCTATGCTCAAGAGTTTTGAATTTTTGTGTGACTGTCTGAAAAAAATACCCCCCAAAAGTCCCATGTCTCACTGTCTCCCATTCCTCCACCCCTACATATGTTCTTTGATTTCACTTCCCATGGATGTGTGTGTCCCCCTCCCCCAATGCGTTGTTCACATTATGGACAAAACCTCATGCAGGATTGTGGACTGTTTCAACCAACCATAACACAGTTAATAAGAGAGTACTGGAGAGTGTTGTGGTAAATATGTCTTGAGTCATTGTTCTGTGGTTTTACTCATTATGATCAAAAGCCCGACAGTTCTAAGGCAATCTGAAGTGAGAGGGAAAAAGACCTAAATTGAGGCTAAAAGTAGGTTTGAGGGATTTGCCCTGGCATTCGATAAATGCTTGTTCCATTCAGACAACAAACACTCAGTTGAAGCCAGTTCCATGTGCCCCTCGGATTCACAACATATTTCCTTTTCAATCTATTATGTGTGCTTCTCTTTTAGTTTAATTATTGTCAGCGGTACCAAACTCGTTGCCATAGCGCTCCAGGATAAACCACCTGAATGGCAATCCCATTTTGGACCAAAAGGAGAAGTCCTTCAAGATTGATGGAAAGCTATGTCAAGGAAGATGTTATTGTATCACTAGATTATCACTAGATTATGTGGTGATTATATTTATCTTCTTGTTTGTGATAGTCATTTCTATTCACGATACAGGGCAAAAAGTTCCTCATTCAAAATCAAACATTCAATCGTAGATCTGACTCAATTTAAACCATCAACTGAATTGCAGTACTTGCAAGGAAGTGACTCTACAACACCCTCTTTTGTGTTTCAAAAGCGCACAGCTATACTGCCATACTCTCCTTTTCTGAAACCCATTTCTATTCGTCCTCCACATCTATCCCCACAGGACATCCTCCGACTGCAGCCAGCCAGGCAGCCCCAGATGACAGAAGTTAGATCAAGCATAGAAGAAGAATCCAGGCCTTGAGTCCACATCGGATGAAATCTGACAAGCAACACGGATCCAGACTTGTCCACCCTCAAGATCTTCTTCCTTGGCTCATAGAACTTTTCCTTCCCTCTATCATCCAAGAGAGTTTTGGACCTACGCGAAATGTTCTGAAGACTGACATAATAAATAAAGCCATGCAAATAAACTGGGGGAAAACATTTTATCTTTCAAACTTTTGGGCTGTACTTCAATCATTAGACATTATAGTCCCTGATCATTGAATATGTCCCTGATCTTTATTAATATAATAACCTGTGCCATCATTTTGGACTTTGAATATAAGACTGGTTAAATAACCACTTTTATCAACATGTAAAAAAATGTTAAGCTAAGACGGTGTAAACAAATAAAAGGTTGATAATAGCTTCAAGTTTCAGTTTATTCGCCTTGTGCACAGGATACAACAGGTGTAAAACAGTACAGTGAAATCCATACCTTGAGAACTCTTCCCAACAATGCAGTGATAATGATAATAATAATATAGATAATAATAGAACATAGAATAACAAATAAAAACCAATAACTCGTATGTGAGTTAGAAACACGAGAATGCAAGTTTATACAGTACAGGTCAGTGCCAGTACCTTATTCAATGTGATGGAGTGGTTGAGGTGGGTTTATACATAAAAAGTGACTGGTAGTAGGATATGCATATAAACAGCTGAAAAGTGACAGGTAGCAAGAATATATAAATACGTATGGTAATATACTAATGGTAATATATACTGTACATGTAAACAGGAGTAATGGTGACCAGTAGCAGGATAAATATATAAATACTAATGGCAATCAATAATCAATGGACAGCAGTGTAATGGAGTAAAACATCTAGTCAATAATCATTTTAGCAGCAGCATTGGTTGTGTCTGAGTGGGTAGAGGCCTGTGGATGGACATAGAGTCAGTGTGGACAGTCTGTGGGAGAGGGAGAGCAGAAGTTGTTAGCCATTTAACAGTCTTATGGCCAGGGGATAGAGAAGCTTTTTTTCGGAGTCTGTTTGTCTGAGCCTTGATGTACCGGTACTGACTGCAGGACGAGAGCATAGAGAACAGTCCACGTATTGGGTGGCTGGAGTCTCTGGCAATTTTTAGGGCCCCCAGCGGTGTGCTGGGACATGCGCAGCACCCTCTGTAGGGCCTTCTGGTCGCGGGCGGTGCAGTTGCCATACCAGATGGTGATATAAACAGTCAGGATTCTCTCAATGGTGCAGCTGTAAATGTTCCTGAGTATCTGAGGAGCCATGTCAAATTGTTTCAGCCTCCTGAGAGAGAAGAGGCGTTGCTGTACCTTCGTCACGACTGTTCTGCTGTAAGAGGATGTTAAGTCCTCAGTGATGTGGACACAGAGAAACTTAAAGCTCTTGACCCTGGGAGTACAGGAGGGGGCTAAGCACACACCCCTGGGGGGCCCCCGTGTTGAGGATCAGTGTGTCTGAGGTGTTGTTTCCTACTTTCACCACGGAGCGTCAGGAAGTCCAGGATCCAGTTGCAGAGGGAGGTGTTCAGTCGCAGGGTCCTGAGCTTGGTGACAAGCTTAAAGGGCGCTATGGTGTTGCACACTGAGCTGTAGTCGATGAACAGCATTCTTACATAGGTACTCCTTTTGTCCAGGTGAGAAAGGACAGTGTGGAGTGCAGATGAGATTGCATCGTCTGTAGATCAGTTGGGATAGTATGCAAATTAGATAACATTTCTAAAAACCTGTTTTTACTTTGTCATTACGGGGTATTGAGTTTAGATTGATGAAGACAAACATGTATTCAATCCATTTTAGAATACGGCTGTATGTAATGTGTTGTTACATACCTAACAACACATTACAAACTGTTACAGACCTATATCTATCTGACCCTGCCTTTCTAAAATCTTCGAAAGCCAAGTTAACAAACAGATCACCGACCATTTCGAATCCCACCGTACCTTCTCCGCTATGCAATCTGGTTTCCGAGCTGGTCAAGGGCGCACCTCAGCCTCGCTCAAGGGCCTAAACGATATCATAACCTCCATCGATAAAAGACAATACCTTGCAGCCATATTCATCGACCTGGCCAAGGCTTCGACTCTGCCAATCACCACATTTTTATCGGTAGACTCAACAGCCTTGGTTTCTCAACTGACTGTCTCGCCTGGTTCACCAACTACTTCTTAGAAAGAGTTCAGTGTGTCAAATCGGGGGGCCTGTTGTCCCTCTATGGGGGTGCCACAGGGTTCAATTCTCGGGCTGACTTTTTTCTCTGTATACATAAATGATGCCGCTCTTACTGCTGGTGATTCTCTGATACACCTCTACGCAGAAGACACCATTCTGTATACTTCTATCCCTTCTTTGGACACTGTGTTAACAAACCTCCAGACGAGCTTCAATGCCATACAACACTCCTTCTGTGGCCTCCAACTGCACTTAATTGCAAGTAAAAATTAAATCCATGCTCTTCAACCGATCGCTGCCTGGATCCGCACGCCCGTCTAGCATCACTACTCTTGACAGATCTGACTTAAACTATGTGGACAACTACAAATACCGAGGTGTCTGGTTAGACTGTTAACTCTCGTTCCAGACACATTAGGCATCTCCAATCCAAAATTAAATCTAGAATCAGCTTCCTATTTCGCAACAAAGCATCCTTCACTCATGCTGCCAAACATACCCTCGTAAAACTGACTATCCTACCGATCCTTGACTTCGCCGATGTCATTTACAAAATAGCCTCCAAAACTCTACTCAGTAAATTCGATGTAGTCTATCACAGTGCCATCCGTTTTGTCACCAATGCCCCATATACTACCGACGACTGAGACCTGTATGCTCTCATTGGCTGGCCCTCACTTTATATTCGTCGCCAAACCCATTGGCTCCAGGTCATCTATAAGTCTTTGCTAGGTAAAGCTCCGCCTTATCTCTGCTCACTGGTCACCATAGCAGCACCCACCCGTAGCACGCGCTCCAGCAGGTATATTTCACTGGTCACCCCCAAAGCCAACTCCTCCTTTGGCCGCTTTCTCGTTCCAGTTCTCAGCTTCCAATGACTGGAACGAATTGCAAAAATCACTGAAGCTGGAGACTCTTATCTCCCTCACTAACTTTCAGCATCAGCTGTCAGAGCAGCTTACCGATCATTGCACCTGTACATAGCCTCTCTGTAAATAGCCCACCCAACTACCTCATCCGAATATTGTTATTTATTTTTTTGCTCCTTTGCACCCCAGTATCTCTGCTTACACGTTCATCTTCTGCACATCTATCATTCCTGTGTTTAATTGCTAAATGTTAAGTATTTCGCCACTCTGGACTTTTTTTTTACCTTACCTCCCTAATCTTACTACATTTGCACACACTGTATATCGACTTTTCTATTGTGTCATTGACGGTATGTTTGTTTATTCCATGTGTAACTCTGTGTTTTTTGTGTCGCACTGCTTTGCTCTATCTTGGCCAGGTTGCAGTTTTAAATGAGAACTTGTTCTCAACTGGCCTACCTGGTTAAATAAAGTTGATTTAACAAAATATGGAAAAAGGAAGGGGTCTGAATACTTTCTGAATGCCACGTACATATGAAATGGGACTTGGTGTATGCGTACGTCTCCTCAGCTGTAGCCTCTGGATTGGCTGCGATAGCCCTGTGTGCGGTAGCTCGGTCCTTTAGTTTAGTGCCAACCTCAGTGTTAATACAGGGCTTTTGATTGGGGAAGCAGCGAACCTTCGCTGTGGGGACAACGTTGGCGATGCATTTCCTGTTAAAGCATTTCCTGATGAAGTCTAAGACGGAGGTGGTTAGCTCGTCAATGCTATGTAATAGTTTAGATGATATTCTGTGGTAAAAACTTGGCTTGCAGACATTGCGATGTTACTGTCCTTGCTAGGTGTTTTTTATGGGTTTCTTTACACTACAGTACTTTGACAACACAAACTTGGTCCAGGGGAGATACTTGTGTAATGTAAAGAGAGGGATCTAAATTAAAATCTCTCTTTAAAAAATATCTCCCACACTACATCTGAAGGTAGTGTGGGAGACGTCTACACCATATACACACCTCTGAGAGGTACAGTGTAGACAACAGCTCTCCCACACCACGTCCCTACAATAATTATCTTAATTACTTTAATACCAGTAGACATAATTTTTTCTCTCTTAGCCAAATTGAAAATGGAAGGCTTTTAAAATATCCACACATTTGTGAATCATTGCATTAATCAAGTGTGTAGAACACTATGTGCAACATGGTTTAGATGAGTAGCTTCTGTACAGTTTGAATTGCTATCCTTATTTTGTTTGTCTATATATTATGATATTTAAGGTATGCTAATAGCTGCACATCCTATTCTAGTGTAAATGGAAAACTTGCAAATCTGATATTGAAGAGAAATAGATCTCACTAGACATATTTTACTCATGTAAATCCACTCTGTTCGTGTGCTGTTATGTGACTTGGTTCAGGAGAGTGTGATGTGTCCGAGGGGGTTAAGGTTCTGTTGTTGTGAGTCTGATCTCTCTTTTTTTCTTTCTCCCCAAGAAAATGCAGAGACACAGTCAAATGGAAACAGATGCTCCTCCTGCCACTGAAAGAAAGAAAAATAGAAAGAAAGGGGAAAAAAATAGATTTACAGTGTCTAATTATTCCATTCAACAGTGACTGACCCCCCAGTTCGCTCCACTCTGTTGAGATGTGAATTAGCCTGTACTGATATGAGCTTCCACAAAATAAGCGTCTGTCTGTCTGTCTGTCTGTCTGTCTGTCTGTCTGTCTGTCTGTCTGTCTGTCTGTCTGTCTGTCTGTCTGTCTGTCTGTCTGTCTGTCTGTCTCTCTCTCTCTCTCTATATATATATATATATATATATATATGCACGCACGCGCGCGCACACACACACACACACAAAGTCAAAGTAGGTACCCTTTTCTTCATGTCTTCTTCACTGTTCATAGTTAATTGTCAGAACATTGTTATTAGTCATCAGAAAGAAGTAGCAGAATTCCAAGGCAGCTCAAGGCGGAGCTCTGGCGTCTGGGACTGTCTCTAATTTTAGCACCTGGAGTTCAGAAGCATACCAGTTTAGCCATGACACACTCAGACACAATAAATCATAAAACCAACCACCAAACATGGAGACGTATAATATGTTTCTCATGACTTAAAGCGATTCAGTCATTTGAAATGGTAATAAGCTCCTTTTAGAGTAAGAGGAATGACTAAAGAGAAATTCAGAAAAAGTGCTGACTGAAGTATACAAGGCTGGTAAAATACGGATTTATGTATCACTGTCATTTTATACTTTTCTTATAGAATGTAATGAAACCTAAAACATTTAATATGGACAAAAATAGCTTAAATAGCCCACAAATCCATCCTGCACCTCCCTTGTATTTCCCAGAGACTGTCCTGAGACCCCTTATAACACTTGCAAATGTTTATGAGGAAATTAATACAAAATTGTATTCTTCAAAAAATATTGGTTCAATCGTTCTGCAGAGACTTTTTACACATCCTCAAATATAAATCTGTATGCTCTAGGAACAAAAATATTTGACAATTTATGGGCATCTGATTTTATTCATATCCTTGTTTCTCTATTGGTTTTCTTGACTTACTCTATATTTCACTTGACTTACTCTATCCACAAGGTCTCTAATAGTTTAATCAATAACAACACCAACAACTTCAATGTCCTCCACTGACTGACCACCTTTTATGTTGGCTTATGGCTCTCATCTCCCGCTCATTCTCATGTGAGCACAAGGCACAGCTTTGAGCCCTGTCTATTATTCAGACGTTCATAGGAGCTGTACATTTTGCTTTTGTGTGATTGCTCTGCTTCTGTAAAGGACATGCATTACATTTCTCAACCTTAAGTATAGGAGCACAAATAGAACTGTACAATGGGGGGCTGTCAAATGAGTTTAGGTTCCAGTGAGTCATCTGCTGTATGTGCCGGCTCTCATCTCAACTGCTAGGAATCAATATGCTATTTCCCCTACTTGTTAGAAGTGTGCAGAGACCCGGATAGTTGTTTTTTAGTTGAACACATTTCCGGGTATGTGGTCTGGGTTGTTCCATGAAATGAGTGCCTTCGATATTTGAAGTAGAAATTGTGCACAAATATAGAATATAAAACCCAATTATATTCAATGAAGGGCCCTTTAATATAGACCACATGAAAAGTGCTATAAATGTTATTATGAATAAAGACTTGCTAAAGTGGAAGAATGTAGCATTTTGACATGTCCTCCTGCACCTTCTGTGACTTCTAGGAAGATTTAACCCACGAATCTCCAACATTTCTCCAAGTTTTCACCATCGTGGTCAAGTCTTAGTTATTATCAAATGAAAGTGTATTGGTCATTTACACAGTTTGGAAAAGATGTTATAGCGTGTGCAGATAAATACTTGTCTCACTAGCTCCTTACAGTGCTGCAGGAATGTTCAACAATTACACAAATAATAATCAAAAACTAGAAACAAAAATGTTTCTTCTGTGTTGTTTTGACAAAGTCATTTCTGGTGATTATTATTTATTTAAAATGATTATTGATTCATTTTAAGAAAAAAGAAAAAACTGTCCTTCATTTTAAGGTCAACCCTGTTACTTGAACTGAACTCTCATTTTAATGTGGTGAAAATATTCCTTTTTAAATATGTTTTTCAAAAGAAACATTTAACGTCTTGTAGTCAAACCTTGTGCAGTTGAGCTGGTTCTACTCTTTTTGGCAATGGTCTGGTGTTATGTGGTGGAAAGCTGAGTTTGTCGAGTATAACACGTCAACCCTGTTACCCATAGATAGACAGGGTAGAAATATATTTTAACCATGTAAAAATAAATGGTGAAGCTTGCATTCAATTGGCCCTCCCTGTTGCACACAACAAGTTTCCATTCCTCTTGTCAAAAGGGGATTCATGGCTGATTTAAGATGGAATCATCAAGCCTGTTACAGTCAACCCTGTTACTTTACTTCTCACTTAATAGCCAGTTACTGTAGTCATGTTTTATTTAACCTCTTGAGATGGGAAAACAAGTCGAACGTCTGCTCTTTATGACAGAATGTCATATGACAGAAACAAAAAGTTATTTTTCACCATGTTACACTACTCAAAAGGCAACCAATTGGTGGAGCGACCCCCGCTTTAGATTCTGTCATTGAATTTATTTGAACAAATGCCTCATTGGTACCAGTAGACTAGTCTGTTGTAATGTAATGCTCTCTTCTTCAGCAAATGCCAATGTTTAGGTCGCTGGTTTTCTCAACTCCACGATATGTACATCTTGGTGGAATAAGACCATATTTTTGTTGGAACTGCAGAACCGTCATTTGGTGTAATGTAATTTCCTTTATTTTCCTATGTGTGGAGCTCCATATCAAGTGACAGACAAATTAATAACATGAGTGGATATAAACAGCTCACTGTAGGCATGTATTGCATGTAGGTCTATATGGTTGCATATTGTATACCGGTAGCAGATGAGGTGATTCTCCCTTGACGACGTGAAGCACTTTCAGCTCATTGGAAAAGCCTGTATAAATCCAATCCAGATATATGGCATTCAAAAATGCCAGATGGCAAATATCATATTTGTAGCTTCAAATCAACCTGAGTGCATTTTTATTGTCATTTATGAAAGCTGCAATAGTATTTACCAAGGTGTCCATGGGGTTTCACTGGTCAGCCCAGTTATTTCCCTATTTGTTTAGTGCTGGCTGTTTTCTCCATTTCATTTGACTTTATTTGTGAAGAAATAAAAACGGAACAAATATGGCTTGTGTCAACAACAAAAGACATGTCATGACATCTCTCTCGGGGCAACATTGACAGTTAGAAAATGAGTTGAATAAATATGCCACTCACTATATCCCTTCTGTCAAAACCTCATTGTGCTTGACTATTGTGTGTCTTGTGCCTTCAAACGGATATATATATATATCTCTTAGCATATCAATATTTCTCCACTGTTGTATTTCAGTCTTCCCTTTCATATGCATACCATGTGTGGACTGGAGGCAGGGAGGCAGGCTGGGCTATTTGACTTGGTGTTAGTGCGGTAGTTCTCAGGCGTAAGGCCTCATGACAGATACTTTACACATGCCAGACTCTTAGACAATGGAAGACTGTGAGACAATGATAAAATGTTCATATCAAAAGCATTTACCCCTCTCCAGGCGCCAGACTGTCTAACACTGGCTGAAATTGATTCTTAATTGGGTTTGTATGGACCCTCGGTCTACTGTTGAGGAGCAGCACACAGAGCTGTGCTGAGGAGGAATGGACTGAGACTTGCTCTGTTCCTGCCGACCAACCAGGAAATGTGATAACACCAAATGCCCGACCCCACTGGAAGAAAGAAAATACATCACATTGTTTTATTTTTTTTTATCTTGCAGGAAGAAATTATGAAATGGTTTATATAGCGCATCTTGAAAAATAATTCAAAGGAGTGTTCCATCATTTGGACATGCTTGAGCAAAGTCTAGAATTGAAGAGATGTCATTACTCATCAGCAGTCACAAGCAGTTGGTGTTAACCAGCTGTGGTAGCTAAATGTCCTTTCTGGAAGACCTGTCTTTTTGTTGTTGCAATAAATCCCTCCAGGTTGCTGTGGAATGTGAATGCTGGACCAATGCTCCAGAACAGCTCGGTCTTGGTAAAGGTGATGGTTTTTTTGTAGGCTGACCTCCTCATTATCTATTTTGGCTTGCCATGTGTGCACACTGAGTTGTGCTGCAGAGGCCTGCCTGGTTAAAAAGTGAAGGGGCCATTTTGCTTCCCAACGTTTTTTGACCCTGGTCCTCCAGTGAAGCTCAGCATGCCAGTGCCTCTCCCGGAGTGGGAGGGAGGGAATAAGGGAGGGAGGTTACCCCCACCTTGTTTGAGCTGATGCATTATTTTTTCCCCAGTCACAGAAGGAGCTTGTTAACAGTACAGGTGGAGGGGCTGCAGGGAGACTGAAGAGCCGCTCCACAATACCTTATTCAGTGAGAGGGAGAATCTGCTGTGGATTATGTCTCATCTTTCGCCTCGTCTGGTCTCAATTTCATTTATTTTATTCAGACTGAGGGGTGCTTCTTGTTAGTTTCCCATTTTTGATGGCCCAACGCAATGTCATATAATTCAGAAGCATGACCTGGAGCATGTTATAATAATGATAATTATTATTATTATGATTATATAACAACATGCTCCAGGTCAGATAAGCTGCTTAAGAGTCACAAGAAGTCGTTATTATAATAATAATAATAATAATAACAATTGTGATTATTATTACTATGATTATGATTATTATTATACTTTATCTAGCGTCCTGGGTTTTTCCTAGTTAGGTCAAAGTCTACCGGCCCTAATTATCACTATTGTTACTGTTGTCATTTTTGTTAATATTTTATAATTTGCCATCCCGCTGTGATCCCCTTGATACCAGCAGGGTGGGTATTGTTGAACATACCCGTACCGTACAGCACAAAGCTTTGTACATTGCATTGCCAGACACCTGCAGAGAGCAGGTGAGCAGTGTGACATTGGATCATACCCTCCCTGTGTCTGTCACCCTCACCCCCGTCACCCCCGTCACCTCCTGCTGCCCTGCAATCAGCTGGTGGGGGTGAGACTGTTGCTGTAACCGTAAATTGGGCCAGTGACCCAGGGTGGTCTTCCTCACCCATCCCAGCCAGGGTGGGCCTGCCTGGGCTTGGAGCCCTCTCCCTCTCCCTCCCTATCCCAGGCCCAGTGGCCTCGTCAATGTCACTTTGGCCCTTCTATTCTATTTTAGTCCACAAGTCAAAACAAATGAGGATAGGAAAATAACCTGCTTTAAGTAAAGGTATGTGCTGTATGTCTTGTCTTAAGCACATGGTGGTCCCTGCTTCCTGTCCCCTTTTACACCACCAGAACACTGTGAAGTATGTAAAATGGGAGGGAAGAATTTACAAGGCAACACTGGAAAGCACCTCTTAAATTTACCTCTTAAAATTTATGTTGAGAATTAGGAGCCACAGACCGACTATGGAATAGGAAACTCTTGGTTCGGTAGGTGGGTCAATATCACATTTGTTCCCTCCTGGATCATGATCATGAGGCAGTTGGATGAAACTCAAACTAAGGCCAGTTTTGACTTCTTTAAGCAGCTTATCTGCTCTCCAGCCAAGATAGTGAATACTTCCACTATTGTCATTGCTGGACTTTTTACCTCCCGGTTTTCAAACTGGTCTCCATGTCCATAAGCCCTCCCTCATTCCCTCTCTCTGATCCATGGAAAAATAATAACGTATCTCTCTTTCATTCTCTTTCCTTCTCTCTCTTTCTTTGTTTTATAACACAGTTGTCATTAATCCTAAAAAAAGACTTCAATAATATTAAAAAAAGTGATTGTTGCCAAGAGAGTATGGGTTGGGCGTTTTCCCAGCTACGGTATTTTTCTTCTGTAGTGGTCTTCTCTTCACTATTTGAAGGGCTATTTCTCATACTGCGTAGAACAAAGACAGAATGCGGTGCCAAGTCAGATTCAAGTGTTCCTGTTTAACAGGCTTAAATACATGATTGTCTATTCAACTGTTGTCTTTTTGTTAGTGGGAAAATAGAATATGGAGAGGGGGATACATACCATTATGTTCTGTTAGTTGGTAATAAGCAGATTAATAATCAGTCATTATTTGTAAATAAATGGCAATTAATTTTAGGGAGTTAGTACTCAATGCACGATTAATTAATGAACAAGAATTAAATGTTATTTCAGAAATCTCTTCAATTTTTCTAGAACAATCCAATGGTTGGCGAGAAAGTTATTGTTTGGTTGCAATTTAATTATGTGTATGATAATCACAATACAATTTTTCTATTTTTCACAACTGCAATAATTCATTTGAGGGTTTTCTATTATAAAGAATGTTTAAAATGTTTCTATGATTATGGGATCATGCACAACCTTCTAACAGGATAGATCTGTCAGCAATTGTTTCTTCATATCTCATAAATAAACACTTCCTCTTACCCAGTTGTTCCTATATATCTGTTTTTAGGTTCTTAGATGTTCTGAGGCTCTTTGCGTAAATTCAAATTGGACTTTTTTAAAATACTTTATTGCATTCCATCCTTAACCAGATTGTTCTTGTATTTTAACGGGTAGAGTGGTCCTCTGTTGTTGTGCTCAGAGGCAGCAACCGATGCCAGATTTGTGACCAGTTGTGGTCCAAAAGAACAGCACCACAGGGAACTTCACTCAGATTTCAGTTTCTGTAATACAGTCCCTGCCTGGGGGAACAGACCCTTTCTCTGTCCAATATGTCAAATCAGAGATGGGGTAGGGCTGTATATAGGCTCCACTGGAGAAGACCAAAAGGAAAAGGAAGAGATCTACATGTAGAAAGAATCAAAAAATCATTAGAGAAGTAAGAGGAAACCAAACAAAGCTAGACAGACAGTATGAGATCAGTTGAATAGACTACGTGTTGCTTGGTGCCCATAGCTACAGCACCACACATGAATGACCCCTGGACAGGTGCAGAGGTCTTACGAGTCTGGAGGGAAGCTTAAGAGCTCTCTGCACTTTTACAAGGCCAGACTGGATTTTATGCTAGATTCACCCATGTCTTTATTTAACAGTGCTCTGGCACGTGGTATATGAGATGTGTCTCAAACTCTCAGCTTCATTATGGACTTGTGTCCATACAATGGATGAATGGCATCATTGTGTCACACAGAACCCATTCCGTTTGTAAAATGTATGTTGTGTAATATGACATGTATTTTTGTTCTCTGGCGCCTTAATTCCAAATGAATGCTCTGCAACTGAACATTATTGGAGACCAAATGAATGCTCTGCAACTGAACATTATTGGAGACCAAATGAATGCTCTGCAACTGAACATTATTGGAGACCAAATGAATGCTCTGCAACTGAACATTATTGGAGACCAAATGAAAAATGAACTGGAAGGAATAGCTCTCTGTATGTCTGTATATCTTGAATGACAAATATATTCATCCATGAGACAGTCTAGAATGTTCCTCAACAGGCCTTCTTCCTTTACTTCCTGTGAAGTGGAAATGAAACATCCCGTTGGTGAAGCAGACACAGCATACATTGATTTGTTCCAGTGTGGAATATTTCTTTTCACTTCTTTAAAAGTCCCTCATTGTGAATATGCTAATAGGATCCGTCACGTTCATTGATTCCCTTTGAACTTTTTTATTTAGTCGCGGGCGGAGCATATCACAGAGGTAGAGAGCAGGAGGTTTCTGCCACAAGCCCACGGCCCCTCTCTCACCATCTGCCGGACCTCATTTCATTTGAATGATAAATTATAGATTTTTCTTTCTCCTCCAACTCGAAGGCACTTGTTTTGGTTCACTAACATATTTTTGCAGTTCAAGGCAACAGCCACCAACCATCAGTGAGGATTGTTTTTTCATTTTCTCAGTCAGAGGCTCCCTACCCTGGGTCTAAGGCCGCAGAAAAGCATACAGGCTTCCATGAACCCAGCAGCAACCGGCAGCATTTTAAAATGGGATTCAAACCTGAAGATATTCTGAGCCTTGCTGTGAAAGCATTGTGTTTTTCTTTATTTGGAGTAACTACGGATGAATGGAAAAAGGAATAGGCATCCTGTTTGTCTTTGGAACAGAGAGAACTGGAAAAGTATTTCATGCTGAGTTAATTCATTCAGAAAGAAAATACTATTTCAAGACAATACCATAAGCACTAACCAGAAATAGAATATGTAGCTGGATCTACTGGGTATGGGCTTACCTATATGAACAGGGGACTATCCAATCATAACCATCCTCATTCATGATGATTGTCCTGGGTATAAGTGGAGGATGTTGGTAGCAGCACTACCAGTAGCAGAACCAGTAGAAGCAGTTAGAAAGGCACTATAAACTTCAGCCTTGCACATATAAAGGTGGCTCATTGATTTAACATAGGCCTAGTCCCCAGCTGGAGGTGTACTGAGGCAAATCAGATTGACTATTCCTCAAAGACACACAGCAGTGCCCCACACAGCCACAGAGCTCCTAGCCTCTGCCCTCGAGCATGTCTCCCAATCTACACACTCCACAGCCCTGTTTCCTATATAAAGCTTCTAAAGGCCCAGCACACTGAAAATTCAGTTTTCCTATTATTTGTATCATTTTATACAACAGCTGATGAAACTAACACTCTAAAAGTGTGAACATGTTTTATTAGTAATTTTTTTTCTGATAGATGCTAGTTTAAAATACAATCTACACATCTTCTAATCAACAGGTTTGCACGGGTACGAGTTTTGGCTTTCCATGATAAATTGGTTAATAGACCAATAACAAAGAGAGTTCCAAACCTCTCTGTCAATAGCAGCTAGTTTTCAGTTTTCCCCTCGGCACTCCCAGAAAGTCCTAGTAAAATTCTTGCTTGATGAATAGCTTTTTGCTAAAAAGCTATTTTTGCCCATTTGAATGGAATTCTATTACAGTAAGGTATTTAATTGTTATCCAGAAATGATTTGATATTGATATAAAAACAGTTGCATTGGGCCTTTAACATGTGCTTACAAATGGATTCAAATCCAGTCATCGAGAGCCTCGTCCCCTGACAGAGAGGAGAACAGCATGTGGCTTCTCAAATAACCGCTGCAGTGTGTATCTTGCAATGGTTAATATTCAAATACTTGGCCATGATTCAGTCAACTATAATTTACAGCTCATTCGTGCAAAATATATCTGAATATAAATGACATCTTGGTTAATCCCCTTTCCCTGGAAGGAATACAAAAACCAATCAACTGACAGCAGAATTTGGAACACTCTCAGAATCCCATATTCTAGTATGCAGTATTGTAGAGGGAGAAGAGGAGGACTCAACACCGTATCCACTACTTCATTGCCAGAGTTTCTGGGAGTATGACCTCTTTTAGTTTTTCGGATAGAGTACCTGGAATGGGGAATGCCCCTGATACACTGGTCATGATGGAAAGAAAAACGAGTGGAAGCCCCTGGGATCAGTGTGGGTAGTGAACCAGACCGTTCCATCTCCCTCTCCTATAAAAGCACACCCTGGTCCTCTGCACACTAGGACCCACAGGCCCTGGACAGAACAATAGGATTCAGCTTGCCATAATTAAACAATTGTCAGTAAAGCTTTAAAAAATTAAGCAACTTCCCAAATGATTATGCAGTCTCCTGTTGCTCCACAGAATCACAGAATATGTTGGAGTGAAACACACATAGGTGCCATAATGGAACAACATTGAATCTTAGACTCCGAGGCCCCCAAGGACAGAGCAATGGGCCCTCCTGTTTCACCTTCCCATCTAAACCATTAGGGGTGATAATGACTAAGCTGCTACCTTGAAACAGCATCATAAGGAGCTGGTTGTTTAAGTCTCCCATTATCATACCTAAAGTGTTGATTTCCCTAATATACTATCTGAGATCCAAGCAGCACTCCTAGCGGCAATATGGCGCTAATCATGGGATAAGCTGGAGTGTCACACTGTGAAAACATATCACATTGTCACCTTTGATTCCCTACCACCCAGCTACATGAGAGGCAGGCAACGCTGGTGGCACTGAGCTGAAATAGCAGGGTGGCAGTTTGTTGCAGCGTTGTGAATTTGTTTCAAAAGCCTGTTCTGATCCCAAGAGGGATTTTCAATATGAACTGACAATGTTGCTGCAACACCTTGGGGGTAGCTATTACGTCTAGTTTCATGGTGAGTGGAGTGTAGCGCATTAGTCATAGTGGACACTGAGCCTTCTAAGGCTCTATGGTAGAAGTCTAAAGCTGGGGAAATTCTCAATTGGGCAGAAGTCCCGTCCTCTCCTCGTTAGTAGGCGAACCAAGGAGTATGCTCCCCTCCTCCTTTACCTACTTCTGCAGAAGATGCACAAGAGTATCCTTTCGATAGCTACCGCGGAAGTGTTTTAAAATCCGCCACACCCCATTTGAATCAGCTGTTGTTTTCTGTAAGGAGAAAAGAATGCACACAGCTGGAAACCATACACTACTTATCCTTTTATCTATAAAATGTCTTGCACAACTAGCTAAATTGGTTTTCATCACTTAACACATTTTGGGATTCCACCCTTGTAAACATAATTTGCCTGAGGAATGGATAAGGAGAGTCTCATTTCATACAAGCACATTTGTTTTCAATTTTCCTCTCCTCGCCTTTTCAAAGTGGCGAGGAGAAGACAAAGGAGAGGAGGCGAGCAAAACCAATTGAGATTCTCCCATAGACTGTCATTTTAGAGTAGACATGTAATGGCTCTGATTGAGAACCATATCAGGCCAAACATAGAAATAGACAAACTAGACACACAACATAGAATGCCCACCGAGCTCACGTCCTGACCAACACTAACCCCCCTCCCAGACCTTGGCCTAGTAACCCTAACAAAGGACCCCACTGGACTGAGGGGCAGCTCCGGACTGAGGTAGCTCAGGACTGAGGGGTAGCTCAGGCCTGAGAGGTAGCTCAGGCTTGAGAGGTAGCTCAGGACTGAGAGGTAACTCAGGACTGAGAGATAGCTCAGGCTGGTTGACGGCTCTGGCAGCTTCTGGCTGAATGGCGGATCTGGCGGATCCTGGCTGAATGGCGGCTCTGGCGGATCCTGGCTGAATGGCGGCTCTGGCGGATCCTGGCTGAATGGCGGCTCTGGCGGATCCTGGCTGAATGGCGGCTCTGGCGGATCCTGGCTGAATGGCGGCTCTGGCGGATCCTGGCTGACTGGCGGCTCTGACGGATCCTGGCTGACTGGCGGCTCTGGCAGATCCTGGCTGACTGGCGGCTCTGGCGGATCCTGGCTGACTAGCGGCTCTGGCAGATCCTGGCTGACTGGCGGCTCTGGCGGATCCTGGCTGACTGGCGGCTCTGGCGGATCCTGGCTGACTGGCGGCTCTGGAGGATCCTGGCTGACTGGCGGCCCTGGCGGATCCTGGCTGAATGGCGGCTCTGGCGGATCCAGGCTGACTGGCGGCTCTGGCGGATCCTGTTTGACTGGCGGCCCTGGCGGATCCTGGCTGACTGGCGGATCTGGAGGATCCTGGCTGACTGGCGGCTCTGGCGGATCCTGGCTGAATGGCGGCTCTGGCGGATCCTGGCTGACTGGCGGCTCTGGCGGATCCTGGCTGACTGGCGGCTCTGGCGGATCCAGGCTGAATGGTGGCTCTGGCGGATCCAGGCTGAATGGCGGCTCTGGTTGTTCCTGGCTGACTGGTGGCTCTGGCGGATCCTGGCTGACTGGCGGCTCTGGCGGATCCTGGCTGAATGGCGACTCTGGGGGATCCTGGCTGACTGACGGCTCTGAGAGATCCTGGCTGACTGGCGGCTCTGGGAGATCCTGGCTGACTGGTGGCTCTGGGAGATCCTGGCTGACTGGCGGCTCTGGAAGATCCTGGCTGACTGGCGGCTCTGGAAGATCCGGGCTGACTGGCGGCTCTGGCGGCTCCCTGCAGACTGGCGGCTCTGGCGGCTCCCTGCAGACTGGCGGCTCTGGCGGCTCCCTGCCGACTGGCGGCTCTGGGGGCTCCCTGCAGACTAGCGGCTCTGGCGGCTCATGACAGACGGGAGACTCTGGCGGCTCATGACGGACGGGAGACTCTAGCAGCTCTGGACAGACGGGAGACTCTAGCAGCTCTCGAAAGACGGGAGACTCTAGCAGCTCTCGAAAGACGGGAGACTCTGGCAGCTCTGGACAGACGGGAGACTCTGGCAGCTCTGGACAGACGGGAGACTCTGGCAGCTCTGGACAGACGGGAGACTCTGGCAGCTCTGGACAGACGGGAGACTCTGGCAGCTCTGAACAGATGGGAGACTCTAGCAGCTCTGGACAGACGGGAGACTCCAGCAGCGCTGGAGAGGAGGAAGGCTCTGGCAGCGCTGGACAGACAAGGCGCACTGTAGGCCTGTTGCGTGGTGCCGGCACTGGTCCAAGGACACGCACCTCAGGGTGAGTGTGGGGAGCTGCCACCGGAGGGCTGGTGCGTGGAGGTGGTACTGGATAGACTGGACCGTGCAGGCGCACTGGAGCTCTTGAACACCGAGCCTGCCCAACCTTACCTGGTTGAATGCTCCCGGTCGCCCTGCTAGTGCGGCGAGGTGGAATAGCCCGCACTGGAGGCTGCTGAAGGGAGGACGGTTCATAGTAATGGCTAAGGGGGAGGACGAGTCATAGTAATGGCTAAGGGGGAGGACGGGTCATAGTAATGGCTAAGGGGGAGGACGGGTCATAGTAATGGCTAAGGGGGAGGACGGGTCATAGTAATGGCTAAGGGGGAGGACGGGTCATAGTAATGGCTAAGGGGGAGGACGGGTCATAGTAATGACTAAGGGGAGGACGGGTCATAGTAATGGCTAAGGGGGAGGACGGGTCATAGTAATGGCTAAGGGGGAGGACGGGTCATAGTAATGGCTAAGGGGGAGGACGGGTCATAGTAATGGCTAAGGGGGAGGACGGGTCATAGTAATGGCTAAGGGGGAGGACGGGTCATAATAAATGGAATGGCATGGAATGGCATCAAACACATGGAAACCATGGGTTTGTTGTACTCCCCATTCCACTAATTCCGCTCCAGCCATTGCCACGAGTCCATCCTTCCCAATTAAGGTGCCACCAAACTCCTGTGCACAGAAATACCTCAAGGACACAGTGTGCCTGCTGCCACTGAGACTGTACTCACTGTCCAATTTGCCTAGTCATGTGTAGAGAATAAGAATATCCTTCCAGTAAATGTGAGATGTGAAGATATTAGATATCTGCCTTGCTACCCAAATTCAATGCTCTGGCCAAATGCCACACCCGCAAACGTTTCTTCCCCCGAAATGAGTCCGAGGATTTCTAGAACGCAAACACATTCGAACCCTTCTGATTGCTCCCAGAAAACGATGGGTTGGCCAGAGCCAGCACACACGTGGGTAAAGCAGCGGTTTGAAAATTCGTCATTGGCTTTGATACTCTAATTGGCTAGAGATCCAATCGCTGATACGTTTTTTTTGTACAACACCCCTCATTTTGACATCACCACAAACAAATTCAATGATGACAGTCTCAGACTGAAGTATGTAGCGAACATAAAGCAGCAGAAGAATTCAGTCATCAGGGCAAGAGAGAAATACCAAGGGTCCAAATTCATCATATAGAGTCTTCCTTAAAACATTTTTTTTTATTTAAACTTTTCCATTACTACAGAAAAATATATATTTTCTGTCATGCATGGATGGGATACCACCTAAAGGAAGTGTATGGGATCACAACTGTGGTAAAAGATGATTAATAAACAGACACATGAGCATTGTATTTCAATGCATATTAAAAAAGCACCAACACCTGCTCTGGAAGATGAGTTTGAACCATATTCTCTTTGGACAGACATGTTCACTTTCCTTTTCATCCTGCTTTTGAAACTGGAGTCAAGGCATTTGTATTTGTTTGTTTAACTGCCAAGTTTGCGGTCTTGTGTACAAATACAAACAGAATGGAAGGACTTGTGGAGGGAGCACCGGGCGGTGTTGAGTTTTGTCTGACAGTATGGAATTATAGGGGCAGACTGGATCCGGACCGGGAGGAGGGAGGGGGAGAGAGAGAGAGAGCCAGGCAAGCTGCCCTGGCTTTGTTTACAACAAAAAGCCATTGTTTGATGTGGCCGAGCTGCCCGCTCCAAAGCTCCCGCTCCCACAGGATGTGCTCTGGGTAACATGCCAGACGGAGGCCACTGCTGTATGACTTCCACCCAGGCCATTTCTACTGCTGCATGGGACTAACAGTCCAGGCCCCCTGGGGCCTTCCTGAGACTTCTCTCTCTCCATCAACCCAACTTATAGAACAATAGCAGAGTCTGTCTACTCAATCGACCAGAAATATGTGGGTAATGTTTTTCATTTGTTGATAGGCAATTGTACTTGAGCTTCCTTATTTTGCCTGCCTGTGCTATGAATGCATCAGTGGAAAGTGGAAAATGAAGACAAAAACATCAATGCCTGACCTGAGCATGTTCCCGAGACAACACTGATTACAGTATCATTTTACAACAACAAAAAAGTAACTTGTTGTGTTTGTCTGTTGATACAAAGATTTACACGGACTCCTTCAATCGGTTTGTTTGTGTTCTTTGTTCAAGTGTTCCATACTGCTGTTTCGCTTTTCAAAGGACCGAACAGAAGTAATGAATTCATAAGTGGTGCAGTTTTCACACTGAGACGAGTGAAGTGTAATTAATTTCCATACAGACTTTAGTTTTTGTGCCGTCTGTCTAAGGTTTCTCTCCCCCTGCATTCTACAGGAAACATGAGTGGATTTCATTTTTCATTCAATGGAACATTTCTCTCTCAGCCTGAGCCTAGCCTACATCTGCCTGCCTGTGTTTCCACAGAGCCAAATCATTAACAGAATCAGGCTACATGCTCCTACCCAGCTACCTCACCGGCCCAGCCACTGGGAGACCAGAGCAGACCAGAGCAGACCAGACCAGTGTCTCGTTTATGCCATGATTGTTTCATTTAAACAGTAATGGTCTGATGTATAGGTGGCCTGCTAAGCGTTCAAATTATGTGCATTTAGAAATAAAAAACATATCCTGGTTATTTTTTAAATCTTTTATCACTGCAGGACCTTAGAAGAGGTTATCGGCCTTATGTCTGCCGCCCGCCCACCTGCCTTGCCGCTAAATCTTGCTATGAGTAAGTTGCTCTTTTTGAATCCCCTCCCCATTAATGCATTTATTGGACAATAAAGAGGAAAGGCAGCAGTTACATAAATATGCAAGTCAACGTAGGATAGATATAGTATAGGCGAGGCGTCCAATCAGCGTGTTAGCAAGGAGCTGCTGTGCCATAAAGACACAAAGGTTTGCTGTAACAGTAGCCCGTGTGGGGGGATAATCTGTGCCTTAAAGCAAGACTGGGCTAGTAGAGACACACGTGGTGGTAAGCCAAGCTTAAATCCCGTCTGACCTTACCCCATTCCCTTCCTTCCCTTCCCTTCCAGCAGCCAGGAGAGGAGATGAAAGGGGGTGGCGATGTCTCTACTGCCCCCCAGAGGATGGTACACAGACTGGTAGGGTAAAACAACATCTTCAAGGCAACTCTTCTTCAAACGCATTTCTTGTGATTATGCACAAGCCAGTATCATGATATGCTATGGAAATGTTCTCATACTGAGAAAAGTTAATGTGTTCATTTGGGTTTTATGGGTATTGAATATAGGTTTATCATTAGTGATCTAAAAAGCACTGAATGGAAAATAATTTAACAAAGCTCCATTTCATCAAAATAAAAGCAATTAATTAATTCTGTTCCTAACAGCATTATTACTACAGTAATTACAGTGTTACGACGCATATTGGATTCAGTGCGAATTTCTGAATGCCTGAATGTGTTCCTTTATTGAATTGGGTTCCTTTATTCGTTTTTGATAACACCAGCAGTGCGCCAAACATTTTGGCTGATTTTGCAGTCTCCTCTCCTCTGGCATAGATCAACCTGTAATGTCCTTCCTAGATCTTAGTCAAGGGAATCATCATTCTGAACATAAAATATCCTCATACCCTTTGCCATAAATTGTGGTGTAGAAAGAGAAGTGGTGGCAGTGAAGGGATGTAATGCGGCTAGATAGAGGAAATAAAATCACTGAAACAAAAGACGAGACTGACGACGGTCAACCGGCTCCTTTCCATTTCACGTTGTACAAGTTTGTCACTATGGTTTATGGACAGCCGTTTCACCTCCCTGCAGCCATAGTTTGGAATGATTAAATCGCCTCTTAAAGGCTCACAGCTGTGAATGCTCTATGGCTTGTGGCAGACTATCGCCGTTGGTATTTTGATATGAAGAGACATCCTCTAATATATGGCATAGGTGCCGTGTTTCATCTTGCCTATATCCCCCCCCCCTCCCCCCCGCCATACGACTTGCTCGACCACCAAGCGCAACAAACTGATTTATATTTTCCTGAGCTGTCTCTGACGAAAGCTTTCTATCTTATTGTATTATAGCTTAACATAGTTATTATTGAAGACAGACCAAGTGTAAATCTAAGCCATAAATATCTTGTCAGTATAACTATTTTGATGAATGGAATCCAAACACTAAGAACATTTATTTTCTTGTATTTAGTTAACCTTTATTTTAACAGTGAGACATGCTGAGACCAATCTCGTTTACAGATGAGCCCTGTATACACTTCAATATACATCAAAACACATCAATATACTATATACATCAACATACAGAGCCGTTCAAAAGTTTGGACACACCTACTCATTCAATGGTTTTTCTTTATTTTACTATTTTCTACATTGTAGAATAATAGTGAAGACATCAAAACGATGAAATAACACATATGGAATCATGTAGTAACCAAACAAGTGTTAAATAAATCTAAATATATTTTATATTTTATATTTTATATTCTTCAAAGTAGCCACCCTTTGCCTTGAGGACCGCCATGGGAAAGGAAGACCCTAATGAACTTATCCTCTGCTGCAGAGGATAAGTTCATTAGAGTTAACTGCACCTCAGGTTGAAGCCCAAATAATGCTTCACAGAATTCAAGTAACAGACACATCTCAACATCAACTGTTCAGAGGAGACTGCGTGAATCAGGGATTCATGGTCAAATTGCTTCAAAGAAACCACTACCAAAGGACACCAATAATAAGAAGAGACTTGCTTGGGCCAAGAAACAAGAGCAATGCCATTAGACTGGTAGAAATCTGTCCTTTGGTCTGCTAAGTCAAAATTTGAGATTTGTGGTTCCAACAGCCATGTCTTTATGAGTATGTGAAGGGATGATCTCTGCATGTGTGGTTCCCACCGTGAAGAATGGAGGAGGAGGTGTGATGGTGTTGGGGTGCTTTGCTGGTGACACTGTCTGTGATTTATTTTGAATTCAAGGAACACTTAACCAGCATGGCTACCACAGCATTCTGCCGTGATACACCATCCCATCCGGTTTGTACTTAGTGGGACTATCATTTGTTTTTCAACAGGACAATGACCCAAAACACACCTCCAGGCTGTGTACAGTAAGTGCTATTTGACCAAGAAGGAGAGTGATGGAGTGCTGCATCAGATGACCTGTCCTCCACAATCACCCGACCTCAACCCAATTGAGATGGTTTGGGATGAGTTGGACCATAAAGTGAAGGAAAAGCAGCCAACGAGTGCTCAGAATATGTGAGAACTCCTTCGAGACTGTTGGCAAAGCATTCCTCATGAAGCTGGTTGAGAGAATACCAAGAGAATGCAAAGCTGTCATCAAGGCAAAGGGTGGCTACTTTGAAGAATCTATCATCTAAAATATATTTAGATTTATTTAACACTTTTTTGGTTACATGATTCCATGTGTTATTTCATAGTTTTGATGTCTTCACTATTATTCTACAATGTAGAAAATAGTCAAGTAAAGACAATCCCTTGAATGAGAAGGTGTGTCCAAACTTTTCAACGGTACTTGACATACACCTCAATATTCATGTCAATACATGAAAAGCAAAACCAAGTCATAGAAAACAAAACACATTCTTCAGTAAAAAAGGTTCTTAATCAGCTTTTTGAATTGAGCAGCCTGGCCTCAAAGACATAGTAAATGTAAATCTGTGACACTCATTAGTATTTTGCTGTATGTTGCGTTTGATATGGTTACACAATGCAGAAGGTTACTCAAAGGTTGCGGGTTCCATCACATCACATACCTAACCTTAACCTTAACCCCTAAACCTAACCTTAACTCTAACCCCTAACCCTAACCCCTAGCCTAGCTAATGTTAGCCACCTAGCTAACATTAGACACATCTAATTAAAATTCATAACATATCATACGTTTTGCAAATTTGTAACATATTGTACGATTAGAAATGTGTAACCTATCATATGAATTGTAATTCATAACATATCATATGAAATGGATGATGGACATCCACAAATTCATACATACCAAACCATATGAAACGTAACATATCATACTAAATGGAAGGAGACATATTTACATTTACTATGTTACGTCTACCTCTGAGTCCAGCTTGCCATGAGAGATGTGGAGCGCCTCATTGCAAAACACACAAAAGCTTCACACCTAAGAATATAATACATTGACACAAACAGTCAAAGTCAACTGACCAATAAACATGACTGATATGAAACAGTTTGAAAGTATATGAAATCCGGCGATGACGTCCCTGAGCAATGATGCTCTTTTCATGTCAAACCTAGCACCCACAGTCCTTGTCTATCCTTGTTTTGTGTAGCCTACCTTGGAGAAACCATCAATTGAATATGGTGGGTATTGGTGATGCTGACAGCATAATTGCAGTCTGAATGTTTTTATTTATTCCCGATTCAGATGACACCAAAATGAGTGTGGGTGCAGCTGCACTGTATCATTCTTTTGAGCTCTTAACTACAACTTGTATTAGGAAGGTGATTTAATAAGTATCATCACATGTACTCTCAGAGGGCACCTTGCTCGGGGAGGGGGGGGTGGGGGGGGCATGCCTGTCAAGATGTTCACTTCAGGGCATCAGACAGAGTTGCTCTCTTCAACCAATATTCTTGGGGAATATTTGACAGCAATATTGCTTTTTAAAGTGTGGTTACAGTAATTACATAGAGCTGCTTTTCAGGAGAAACCGAGGACAGCTTTGAATTGAACCGCTGGAATTTCAATCAGACCCATAACATTACCCACCAAGGATATCTTTCTATTTCTTCCCCTCAGCTCTTTCTCAGAAGCTACCACTTCAATGGACACATTTACATGTTAGTCATTTAGCAGACACTCTTATCCAGAGCTACCTACAGTAGTGACTGCATCAATTTTCATACTGGTCCCCCGTGGGAATCGAACCCACAACCCTTGTATTACAAGCATCATGCTCAACCAACTGAGACACACTTTTCCTATGAAATTAATGGAATTGAATATGGACAATCTCTATGGCATCGGATTTGTATCAAAGCAAATTAATTGTACAGTAAGTGTTGACTTGAAAAATAAAAATCTTGCCTTGCTGAAAAAAGCAGCTGGCTTGGAGGAGATGAAAGAACAATTTCAAACATGTGCAATATGTAATGATCATTCATTCGTTCACTGTGCAATTTGAAAAGGTATGGAAGCAGAGGAGCAGAGAGATTGCTAGCCTAGTCACACCTGCTGCAGTGAGACTTCTACAGACACATCCAAACCCCTATAATACAGTTTGATGCACAAAAATCACTTACACAAACATCTATTAGTAACAAAATGTATGTGGTTGGAATCATCATTGGGTATTAGTTGTGGTAGCAATAGAGGTATCAGATATAGTAGTGGTAATTATAAACAATGTAATTGTGTAGCAGTGGTATAAGATAATGTTATTGAAAATCATTGAATGTGAAATGAATGACTGAAATAAGAGTTGCTGATGCTAGCCTGTCTCTCAGCCCAAGAGAGGGGCCCAGGGATTAGCCTGAAGCAATGCTGCAGTGGGAAACAATGGATGGCCTGGGGCTAACACAATACAACTGGGATCTCTAGGCAGCCATCACACTGCAGTAGCAGAGTACACCCGATAATGTGTCACACAGCGGTATGTAGGTTTCACAAAGTCTGTTCTGCGCACTGTCAAGAAAGCCTTCACATAGCAGAATGAAAGACAGCCGGGAGAGAAAGAGTGAGGGGGAGAGAGAAATAAATTCTATTTTTTAGCAGCTCTTGAGAGAAGGTTAGAAAAGGTGAGAAACTTGCTGGGGTAGAGAATAGAGTTTTGTGGTCCTTTTTGTCAGAATTTGAAATGGTTGGAGGGATAATATAATTGGTTCCACAATTGTGAGAAGAGGAGGAGGGGGGGGGGGCACGTATACATACCCGCAAAAACCAGATAGAACATACTGGGGGAAAAAAGAAAAGGAAAGCAAAATAAACGCAAGTTGACAAGCAAAATGGGGGACAGTGAGGCTTAGTGTTATTACCATGACAAAGAGTAAAACAGTGATGTGACTACTCTCTGCATGGAGGGGGAAGGGGTTTAAGGACAGAGCAGCAGGAGATGAGGAAGTGGCATGCCGGGATGCCCATGTGTGTGTGTGTGTGTGTGTGTGTGTGTGTGTGTGTGTGTGTGTGTGTGTGTGTGTGTGTGTGTGTGTGTGTGTGTGTGTGTGTGTGTGTGTGTGTGTGTGTGTGTGTGTGTGTGTGTGTGTGTGTGTGTGTGTGTGTGTGTGTGTGTGTGTGTGCGTGCGTGCGTGCGTGCGTGCGTGTGTCTATGTGTCTGAGTTTCTCTTGTATCTAGGCCTACATAGTTAAACTTTTCAGATCGAGCAGTTTGTCCCTTTAAAGTCTGCAACTTTAACACCGACTTAGAAAAGCTCCTGGTGTGCACTGGTTTTTAGAGGAAATGGTTAAGTATGTTACTTATTACTACATAGGAGACTTGAAGTGGTGTTAGAGTCAGCTGGAAAAGAGCAATTATCAAAGCCTGGTCCCACCTAAGGGGCCCTTCAAGCAAAACAGGAGACATAACTCCTCTGCCAGGCAAGAAGTGTCCTCATTGTTGGCTGGGAAATGTTATGAGGAGAGTTTGCAATAGCGCATGCCTCACATGACATACGTAGACCGCATACATTAGTATGTAGACTGGTGTGTCATGTGTGTGTGTATGGGTTTGTGTGTGTGACGCACACACACACTCACTGCAAGCTGGTGTGCGTGGCCAAAGAGCTCTATTTTCAAGTCATCCAACAAACGTAAACGCTTGGAATCGAACTGGAGCTATTGTTTGATGACATGAAAATAGAGCTCTTTGGCCACTCACACCGGTGGTGTGTTTGCTTCCGAAAGAAATATGCATAAATAGAAAAGCACCCCATACCTACTGTAAAATAGGGTGGTGAATCTAACTTTACCCAGTATCAGGATATTTTAGCCAAAAACCTGGTTGCCTGTGCCAGGAGGCTGAAGCATGGCTGCAAGTGTATCCTCTGCCAGACAATTATTATATATTTTTTTAAGTGTAACCTTTATTTAACTAGACAATAACTCCATGCACACGTAAAAATCGACAAAGAAATGGTTAATTGACCACAAAATCAACATTTTGCAATGGCCATCAGTCTCTGGACTTGAACCCCATTAAAAACCTGTGGTTTGAATTGAAGAGGGCCGTCCATAAGCAGAGATGAAGGATATTAAGGATCTGGACAGATTCTTTATGGAGGAATGGTCTAAGATCCTTTCTAAAAACATTTTAGAAAAAGGCTCAATGCCGTTATCCTCGCAAGTTGAGGTATTGAAAGGTATTCATTTTAACAGCTATATTTCTTTTGAGCATACACTATAGTTCCGTATTATTAGTATTAGTATTATATATTTTATACTTTTTTGCTCATATTTATCAAGAGTGCCAATAATTTTGGACCTGACTGTGTTTGTCAATGAAGCTAGCTAGTAGCGAGCAGGCACATACAGGCTGGCCACTTTAGCTAAATCAGCTTATCAAGTCACTGGCGAGTGGCAAAGTGCCATTTTGTTTTTCTACCTTAGGGAAGTGTGCATCTGTCTGGCAGTGTTTAATCATGTTACAAAACAGGATGCTCACACATGGGTGTTGAAGCAACTGCGCTATGTCTCAATTGTAATTTTGTGAGTGATCCCTATCAAACACATCAATCAACAAGTGAGCTTAGGGGCCACTGCTTCATAACACAGCACGTATTCAACGCGGAAGCCGTGCACCTGGCGACCTGGTTAGTGTGCACTGCGCCCGGCCCGCCACAGGAGTCACTAGTGTGCGATGAATTGTCTAATGTACTAATGTAAACAAGTTTGTAGTGGGCAGGTGTGTCTCTGTCTGTCGGCTTTGCCCTACGATTGGATAGAGTGCAATCAGCTATGGTGTTTCTCTGTGCATGACAATTTACCCTTGGCGTTATCATCCCATGTTAGTAGACAAGTGGACATGATCTAAATCAAAACCCAACCTTCAGTTAACCAATGGAACTAGGAATGTAACAGTTTCCCTGAATCTTTCAAATCTCTATTTTGAAGATTATGACCCAAAATATGCTATTTACACTTTGTGGTACATTTTTACAGTAGAATCAATGTTTTTGACTAATATTGATGCAAAATAGGCTGTTTTCAAACAGAGTTTTTTTTGTTCAGCTACCCTTTTAAACTGTTTTTAAAGGATGGACGTGGTCTAGGAGAATAAACTTTACTCCTGACATTGGGATGACATTAACAAGGTCCTGATAGACAACTTTAGGAATGTTGCTGGGAATGGAAACATATCTGATATCGTCCAATAATGTTTTAAATCAACAAATATATCCATTACTAGACCCTATCTGAGAGTGACCACTCTACCAAATATGTTGCCTTGGTTATCTCTTGTGGTTGGTAATATGCTGTTCATTCTGGAATGCACTGCATGCCAACATTTACTTAGGATAGATATATTCCCCATATCTGATTGAAGGTTAATCCTGGACCAGACCCTCCTGAAATGTTATTATGTCCTTAAATCGAAATTACACTGTTATCATTTTTCTGTGACATAAACAGGCAGGGAATTTATTCTCTCTATTTCAGGACTCAATTCTCAATTATCTGATTAGGTGTTGTGTTTTCTTGTCTGACTGTACAGTACATTATAGAATGAGGCCTTACAGCGTTTCTTATTACTATATTTTCTCTCACTAGTCGACTCCCCACTGACTTTTTCTCCCAGACTTTTTCGCATTACTTTGGATTTAATGTGCTAAGGATTATCAGCTAGGTTGTTCCTCATGCCACCTTTCTGTTATTTCGTATTCCCCAAGACAGCAGCTCGGTAGTTGGTCATGTTTCTAAACTCACATTGTCCTGTTGTCACAAGCAAGACCGTTGACAATGATGTGTATGTTGTTGATGGCCTGTCTCTTTCTATTGGCATCTGATTCGGAATAATTGATCCTTCAGTCAACATGGATTTGATAGAATTACAAATTAACCAAACCAACCATAACTCCATTAAATGTGTTGACATAAGGAACAGTCAGAGTCAGAGGACAAAGTCTCTCAGAACTAGCAGCCATTATACAAATTCTGCTGCTGTGTACTGGACATGTCCTGGCACCATTGAAAGTAGTGTGCACTTTGTGGCATTTCTGCAACTGTGTGCCCAACAGCCGTCACATATGTCAATCAATTGGATATCTTGTTATGACATCCTCCCTTCGTTTTACTGTCCAATTTCCCAGTGGTAACAGTTTATCTCTACCGGCTTGGCAAACGTTCTATTTTGAACAGTGTTACCATTGTGTAAACCGCTGTTGTGCTCAGATAAATTAAATGGTGTCTATTGACAGCTGTATTTCCATGTGCCTGGCCACTCTGAATGTTTACCCAAACTGGCTGATGGATGGAGGAAACGAGGTGGGAGAGTGTAGACTGACATATGTGTTGTGTCATGATGAGCATGTCACATAACATTGTGCTGGCACAGAGTGTAGGGGGAATTATATTTCCAAGGAACATGACTGTCAAAAAGGAATTAAGTCACATTATTGCAGTTTGGTTGCAGTTGCAATAGCGCAATGATTTCGTATTACCTTTCTGTATATGCACATGATTGGTAGAGTTCAATCAGAATTCAGATTCCACAGAATTTAAGAATTTTACATTTAAAAAAGTTTATGGGAGAGACACCACCAGATAATGCAAAGGTTTGGTTTGCCCACCACCCAAATCATTGAAAAGCAGGACAAAGTATGTCCTCAACTTCTCCCTGAAAACCCCATTAATATACAGTACCAGTCAAAAGTTTGGATACACACTAAGCGCAAACCAGATGGGATGGCGTTTCGCTGCAGAATGCTGTCGTAGCCATGCTGGTCAAGTGTGCCTTGAATTCTCAATAAATCACAGACAGTGTCACCAACAAAGCACCTCCACTCCATCACACCTCCTGCTTCATGGTGGGAACCACACATGTGGAGATCAACTGTTCACCTGCTCTGTGTCTCACAAAGACATGGCGGTTGGAACCAAAAATCTAACATTTGGACTCATCAGAGCAAAGAACAGAGTTCCACCAGTCTAATGTCATTGCTCGTGTTCCTTGGCACAAGCAAGTCTCTTCTTCTTTTTGGTGTCCTTTAGTAGTGATTTCTTTGCATCAATTGGACCAAGAAGGCCTGATTCACGCAGTCTCCTCTGAACAGTTGATGTTGAGATGTGTCTGTTACTTGAACTCTGTGAAGCATTTATTTGGGCTGCAATTTATGAGGCTGGTAACTCTAATGAACTTATCCTCTGCAGCAGAGGTAACTCTGGGTCTTCCTTTCCTGTGGTGGTCCTCATGAGAGCCAGTTTCATCATAGTACTTGATGGTTTTTGAGACTGCACTTGAAGAAACGTTCAAAGTTATTGAAATGTTACGTATTGACTGACCTTCATGTCTTAAAATAATGATGGACTGTCGTTTCTCTTTGCTTATTTGAGCTGTTCGTGCCATAATATGGACTTGGTCTTTTACCAACTAGGGCTATCCTCTGTATACCACCCCTACCTTGTCACAACACAACTGATTGGCTCAAATGCATTAAGAAGGAAATACATTCCACAAATGAACCTATGACAAGGCATAGCTGTTAATTGAAATGCATTCCAGGTGACCACCTCATGAAGCGGGTTGAGAGAATCCCAAGAGTGTGCAAAGCTGTCATCAAGGCAAAGGGTGGCTACTTTGAAGAATTTCAAATATAACATATATTTTGATTTGTTTAAAACTTTGTTGGTTGCTACATGATTCTATATGTGCTATTTCATAGTTGTTGATGTCTTCACTATTATTCTACAAGATAGAAAATAGTAAAAAATAAAGAAAAACCCCTGAATGAGTAAGTGTGTCTAAACTTTTGACTGGTACTGTACATTTCCCAGCTTGATCATGAAATCATCCAACTTCTTACAGGTTGTATGTATACTGTACATACATCTGATTGTGTTTTCCTTAAAATATGCACATTGTTTCCAAAATCCACCTAAATTTAAAAACTCACAGTGACAGTAGGATCTAGTCCTCACTCCTCATGTAAATTCAGAGGATTAAAAAAAAGTAATTAAAAAGTCTGTCAGGAGGGCTGAAAAATGAAGACAGGAAAAGTAGGCCATCCTGATTAGCCCCGTGTGTTTTATCCGCCTGGGCTTGAATGAAGGTTTCTTCATTTTTTCCAGAGATCTCTTAGATGGAAGGATTTGAATAAAACATCTGAGAGCAGCAGCATTTTGATGGTAAAACGTCAAAACTGACATTAAGTGAGCAAGAAAAGACTAAAAGGACACCGTCAGAAAAAGCAGAACATCTATAGCATTCATTCTTTTTCCATCTAACCGAGGTGCTAACCTTTCTAGATAGGAAGACATGCAGACGGCACTTATTGGGCCTGAAATACCGTATTTTGTTTCATGGCAGGTAATTGCTAGAGGGACATTGTCAGAGAAAGCGAAAGAAAATCATGATGTCTATGTCTATGCACAGCAAGAATTTGAATCCATGGCATGTTTTTCCTGACACAGTACATGATAGCATAATTGCTTTATATAAATGTCATATATGACCTCCAATAAGAACACATTTTCAGCCATGATGATATATGTCAAGAAGATTAGAGCAAGAGCATGTTGAGAGTTTTAAAACCATCTGCTTTTGAAAATGGTCTTGATATTACTTTGTATTCCCAATGGTGTTCTGTCTGAAAATAATTGTTTTCAATTGTCTCTAGTGTATCACTTTCAGACATACAGTATAGTGTGTTCCTTACTTTGGCTGGGTTACCAGTGTTGTGTCTTCTTTTCTCCTGCCTCATAAGAATTAAACTGTGCAATACATTATTACAACCTTCTACGCTTACAGGGAATCAGAGCAGAGTGCATTATACAATGACTTCAGAAAGTGTTCACACCCCTTGACTTTATCCAAATTCTATTGTGTTACAGCCTGAATTTAATATGGATAAAATCGAGATTTTGTGTCACAGGCCTACACTTAAAACACCATAATGTCTAAGTGGAATTATGTTTTTAGAATTTTTTACAATTTAATTAAAAATTAAAATGCTGAAATGTCTTGAGTTAACAAGTATTCAACCCCTTTGTTATGGCAAGCATAAATACGTTCAGGAGTAAACAGTCACATAATAAGTTGCATGGACTCACTTTGTGTACAATAAAAGTGCTTAACATTATTTTGTAATTACCTCATCTCTGTACCCCACACATGCAATTATCTGTAAGGTCTCTTAAGTCAAGCAGTGAAGCACAGATTCAACCACAAAGACCGGGGAGGTTTTCCAATGCCTCGCAAAGAAGGCCACCTATTGGTAGATGGGTCAACATTTTAAAAGCAGACATTGAATATTTATTTGAGAATGGTAAAGTGATTAATTACACTTTGGATGGTGTATCAATAAACCCAGTCATTACAAAGATACTGGCGTCCTTCGTAACTCAGTTGCCCGAGAGGAAGTATACATCTCAGGGATTTCACCATGAGGCCAACGGAGGCATTGAAACAGTTACAGAGTTCAATGCTGTGATAGGAGAAAACTGAGGATGGATCAATAACATTGCAGTAACTCCACGATACTAACCTAATTGACAGAATGAAAAGAAGAAATCGTGTACAGGATAAAAACATTCCAAAACATCCATCCTGTTTGCAAGAAGGCTCTAAAGTAAAACTGCAAAGAATTTGGCAAAGAAATGTAACTTTATGTCCTGGATACAAACCTTTATGTTTGGGCAAATCCAACACAACACATCACTGAGTACCACTCTTAATAGTTTAAAGCATGGTAGTGGCTGCATCATGTTATGGGTATGCTTGTCATCGGCAAGGACTATGGAGTTCTTTAGGATAAAAAAAGTAGACTAAAGTTATACACAGGCAAAATCCTAGGGAAAAACCTGGTTCAGTCAGCTTATCAACATACACTCGTAGACAAATTCCCCTTTCAACAGGACAATAACCTAAAACACAAGGCCAAATATACACTGGAGTTGCTTACCAAGACAACATTGAATGTTCCTGGGTGGCCTATTTACAATTTTGACTTAAATCGGCTTGAAAATCTATGGCAAGACTTGAAAATGGCAGACAAACAACTTGACAGAGCTTGAAACATTTATTTGTTAAAGAATAATGTGCAAATATTGTACAATATAGGTGTGCAAAGTCCCTAGAGTCTTCCCCAGAAAGACAGTAATCACTGCCAACAATGATTTTAACCTGTATTGACTCAGGGGTGTGAATAATTATGTAAATTATATATTTATTTATTTCATTTTCAACAAATGTTTTGCTTTGTCCTTATGGGTTATTGTGGGTAGATGGGTGAGGGAAAACAAATATTGAATCAATTTTCAATTCAGACTGTAACATAAAATGTGGAATAAGTCAAGGAGTATGAATACTTTCTGAAGACACTGTATATCATATTTTGGCCTCTATAGATGAGACAACTGTATGGGAAATGAAAAGTAATTAACCCTGACTCCTACCATTGAGAGTTTTCTCCTGAGAAGGATACACATTTATTCAGCGAGTGGATGCTGAAGGAAGCCGCTGACTTTCAACCTTTCAATATGAATATGAATTTCATATGAAATATACAATAAGAAACATTCCAGCACTTCAACTAACTCTCTGACCAATGGGTAAAATAAAATGCTTGTTGTTTGTTCTTGATCCAAGTTCAATTATGTTAAACTGAGTAATTGCAGTTGAATAACCTTTGTAATGATACTATAACAAGCTATTACATAAAGTTGTATGTACTTAGCTACCACCTTTGATCTCATATGTTTGGATTTACTTAGAAATTAGACATCTATGCTACAGACTATTATTGTATTACAGACCTTATGCATTGTGATTACATAAATAATTATCTTTATAGTTACCCTGAAATAATGCCTCTATAGCTACATGGATTTCCCAAATTAAATTGAGTGTTTGTGTTATCATTACTGAAATAATATTTATCAATGTATTTTATGTATTTATTTATTATTGCTATTATTATTGTGTGCTTCAACAGTGCATAGCAATTGGACAAAAATCAATTCTGACTTTCCTTTCATACTATACAGTGTAGTTCACAGGAGGAACCACAGAATGAGTCTTTGGTGTAGCCTATCTATGTGCACCAAGGGTGTTAGTTTGACTCCAGGACACAGAGTAGAGCTCCTTTCCGAAATGGAGGGAAATTGAGAAAACGCAAACGCATGTCAAATGAATGTCAGACCATGACCCCTGCTATGATTGACATGACACCTATGAGACGGTCTTTCCATGCAGCCTTCCAGCTGAGTTAAACAATTCCCTCTGGGTATAGTCACTGTCTTGTTAAAGGATGTGTAAGGGACCTCACATCCCTTGTATAACCCATGTTATGTTAGCAGGTCGGGCTCTCCATTCTAAAAGCATGGAGCTAAAGAGAATTTTCCCATTAATGTAAGAATAGCTCAATGACATTGGAAAGTCATCGACAAACTCAGTTAATTTCAATGCCAGCATCAATATAAACTTGACATGTGACATTTCATAATTGAATAACTTGCTTTAATATATGAATATTTTACAGTAGGTTATGATTAATTGGTTATTGTCTGTACATTTTAGGTAACATAAATGACTGGAATAATCAAGGGTATATAAATGGAGTAAAATTCTTCAAATTCTTCACAGCTTTTAGATTTAAGACAATATTCATTACACTGTTGTTTTATTTGAATTTAATTTCAAAACTCTTCTTAATGAGCAAAGAATATCATTATTTGAAATATAAACCTGCTAGGGTTTTACAATACCCAAAACCACTCTGTGATAGTAGTTGAGCTACTGTGTCAGTACCGCAATACCAGTTGGATTTAATTGAGTTGAGGAGCCTGCTTACAGGCTGGGATTCAATCAAACTTGTGGGGGCTCAGGCATCTAGAAACAAAACAAAATACATTTTGATGTTAACGCAAGTGAGTTTGATTGAGTTTGATTGAATATGGCCCAGAGTGGAAGCTTTTCAAAGTTTTCTAGTAATTCTTCTTACAGAATGTCAAACAAAGGCGAGCTGGGATCCTGCCTTGGAAGAGATTCTCTATTTCTGGAGGTATTATAGGAGAATTAGACATGCCGCAGGCCCGCTTTTTCCCCTGGAAATGACCCAAGAAGCGTAATTTAAGAAACATGCATTGGAAGGCATAAGCGTTCCTGTCCCTTGGTAATCTCGCTTAGTAACTGTGGAGACTGTACTCACACTGAAACACACACACAATGAATCCCACACACTGAAACACGCACACGCACGCACACACGGTGGATGAGTTTGTTAAATGGTGTGCCTGGTCCTACTTAGAAGTTAATGTCAAGAAAACCAAGGATATGGCTATTGATTTCCGGAGGATGTCACTGCCACCAAAGCAGAATCTGACAGATGGTGAGCCAGTGGAGACCAATGATCAATACAAATATCTTCCCAATATTAATATAATGAATTTGGCCTCCTATTTATATGGCTAATGGTAACTACTTCTTAACTTCCAAAGGTTAAATCAAACATAGATGAATGAGGGTATACCTAGCTATGGTGTCCTTTCTTGGGCAAATCAGCCTGCATAAACCCAAACTCAATTCCAAATGTACTTTCACATACAGCTTGTGTAAGAAAAGTTTGAGGAATTACTTTCAGCTATTACATTTTATTTAGGTAGTCCAAGCAAATGAGCATGGAAGCTGATCAACATCTAAATGTGTTGCCATGAAAGCTCAGCTGAAATGAACAGAGGTTGTTTTCAATAATAAGCAGGGTACACAGAGATTGGCATCTGGATGGTAGACTTGCTCTCACTGAAGTGTGTTACTCCTTATGTACCAATAGGAGTCACTGTTCAGGAAGCAGTTTATGGACTGTGGCTTCTCATTTTATGTCAATATACCTCTTTATTTAGGATGATGGCATGATGTTAAAACTATGACTTTGATTCAAACATACCCTTTTACTATCAACATTGAAACAAGGTCAAATAAAATAAGTCTAATCAAATCTAAAATTATACATCATTTTAATATAGGAGGAAAAATGTTTTTTACGTTTCTATGTGTATTTTTCGACACCATTTCAACATATACATAGTTCTGATGATTATGATTGATGTCACGACTTGATAGTCAGGTTACGTCAATGTATTTAAGTTGAAGTTTTACCCTAATTGCAATGCTTACAACGCTGGTTGAAAGTAGATGAAAACAGTACTGGTTGATGACTTTTGGATTCCACTGTATCTTCCACATTGATTCCAGATCACAATACGTTGACAAATGATGTTGAAACAACATTGATTCAACCAGTTTGTGCCCATGGGTTGGCACTTTCCTTGACGGCAAACTGAGTTTTGACGCCAATGTGGATGTTATCTGTGGAAGGGGAAATCAGCCATCCATTCTGAGAGACACCCAGCATCCCTTTCCTCAGCTTTCCTCAGAACACAGATACAGGCTCCCCAAGTTTAAAACAGGTCTAAACCCTTCTTCATGCCAGCTGCTATCAGCTTTCTCAATAAGCTGTAGTAGTACTGGTAGTTATGTACATATTGCTATATTTATTGTTTTGGTGTATATTTATTGTCATGTGTTCAATGTGTTTTTACTAGGTGCTGGAAAATGAATTGCCCCCTCTGGGGATAATAAAGACTCTACACACACGCACGCACACATGCACGCATGCACGGGCACATCCTCCCCCTCCATCCTCAGTGTCTCTGTGTCACCATGGCGATGTGTTTCATTATCCAGCCAAACAGACTGTTTCAGGTGGTTTCGGTTCAATCAAAATTGCATTATTTTACAATAAGAAGTCATTGTGGAGCAGAGATTTAGTTTAATCAGAAGTGTGCTTTTTCATCTGCATACTCACTATACAGTATAACTATGCAGAATCAATCTGTTTCCTATTTTGATGTAATATCAGTCAAGTCCATTGCTTGATTGAATAGCTCTGACTATAAGTATAAAATGTATGTGTTGAAGACATTTTACATACTTTTAATCTGGATGAGCCACTACCCTTCACTAACAACCACCAATGTCATGTGATTAGATCAAATACAGTCAGTTGATTATACTTTTTTGTAATGGAACAGTCAAGTGGAACAGTCAAGTAGAACAGTCAAGTGGAACAGTCAAGTAGAACAGTCAAGTGGAAGAGTCAAGTGGAGCATTCAAGTAAGACATGTCAGTAAAGAACGCATCACCGTACAGGTGTGGAATCTTAATTTGATTACCCTGTTGCAGTATAACTTTCCAGCAATGGAGAAAATCTAAAACGTATTGTTTATTTTAAGTTTAAAAAGGCTTCTGAAGTTGAAATTTCTACTTTGAAATTTCAGACTTGATTTCCCTTACAAAAAAAATGTATCAACCTCAACGATAATTGAAATGTCCTGTTGCTGCAGGATTATTCTCCTGCTGTAGCAACCTGGCTCAAATTAAAATCCTAAACATGTATGCTTTGAGTGGAGTGTGTATTTCTGAGTACATTTCTGACTCTACGATGTGTTCTGTGAGGTGTATAGCGCCCCGCACCACGGTTGAGCAGTAAAATGGGAGGGTGTTTGAAGTTTGCAGAAAAAAGCCTAAATAGTCTGATTGATACGATTTAAGGAGCTGTTTGAGGCATGGTGAGGGAGATTTTACAATATGTTGGAATGATGATGTCACTGCTATTCCGCTGTAAAACCTCCTCTCGCTGAAATAATGGATTTTCAGTCATTTTATTTATTTATCCACTTTACTATTTCCAGACAGTAGTACTGGCTATGGTCAAAATCAGTAACTGTACTTTCAATGAGAAACTGTACTTTCTATTGCCTATTTTCCATATGAATAGGCAATATACAGTGGATCGCATACTATCATCATTTTCCCTAAAACTGTTAATAAATGCATTGCCAAAAAGGTTTATCAGTCAAGCCTATTATTACCTTGATTTTATAATAAGGATATGGTTGGAACAATGTCCAGACCTCCTTACCCTCTTCTCTTGTCTATTCTTTAGGCAGGCCTCCCAAGGGGGCACGTTCCTCTGCCCAGGCGTTGCTGACGCATACCAGATCTTAAAATTCCTGGATAGGTATTTTAAGTATCAGCTAACCACATCATATGTTACAGCAATCTATCAGTCGATGACACAGTCGATGATGTCAGGGGTGTCATGCCCATAGGGGGCATAGGGGACATGCCCCCTCAGATGATTTTTAAAAAACATTTCAATTAAAAGCGGTTAAATAAAAACTACATTTTTAAGCCACTGTTTTATCATAATTATTTATAACAATGCCTATTAGCTGTATTTTGAGGAATCAGCACATTGACTGGACCAGAGGTGCTACCTTCCGAGGTGAACGGATTCCGTCAGTAGAGGAGAGTGTAGAGCAGAGACGGAATAGGAAGTGAGACCTCTGGCTCCCTCATTTTTTTCTGTTTCAATGGTATTCAATGAGCTAAGTAGACCAGACCCAGCAGCTATCACATTGGTGTCTATGGGGGAGCAACAGCCTTAAGTAGACCGGAATAAATGAATTTGATCACCAAGAAGCCATTTCAAGGTATCAAGTTTGAGTGGCTGGCTTGTCTAACTATCTTAACTGGCATGCCTGCTGGAAAGGTTGGTAGACTTTAGAAAAGTAAGCAATTACTAAATGTTCTGAATAAGACTCACTTCAATCTTTTACCCAGATTTTAGCAGAGATGCAGAGAAGCATATTTAGTTTTTTTTTTAAAAAGACAGACAACTCAAGAGGTAAGCTTAGATATGCAGAAAAAATTGATATAATTTTACATAGAGTTAAGCATAATGAATATGGTTCTAGACTTCTAGACTGCAGGAACAAGCTGTTTTATAGCCCCCCTCCGGGCCACCCCCCAGCCATCATCACATACTTTACGCCCCTTCCAATTTTGGGTGTGATGACACCCATGGATGACATGGCACACAACCATTGGGAAAGGGAACGGGGGATACCTAGTCAGTCCTACAACTGAATCAATTGGTTGATGCATGCAACATCTCAGCAGGAGAATGTGACCATTGTCACGCGACAAGCAGTTGCCAGGACATGCTAGGGCCACGTTTGAGAGGATCAAAACCGTAATGTATCATGGGTAAATTGTGACTGACTGACTGATCTACAAATAATAATGAGTAGTTATTTATGATGAAAGGTTCTTTGTAGATCAGTCAGTCGGTAGTCGACTGCACTGTCAGCTCCAATGTCGAAGAAGCCCAATGGCAGGCCTCCAGCAAGACAAGTTTTACATCTCCGGCGCTTTTTCAAAGCCAGCCAAAATGCATTCCCTTGAGAGAGTTAGCAATACAAGCATTTCACAGCACCTATGTTAACATCTGCAAATCTGTGTACGCGACCAATAAACTTTGATTTGATATCAGTATACTAATTGCTCCAATTAGGAAAGTTTGACTGTTCATCTTTAGATTTAAACACCTGCTTGTTCAGGACCCTGAGCAAGGCAGTTAACCCGCTGTTCCCCAGGCACCCAAGACCTGGATGTTGATTTAGGCAGCTCCCCGCACGTCTCTGATTCAGAGGGGTTGGGTTAAATGCGGAAGACACATTTCAGTTGAATACATTCAGTTGGACAACTGACTAGGTACCCCCTTTTCACTTTCACGCTTAGAAAAAAGGGTTCCAAAAGGGTTCTTCGACTGGCCCAATTGGATTCTACATGGAAGCAAAAGGGTTCTACCTGGAACCAACAAGTGTTCTTCAAAGGGTTTTCCTATGGGGACAGCCTTTTTTTCTAAGAATGTTGGTTTGCACTGTAAGTTAACTGTTTATGTATCTGTTTAGTCTTGGTACCCTAAGCCCAGCATTATCTGTAACGATTAACAGTTATAATAACAGAGACCTTTCAAATCACAATTTAGACTAATATTGATTGTAGTCAAAACCTTGCAATACACACTATTATTATCAGGTGATATTTTCTTGATTTTTGAGATGTTGTTTTCCTATTCTCTATTCAATTAATCCCATTCAATTTCATGCCGGTCTTCAAAGTAGAATAAGTACATGCCATGCTTAGAAGAAATACTTGCCATTATCACTAGACAACATATTTGGACACTCCATATTAGAATAATGGAGGAATGTGCTGCATAGATTTGTCACAGTTTTAATCTAAAATATATTTTTCTGAGCAACACAGACTAATGCATATAGTTTCCCCAATAAAAACACACCCTCGTTTTCCTTGTGCTTTGAGGATTCCATCTGGTGCCAAGCTGTTTCGGTCTCAGTTCCTGGTGCGATGTAATTTAGAAACCAATAACGATGGCCGTGGATATTTGTTTTGATTGTGATGACGTGTTTACCATCAACATCTCATGAATATGCATGAGGCTGCTGCTAGGTTTCATTGCTGCAATTTCCCCGAAGGGAAAAGTCTTAACTTCATAATCTCTTATTAGTGAGAGTTAAAAGAACCATCTGAACTGCCTTGAGTGTTATTCTGTTGAACATCAAAGACAATTGTTTTCCGAATATGGAGCCTCTCATAATAAATCATTTCCTGTGACACACAAACACAGGTTAAATAGAACACATGGTACACTTTCAGTCATGTTAGCCTCCAGCAGCATAAAGCCAACCACTGAGACTATCATCATCCCCCTCACCCTCATCATCATCACTATCATCACCATCGCCATCATCACCATCCATCAACATCACTGTTGCAACCACAACAATAGTTGACATTTTGCATGTGTTCTCCCTACAGTTTTTTGTCTTTGCCTGTCTTTGCCTGTCATTCACTTCCATTCTTAACAGCCTCATGTTAGACTAATCCCTCGCCCCCTGCCCTGCCATCCACAGGGAACTCCACAGCAGGGCATGCTTGTTTTAGTGGCAGGCTACATATAAATCCACTCTTAATCCGCTCTCTTCCTCTTTTTCCCCTGCAAATATGCCTTTCCCTTAGCTCTTGATCTCATTAGCAGTAGAGATATTCTGCTATTTAGATTCCTATTCAGGCTCTCTGCTGCAGTTTCACAGTTAATGTTGTTGAGAGTCACACTAGACCTTAGAGTACTAACAGACACAAAATACGATGACAAAACATGGCATATTACTTTCTCAATGTGCAATGTGGCTGATTTCCATGCCTTTAGCTGGAGCATAAATGATCCAGTTCGCTGAGAATGCTTTGAAAAAGCTTGGTTATACCCGAATGTGCTGGTTTCCCTCTTCTGCACCTCATCAAGGGTTCTCTCTCTTTCTCTTTGTGTCTGGCCTGTTGAGCTGTGCGGAGAGAGAAGCCTGTACAAAGAGAATCACAGATCAACCTCAGTGTTTGACAGTACATGAATACAGTCAAACACAGTAAGGCCCAAACAGGGAAGCCTCTCTCTCTACCTCAACAATAGAATCACAAATCACATAGCGTGAGCTATAAGAAAAAATAATCCTTGCACATAATAACAAGTATTAATACTCCTCTTTCTGGTTCTTTTTCTTGTGCAGTGGTTAGCAGATTGCATCTTAAACATCAGAAGGAATGTCCTTTGCTGTTTTCTTTAACAACTGCATAATAATTCATTTATTTTAATATTAATGTATTATTTTTCGAGATAAAAGGTCACAAATATGTCTCACTTGAACATTTTCATAATGCCTGTGTTTCTAAGAACAATGTATTATCCCAATACAGATTACTCATGCTCCTTCTTTGGCTCTCTCTGTGTGGATGCTCAAAATGCTACTGTACCTTTGAATCAGCACCATGCAAAATTATTATTTAGAACATGGTGTTGTTTCTCAGTAAGCTCTTCCATAAACGCATTGTATATGAGAGAGGAATTAAGAGCATATACAGTATCAGTCAAAGGTTTGGACACACCTACTCATTTCAGGGTTTGTCTTCATTTCTACTATTTTCTACATTGTAGAATAATAGTGAAGACATCAAAACTATGAAATAACACATATGGAATCATGTAGTAACCAAAAAAGTGTTAAACAAATCAAAATATATTTTATATTTGAGATTCTTCAAAGTAGCCACCCTTTATCTGTATTGACAGCTTTGCACACTCGGTATTTTAGTATTTTATTAGGATCCCCATTAGTTGTTGCAAAAGCAGCAGCTACTCTTCCTGCGGTCCACACAAAACATGAAACATGACATAATACAGAACATCAATAGACAAGAACAACTAAATGTTTTTTTAAAGGCACACGTAGCCTACATATCAATGCATACACAAAAACTATCTAGGTCAATAGGGGAATAATGTAGTAACCAAAAAAATGTAAAACAAATCAAAATATATGTTATATTTGAGATTCTTTAAAGTAGCCACCCTTTGCCTTGATGACAGCTTTGCACACTCTTGGGATTCTCTCAACCAGCTTCATGAGGTAGTCACCTGGAATACATTTCAATTAACAGCTGTGCATTGTTATAGGTTCATTTGTGGAATTGATTTCGTTCTTAATGCATTTGAGCCAATCAGTTGTGTTGTTACAAGGTAGGGGTGGTGTACAGTCCATATTATGGCAAGAACAGCTCAAATAAGCAAATAGAAACAACAGTCCATCATTACTTTAAGACATGAAGGTCAGTCAATACGGATACAATGTACAGATTCAATATGTGAATGGGCCGGCGAATGTGGTTGCCAGCGCTCTATCACGGGTTTAGTAACTGGGGAAGCATTAGGGTTTTTGTGATTGCAAACTGGAAGTTTGCATGTTTTGGGGTGGGCGAGTTACGTTCCCCAGTTTCTGTGTTGTGGGTTTGTATATGTGTGTTTCAGGAAATGGCTTCCTGGATACTAAGCCGCTGATTGGTTGGCCCCATTGATGATTGGAGTTCTGACCCCGCCCTCTCATCAGGAGAACAGCTGTTTTCAGTTACCGACTCCTTTTGCAGCTTTAAAAGTCAGAGTTCCTTTGTTAGGAAGAAAGAGCTTCTTGGTATGTCCTGTGTTTTGTTGTTGGCCTGAATGAATTTTTGTAAACCCCTAGCATAGCTAAAGTTAGCCAGATAGCTAAAGTTAGCGATCTAGCTGATACATTTGGCAAATTCGTAACATATAATACAAATGGTCATTCGTTACATATCATGCGAATTGGTTGATGGACATCCACAAATGAATACATACCATACGAAACATACTAAATTGAGTGTCAAGGATTTACGTACAGAATAATTCAAGTAACAGCCAGAATACAGGAAGCACTTGAGTAAATGAGGGATACAAGGTACAGTGCCTTCAGAAAGTGTTCAGACCCCTTGACTTTTTCCAAATTTTGTTATGTTACAGCCTTATTCTACAATGGATTAAATAACTAAATAATCATCAGCAATCTACACACAATACCCCAAAATGACAAAGTGAAAACAGGTGTTAAGAAATGTTGCAAATGTATAAAAAGGTAAACAGAAATAGCTTATTTTCATAAGTATTCAGAACCTTTGCTATGAAACTCAAAATTGAGCTCAGGTGCATCCTGATTCCATTGATCATCCTTGAGATGTTTCTACAACTTGATTGGAGTCCACCTGTGGTAAATTCAATTGATTGGACATGATTTGGAAAGGCACACACCTGTCTATATACGGTCCCACAGTTGACAGTGCATGTCAGAGCAAAAACCAAGCCATGAGGTCAAAGGAATTATCTGTAGAGCTCTGAGACAGGATTGTGATGAGGCACAGATCTGGGGAAGGGTACCAAAAAAAAATCAGCATTGAAGGTCCCCAAGAACACAGTGGCCTCCAACATTCTTAAATAGATGAAGTTTGGAACCACCAAGACTCTTCCTAGAGCTGGCCGTCCCGGCCAAACTGAGCAATCTGGGGATAAGGGCCTTGGTCAGGGAGGTGACCAAGAATCCGATCGTCACTCTGACAGAGCTCCAGAGTTCCTCTGTGGAGATGGGAGAACCTTCCAAAAGGACAACCGTCTCTGCAGCTCTCCACCAATCAAGCCTTTATGGTAGAGTGGCTAGACGGTAGCCACTCCTCAGTTAAAAGGCACATGACAGCCCGCTTGAAGTTTGCCAAAAGGCACCTGTAAAAACAAGATTCTCTGGTCTGAAGAAACCAAGATTGACCTCTTTGGCCTGAATGCCATGCATCATGTCTGGACGAAACCTAGCACCATTCCTATGGTGAATTATGGTGGTTACTATTTTCTACATTGTAGAATAATAGTGAAGACATCACAACTATGAAATAACACATTGGAATCATGTAGTAACCAAAAAAGTGTTAAACAAATCAAAATATATTTTATATTTGATTCTTCAAAGTCGCCACCCTTTGCTTTGATGACAGTTTTGCACACTCTTGGCATTCTCTTAACCAGTTTCACCTGGAATGCTTTTCCAACAGTCTTGAAGGAGTTCCCACATATGCTGAGCACGTGTTGGCTGCTTTTCCCAAACCATCTCAATTGGGTTGAGGTTGGGTGATTGTGGAGGCCAGGTCATCTGATGCAGCACTCCATCACTCTCCTTCTTGGTCAAATATCCCTTACACAGCCTGGAGGTGTGGTGAGTCATTGTCATGTTGAAAAACAAATGATAGTCCCACTAAGCGATGTCGGCGATGTCATCTACAAAATAGCTTCCAATACTCTACTCAGCAAACTGAATACAGTCTATCACAGTGCCATCTGTTTTGTTACCAAAGCCCCTTATACCACCCACCACTGCGACCTGTATGCTCTAGTCGGCTGGCACTCGCTACATATTCGTCGCCAGACCCACTTGTTCCAGGTCATCTATAAGTCTATGCTAGGTAAAGCTCCGTCTTATCTCAGCTCACTGGTCACGATAATAACACCCACCCGTAGCACGTGCTTCAACAGGTATATCTCACTGGTCACCCCCAAAGCCAACACCTCCTTTGGCCACCTTTCCTTCCAGTTCTCTGCTGCCAGTGACTGGAACAAATTGCAAAAATCGCTGAAGCTGAAGACTTACATTTCCCTCACTAACTTTAAACATCAGCTATCTGAGCAGCTAAACGATCACTGCAGCTGTACATAGACCATCTGTAAATAGCCCACCCAATATACCTACCTCATCCCCATATTGTTTTTATTTACTATTCAGCTCTTTTGCACACCAGTTTCACTACTTGAATATCATCATCTGCTCATTTATCACTCCAGTGTTAATCTGCTAAATTGTAATTACTTTGCTACTATGGCCTATTTATTGCCGTACCTCCTCATACCATTTGCACACACTATATAGACTTTCTTTTTTTTCTATTGTGTTATTGACTGTACGCTTGTTTATTCCATGTGTAACTCTGTGTTGTTGTTTGTGTCACACTGCTTTTCTTTATCTTGGCAAGGTCGCAGTTGTAAATGATAACTTGTTCTCAACTGGCCTACCTGGTTAAATAAAGGTCAAATAAAATAAGCGCAAGCCAGATGGGATGGCATATCGCTACAGTATGCTGTGCTAGCCATGCTGGTTAAGTGTGCCTTGAATTCTAAATAAATCACAGGCAGTGTCACCAGCAAAGCACCCCAACACCATCACACCACCTCCTCCATGCTTCAGAGTGGGAACCACCCATGAGTTCACCTACTCTGCATCTCACAAAATCACAGCGGGTGGAACCAAAAATGTGTGTCTGTTACTTGAACTCTGTGAAGCATTTATTTGGGCTGCAATTTCTGAGGCCGGTAACTCTAATGAGCTTATCCCCTGCAGCAGAGGTAATTCTGGGTCTTCCTTTCCTGTGGTGGTCCTCATGAGAGCCAGTTTCATCATAGTGCTGGATGATTTTTGAGACTGCACTTGAAGAAACATTCAAAGTTCTTATGTTACGCACGCCTCTTGGAGGAGGGAACGCAACACCTTGCTACACTCAACTCCCCGTGGAGTGACTGTAGGTGCGTGTGAGGATAACAGAGGCAGAATATATTACCGTTAACAGGGAATTTATTTCGTTCACACAGTAATTTGGGGAAAAGGGTCTGGATGGAACCAAAGCAAAGAAAGTCAAAGTTAGAGAGCCCCCTCTCCTACCTTACCTACCTACCCACAACTTACCTAACTAGAACCAACTGGCACACTAACCAAAATACCGGGGATGGTCCTCCCAGGTCTTATCTAGTGTGCATAGACATAGCACATACTACGGGTATGTGTATGCCCACAGGCCTCTTGCCTAAGCACTCCCAAGGTGCCTTCCACTTCCCCCCTGGGAACAAATTAAACAGAATAATACAAACCTAAAGTGAACAATTTCACTAAGCAAAAACACAGTCCTATGGCATACACAAACGTCTGCAGGACCAGCTACAAAATATGTAGGGTTATGGTTACGTTTAGGAGTTGGGTTCAGGTTAGGGTTAGGGGAAGGGTTAAGGTAAGGGCAGTGGTGGAAACCAATTGTCATAGTTAAGTAGAAGTATAGATACCTTAATAGAAAGTTACTCAAATAAAAGTGAAAGTCACCCAGTAAAATACTACTTGAGTAAAAGTCTAAAAGGATTTGGTTTTATATATACTTAAGTATGAAAAGTAAATGTAATTGCTAAAATATACTTAAGTACAAGAGTAGAAAGTAAAAGTATAAATAATTTTAAATTCCTTATATTATGCAAAGCAGATGCACCATTTTCTTGTTTTTAAAATATATGCATAGCCAGGGGCACACTCCAACACTCAGACATTATTTACAAAAGATGCATTTGTGTTTAGTGAATCCGCCTGACCATAGGAAGTAGGGATGACCACGTGTTCTCTTGATAAGTGAGTGAATTTCAACATTTTCCTGTCCTGCTAAGCATTCAAAATGTAATAAGTACTTTGGGTTGTCAGGAAAAATGTATGGAATAAAAAGTACAATATTTTCTATAGGAATGTAGTGAAGTTTACTATGTTGCGTCTAATCTATGAGACCAGGCTGAAATATTTGATGCTCAATATGCCATTGATTAACAACAAATATGCACATGCATTATTGATGTTTGCATTATTAAAATGAAATCAATATAAAACTGCCATATCATTTTGCTGACACCTCCATAAGGACATTACTGTGATCTTCAACCTTTAACTTCTTTTGTTGGGGAGTCAACTCTACGTTGCACACTTTAAGACAGCAACTCTCTGCAATGCTCTATCTCAGGGTTTCCCAAACTCGGTCCTGCCCCCCTGCCCCATTCACATTTTAGTTTTGACCCAGGACTACACAGCTGATTAATAATCAAAAGCTTGATGAGGAGTTGAATATTTGAATCAGCTGTGTAGTGCTAGAGCAAGAACCAGCTGAGAGCAGAAACCCTGCGTATATTCTATTATATGAGAACATTGCCCCCTGCTGATGTACACCAGCAAATACTATATACAAAAAAACAGAATACTAAATAACGTTTCAAAAACTGGCTGATTGGCTGATCAAATCCTAGGACCTATCACATATCCTTGGACTTATTCCATATACTGGAACCTTTAAAAGGAAAGAGTGAAAACCAGCAGTGATGTGGTCTTCCAAAGCTGTGACTGAATAGGTGTAGGATATAATGACTATGTACTAGTTTCGAATACACTAGTAAAATGCAATTGAATGGTTATTCCTCAAATGTCTCATTGCTCAAACTTCAGTAGGCTAACAGATATGACCTTCAACAAATGATCAAAGGCATATACAAGGAGCTGGAAGCATGCTGCTTAGAGACCAATCATATCAATAGATACGCATGTTCTTATAGGCCCCACATAGCTCTTCATTCAATGAGTACCACATACTGTTTCACCCTTAGGCCTTGTGTCACAGACAATAATACAGGCTCTAATATTATTCCCGATGGAGATTTATGAAAACAGCCATTAAACATAATGGTCTGTGGACCACAATAAATGGGTAACATAGCCCCTAATGAGCAGAATCGGTATTCCAGGAGCAGCACCACCTCCAACCAACGCAGTTAATCTGTATTCAAACAGACTGTCATGTCAGATGAAAGCATTCAATTAGTAGTCAATTCTATTCAGTATCTCCCATCATGCCATCCATTTAGATTCTCTTTCAGAGCATGAGATAGATCGCTGCCAGACAGACAGTTGCGTTGTCCAGGATCAGCCCTGATGAGAGTAAGGGGACCCCTGCTGTGAACAAACTGTGAAAACAAGTGTTTTATTTTAATCAGGAGTACGGTGGATTGGTATTATGGTAAAATGGGGGACCTTGTAAAACAACACGTTTCATTGCACCTATTCGGTGTGACAATAAAAAAATTAAATACAAATAAATTATACCCCCCCTCACTCCCTGCCTCGTGGCTGTCGATGTGACTAGACAGCAGGTTGAAGAGGCATCCTTTTCAGTCTTAGGCCTGAGATTAAAAAGTTTAAAAATCCAGCAAAGAGATGAAACATCCTCCCTATGCTTTGAATTGGAGCATCATGCTGGGGGTTTAGCACAGACCCACAGCGTGACGCATGTCCCCTCACCAGGTGTTCTAAGTAGAGATGAGCATCTGATTGAATTTTTACTCTACCACCTACATGCCTCTTTTGCTGGATGTATTATCTTTCGCAACAATAGCTTCTATCCTGTTAATTCAAGTTAACGCACAAAGGCAGAGTATCAGAGTATCAAGCTAAAGCAACACCAGATTTGACTGAAGTTATGGCACTGACCTTCCATGGCCTTAAAGGGATAGTTCACCCAAATTTCAAAATGACTTACCTTGTAAGTAATCCATGGACAAGATATGACAGCAATCCATCCTTTTATTTAGTTTCCCTGGCACTGTTTCCACATGCTAATGTTTTAGCATTTGTGGCACAAATCCCATTCAAGTCCCCCCCCCCCCAAAAAAAAGATTTAGATGCAAGTGGCTGTTCCACTGGATGTCATAAGGTGTATGCACCAATTTGTAAGTCGCTCTGGATAAGAGCGTCTGCTAAATGACTTAAATGTAAATGTAATGTAATGTAAGTCATGGGACCGACATTAGCATTTTCATCAAAGAATCTAAAAATGGGCCTCCCGGGTGGCGCAGTGGTTAAGGCCTTGTCTCGTCGCGCACCAGCGACTCCTGTGGCGGACCAAGGTTGCCGGGTCCACAGTGTTTTCTCCGACATTGGTGCGGCTGGCTTCCGGTACGGGAGTTGTAGCGATGAGACAAGATAGTAGCTACTAAACAATTGGAAACCACGAAAACGGGGTAAAATAAGAAAATAAAAAAGATTTTAAAAATGATTGTGAAGCTCAACTAAGTCAATGATAGTTGTTTTGAACATGATGTGTAAAATGCTAATATCGGTCCCATGACTTGAATGGGATTTGTGTCACAAATGCTAAAATGTTAACATGTGAAAACAGTGACAGGGAAACTAAACCAAAGCATGGATTGATGTCATACCTTGTCAATAGACTGCTTACAGGGCAAGGAAACCAATATATCATTTTGTAATTTGGGTGAACTATCCCATCAAGGTCAACTTCTGAGTTTATGAAAGCAGCATGACCATAACCCTCAGTAAGACGATTCTTAACACCCATATCTACTGAGTTCCTATAGATGTTTGATTGACCTCTTACCTCTGAGGAGCTTTGCAGGTTTCGTTTCAGGGGGGAACATTGGAGTAGAGGTATCAATCGTCACGCTGAAATAAAATGAGTGAGTTGATAGAATAAAGACATGTATTAGGTCTATATGATCTAATTAGCACAAGTGCTCTGTAGCTTATAGCTCAGTAGTCCATAGATGTAGGCATAAAGGTCAGGGCAAATCAAATCAGGAGGGATACAGTGGGATTCCACTCTAGTGGAGATAGGTCAGGCAAAGGTCAAAGTTCACTCAACAGAGCCTGGGCAGCTTCGGCTCAACGCTGTCAGGTCCTGACCCTGTTCAACATGCTCAGAATCAGAACTGATGGCTCCCCACTGGTGCTAGGTCGGGGAAGATAAACAGAGAAGAGAAGATGCATAGCCTATGCACACAATGCAAATATGGTTAGGCCTACGTGGGTGCAAAGATCAGAGGCAGTTGCATGAAACAGCAAAAATGTAAAACCAAGTATGAGCAGAAAAGTAGAGACAACTTAAACCATTAGGTAAAACATTTTCAATATTAAAGTATTAACCTATCATCATTAATATAATATTTGATTTACAATGGACTAATAAAGCTAATGGTTTATTTTTATTTTCTTGTTTTTGGCAAAAAAGTAAATATCCAGAGAGCCTCTGTAACACACAACCCCTGCTATGGACAACATCATAAGTGACTTGGACACTAGGTTCCACACCACTGCAAAAATTGTAAAATAATTTTCTGCTGTTCTGAAAGTTGGGCAGATTAGTGAGGATAAAGTCCCTTCTGTGTGCCAACCACTGATCATGAACTATTCCAGAGATCTGACACCTGAGTTTCAAAATGAAGTAAGACACCTGAACACTGTATATGATGCCACTTTCCTCCCTAACTTGTTCCCTCTTGGTCTCCTGAATGTAAGATGCAGCTACATAGAATTTTTGGAGAAGTCTGCATTGCTTTACGTATATTTTGTACACTGCCTGTGATGTTGCTGGTGGCGAGAGAGCTTTCAGTAAGCTAAAACTAATTAAAAAAAATATTTTAGGTCCACTATGTCCCAGGACAGGCTTTGCAGTCTTGCCATGCTTTCCTTTGAAAGTCAGTTAGCTATAAAGCTGGACTTCAAAGACTTGATCAGTGACTTTGCTAGCAAGAAGGTTCGGCGCTGGGCTCTTGGTGAGTAAGGCTGAGCAAGGGCCAGTGATTACATTACATTTAAGTCATTTAGCAGACGCTCTTATCCAGAGCGACTTAGTGATAACTGTTAAATGGCATGGCTATAGATATTGGATCACTACACACATGATGCCCACAGGCTGAGAACAAGACTGAGAACAGACTGAGAACAAGATATATCTCAAAGTAATGGCTGGTTTGCCATAAAATTGGTTGTGCACTATCAAGACCCCAAGTGGAAGAAACCTATTGATTTGGTGACCACTTGACCTTTCCTCTAGCGCCATCATCAGGCCTTTTACAGCTGCTTATTTTCTAGCTGGTATGTATACTTAGTTCAAAAATCTGCTGCTGATTTTATTATTTTGCTTGTTATATCATTCTATAGATGATAATGTTAATTTATTTTAATTGAAAAGGTTCATGTATATTTAAGTTATATTTATTTAAAGGTATTCATTAATATTAATAGAATTTTCCATAAAAATTACATTTACTCTGTAAAAGATGGCCTTTAGCACATTTCTTATAGAGGGTATCAGTCTTGCATCAAATAGTGAATTCCACTGTATCAGAATGTTGCATGCATGTCTGCATATTGTTATATTTTCACTGCTCACTGTCAGTAAATATCGTACAGTAAATATTGGACTACAGGAGAGTTGCAAGCCTGCAAATGTAGAGTTATTTAAAGCTTTGATTTAGTTCTGGTGGTGTGGTTACAGCAATTGCGCAGGGTTGGTGTGGCCTGTGGTGGCGGGGCCCAATGTGATATATTTTCATGGGGCCCAAAATCCCTGGCGGTGCCCCTGACCATGGAAGTTCCAGTGTAATTAAATGTATGTTCAAAACCATATGTTTTCAAATCGTCAAATTGTTCAAGTCAGGGAATTTATTCACAGAGATGGTAGTCAATGTACAACATCTGGTATTTGTAGAGAGGATAATTTCATAATGTAAAGAAATTTAAGAACAATGAAAAATGTGCCACACCTGTTGGGGGCAGTATCAAAACATGGGAATACAGAGAAGGGAATTCAACCAATCAGGTGCCAGTTTAGCGATGCCCTGTCAAAGATGTTCACCATCAAAACAAGATTGTTTTATCCAGGTAGTGCGTCAGATCAATTTACGACTGCACAGAAATGTAAACCATTTTGGTAAGATTTATATTATATTGGTCGTGGTACTAGAAGTGAGTTGATTTATAGTTTATACTGACTACACCATATTTTGCTGTGTAGTAACGTTATCTCGTAATCGCCATTTTAACTTGGTTGTGCGGCCGCGTCAGGTAGCTAGCTCAGCTGGAACTGTAACATTACTTAGCTAACCGCTGGGTAACGTTAGCTCACTATTTGACGTTGACCTAGCTAGTACTACGATTTTTCAAAATAGCATGCTCCTATAATTGTCTAACATGCTTAGTTACCATACGTGATTGGCAGTTCGTTGTAGCTAGCCTGTTTCAAGTTACAAAGTAAGCTAACTAGCTAACTAGGCTAGTTGGCGGAACCAATCAGCTTAACAACATTAACGGTACTGGCTAACGTTAGCTATAGGACGTTATTTACAACAACCAAACTGGACAAAACGTTGGATTTGGTCGGGTTTAAGTCGGGCTCAGCGGGTTCGCTGACCCCACAGAAGAAGATGAAGAAGAGGAAGGAGCTTAATGCATTGATCGGACTTGGGGACAGTAAAAGGAAGAAAACCAAGAAGGGGTCCGGCCACAGGCTCCTACGAACCGAGCCCCCAGACTCAGAATCCGAATCAAGTTCAGATGAAGAGGAATTCAGCAACCTTGGTACTGTCGCTGCTTTCGGGAAGTAAGTGATCAAACTTATACTTAGTCTGAGTAAACCTGTAGAATTATGTTTATCAATGATGCATGAAGCTTGTGACTGTAAAATAACTATGTGTTTCTAATTAATCATAGAATAAGTTACGTGCAGTGTTGCAATGTCTGCTATCCCTTGATCCTGTTCATCATACTGGCAGCCTGTGTTATGGCTTGTGCCGGGCTGCTATGGATGCAGATTGCTCTGAAAGAAGACCTTGACTCCCTCAAAGAAAAGCTGCATACTAGTAAGCCATCAGATAAGACCTGTCATCTATTTGATTTAACCTTATTAGCCAACTAGTCTAGCTAGCTTAAGTTACCTGGCTGGCTAGCTAACTTTGTCATTTGAAACAGGCTCGCTACCATGAACAATTGTTTTATTTAACTAGGCAAGTCAGTTAAGAAACAATTCTTATTTACAATGACGGCCTAGGAACAGTGGGTTAACTGTATTGTTCAGGGGCAGAACCACATATTATTGTCAGCTCGGGGATTCGATCTAGCAACCTTTCGGTTACTGGCCCGCTCTAACCACTAGTCTACCTGCCGCCCCAAGTAACTACAAAGCACAACTAGCATGCTATCTGTCACCTGTCAACCTTCAGACACAGCCTTTTGGCTTAAATCAAGAATTCAGTTACAAGAGTACACACTACTCTTGTGGCTACACACTAACCCTAGTTGACCTTGTAATAAAGAGTAGGGTAACCTTTGCACAGCCATCACTTATTGCTGAGTTTTACAATCAAACAACCCAGTAACTGCAGTTTTAGTAAATTGTTATTCACTTGATGTATCTTCTCTCCACAGTGGAATCCAGCCAGAAAGTGTCATCACATGAAATACCAAAACTAAGTGAAGATCTGAAGATGAAACAGAGAAAGCTGGAGGATATTGAAAGTGGAGACAAGGGTCTGAACAAACTCTGGTCCAACCTTACGGAGATGAACAGAAAGGTAAAGTTGTTTTAGTGAAGGGAAAGTGTTATCAATATCAGCACAACTAATTAATGTACGGTCTGTTATCCCATCCACCCCCGTTATGTACACACAAGTGTAATCATTCATGGCCATTCATATGCAACCTGCCACACCATGGTAGTTTGAATTGAGGTTAAGAATTTTATTTTTCAAAGTCCAAACTTGGAAAAAGTGGGTGTCTCTAAGCTCAGAGTGAATGTGAAGTGAAATGTCTTTCCCAAGTGTAACTGAATGTTCTGCTCCATTCCATTAGATCAGTTTGCTGGACTCTGCAGTGAACCACCTAAAGGCCAACATCAAATCAGCCTCAGACTTGATCAACCTTCCAACTACAGTTGAAGAGCTCCAAAAGGTAAAACAGTTTTCAGATGAAGAAGTATTGGACATACAGTGAGGCAAAAAAGTATTTAGTCAGCCACCAATTATGCAAGTTCTCCCACTTAAAAATATAAGAGAGGCCTGTAATTTTCATCATAGGTACACTTCAACTATGACAGACAAAATGAGTGGAAAAAAAATCCAGAAAATCACATTGTAGGATTTTTAATGAATTTATTTGCAAATTATGGTGGAAAATAAGTATTTGGTCAATAACAAAAGTTTCTCAATACTTTGTTATATACCCTTTGTTGCCAATGAAGGTCAAACGTTTTCTGTCGTCTTCACAAGGTTTTCACACACTGTTGCTGGTATTCTGGCCCATTCCTCCATGCAGATCTCCTCTAGAGCAGTGATGTTTTGGGGCTGTTGCTGGGCAACACGGACTTTCAACTCCCTCCAAAGATTTTCTATGGGGTTGAGATCTGGAGACTGGCTAGGCCACTCCAGGACCTTGAAATGCTTCTTACGAAGCCACTCCTTCGTTGCCCGGGCGGTGTGTTTGGGATCATTGTCATGCTGAAAGACCCAGCCACGTTTCATCTTCAATGCCCTTGCTGATGGAAGGAGGTTTTCACTCAAAATCTCACGATACATGGCCCCATTCATTCTTTCCTTTACACGGATCAGTCGTCCTGGTCCCTTTACAGAAAAACAGCCCCAAAGCATGATGTTTCCACCCCCATGCTTCACAGTAGGTATGGTGTTCTTTGGATGCAACTCAGCATTCTTTGTCCTCCAAACACGACAAGTTGAGTTTTTCCAAAAAGTTATATTTTGGTTTCATCTGACCATATGACATTCTCCCAATCTTCTTCTGGATCATCCAAATGCTCTCTAGCAAACTTCAGACGGCCCTGGACATGTACTGGCTTAAGCAGGGGGACACGTCCTTGGCGGCGTAGTGTGTTACTGATGGTAAGCTTTGTTACTTTGGTCCCAGTTCTCTGCAGGTCATTCACTAGGTCCCCCCCATGTGGTTCTGGGATTTTTGTCACCGTTCTTGTGATCATTTTGACCCCACGGGGTGAGATCTTGCGTGGAGCCCCAGATCGAGGGAGATTGTCAGTGGTCTTCTATGTCTTCCATTTTCTAATAATTGCTCCCACAGTTGATTTCTTCAAACCAAGCTGTTTACCTATTGCAGATTCAGTCCTCCCAGCCTGGTGCAGGTCTACAATTTTGCTTCTGGTGTCCTTTGACAGCTCTTTGGTCTTGGCCATAGTGGAGTTTGGAGTGTGACTGTTTGAGATTGTGGACAGGTGTCTTTTATACTGATAACAAGTTCAAACAGGTGCCATTAATACAGGTAACGAGTGGAGGACAGAGGAGCCTCTTAAAGAAGAAGTTACAGGTCTGTGAGAGCCAGAAATCTTGCTTGTTTGTAGGTGACCAAATACTTAATTTCCACCATAATTTGCAAATAAATTCATAAAAAATCCTACAATGTGATTTTCTGGATTTTTTTTCTTCTCATTTTGTCTGTCATAGTTGAAGTGTACCTATGATAAAAATTACAGGCCTCTCTCATCTTTTTAAGTGGGACAACTTGCACAATTGGTGGCTGACTAAATACTTTTTTGCCCCACTGTATTTCTTTAGAATTACTGCCAATTTATAATTATTTGCGTCAACCACAAATGTATCTGGAAAGTGACTCAAATTTTTTTTTAATTTGCAGAGTGTAGCTACAATCGGCAGCACGTTAACCAGTGTGCAACATGATGTCCAGACAATGCAGACAACCCTTGCGGACCAGAAGAAAGAAATGGATGATCTAAAGATGACTATGGTAAAGAAAATAGAAATACTAGCTTCCTTTACAGCCTTTGTACCTGCACAGTTAGCGTTAGAGTGCCAGTTTGTGGTGTCAGTGGCCAAATGCATGAGCTGCAGAATGATCTCAATGAGAGATTATACAACTTCTAGTTATGCAGCGATTTTAGTACCAAAATATTGTATTTTAATTCCATCACTTTCAATTTCTATTGGGATATTGAATTTGAATGGAATATTTTTGCATTTATAATGTACAATTTAAATCATGAAATTCATAAATAGAACTTTTATTTCCTGATTTCAAACTGAATGTAATGAATATTGCATTCAGTGAATTTTTTACATTTACATTCAAATTCACTATTTATGAATTCAGTTTAAATATGGTAGATATTAGTCATTGTGTGAGAATCCAGTTTACAAATTATTATTTGAAGTTATCGTAATCAAAGTTTCATATATTCAACTTCTCAGATGTTTTCAAATGTAATTCTATATATTCAAAACCAGAGACAACATCCTGGTACTTTGCCAGCCAGGAAAGGTAGAGGAGAACAGATAGAATCAAACTCTGTGGTAAATAGATGCTTCTGGCAGTTTCTGAAGCCAATGTGGCATGTTGAATGTATTTTCTAACTATGAATTTGGCTCTAGTGTTTTAACCGCTTTGGCTATAAGCTATTCTGACCCCGTTCCTAAAAGCTAAGACTCTGGAACATGGGTGTGCCTTCTGTTCCCTGCTTTGATGATCACAGACTGTGTAATACACATAAATTGGCCCTCATACGAATATAGTTGAATAGCCCTTCTAAGGATAGCCTTTCCACTCCCTATTTAATCTAGCTCTTGTGACTGACTGGGATCGAACCAGGTCTCCTGCATGTCACAAGACTGTGTTAGCCCAGTAAAAGCTAAAGCCTATACTGGGGTCGTTCCACAAAATGAGAGCCTTTAGCATCCCTTTGAGTAAAAATTGTGCACCAATATAGAATTTTTAAAATCCTGTAATATACAATGAAGTGCCTTTTTAATATACCAGTAGACCACATGGAGAATTTAGTTAATCACATTTTTATATCAGTAAATGCTTACTAAAGTGCTAAAATTCGGCATTTTGACATGTCACTCCGTGTACCCTCCGACTTCTAAAGTGTCCTGCACAGCCTGTGATCATTATTTGGTATTTTATTAGGATCCCCATTAGCTGTTGCAAAAGCAGCAGCTACACTTCCTGGTGTCCAAATGAAACATGACATAATACAGAACAGACAAGAACAGCTCAAGGCAGAATGACATACATTTTTTTTTAAAGGCACATGTAGCCTACATATCAATGCATACACACAAATCTAGGTCAAATAGGGGAGAGGTGTTGTGAGGTGTTGCTTTATCTGTTTTTTTTTTAAAACCAGGTTTGCTGTTTATTTTAGCAATATAAAATGGAATGGAGTTCCATGCAATAATGGCTCTATATAATAGTGTATGTGTTCTGGATTTGGGGTCTGTGAAAAGACCTCTGGTGGCATGTCTGGTGGGGTAAGTGTGTGTGTCAGAGCTGTGTGTAAGTTGACTATGCCAACAATTTAGGAATTTTCAACACAATGTTTCTTATACAAAGAAGTGATGCAGTCAACTCTTACATCGCTCGCACTCACCAACGAGCGTCTGCGTTGCCAAGGGCTAAAATAGAAGTCAGTTCTATTTGTGACGCAGATCGCGCTGCAAGTCCTGCCTCTCCCATCTCATTGGTTTTAAGAAGCAGATACCCACGTGCCATCTCCTCATTGGTTATACACACGTGGATGGCTGAAAGACAAATGAGGTCAGTGGCGGTAATGCACCTAATTTATGAAAGTTGCCACTCGCAATATAAAGTTGAGAAGAAAAACCCTAGAAGGAGGAGAGATGACCGTTTTTATGTGTGGATTAATTGTCGGAGTAGAGGACCTTGTGCATTTCAGGTAAAATAACAACTCAATGTTTATATCCCAGGACAAATTAGCTAGCAACCACAAGCTAGCTAAATAAAAACAAAGTAGCTAGCAAGTGCAAGCTAGCTAGCTAGCTAAATTGCCATAAATGTTTAAGGCTTTTCGACCTGTCCTCAAATGAATGTAATTGGTTCAGAGTTTGATATTTTAACCTGCGTGTTGTGATTGCGTTTGGTGTGGGGGGACAAAATAAATGTATGCATGATGGCGCACGTGTGCAGCCGGTTTGGGTTCCGTTAGCCAAGAGAGGCTGACATGCATAATATTTATATCAGCCCTGTGATTGCAATGAAGAGCAAGATGTGCCACTCTGTTCTGGGCCAGCTGCAGCTTAACAAGCTATTTCCTTGCAGCACTGGACCATAAGACTGGAGAATAATCAAGAATAGACCAAACTAGAGCCGGCAGAACTTGCTTTTTGGAGTGTGGTGTCAAAAAAGCAGAGCATCTATTTATTACCGACAGACCTCTCCCCATCTTTACAACCATTGAATCTATATGTTTTGACCATGACCGTTTACAATCTAAGGTAACACCAAGTACTTAATTCTCTTCAACTTGGTCAACAGCCACACCATTCATTACCAGATTCAGCTGAGGTCTAGAACTTAAGCAATGATTTGTACAAAATTCAATGCTCTTAGTTTTAGAGATGTTCAGGACCAGTTTATTACTGGCCACCCATTCCAAAACAGACTGCAACTCTTTGCAACTCTTTCTTTATTAGTTGTGGTTGCTGATGCTTATGTGGTTAAATTATCAGCATACATGGACACAGATGCTTTGTTCAGTGGCAGGTCATTGGTAGCCTATTGCAGACAGTCTGAGCACTGATGGAGGGATTGTGCGTTCCTGGTGTAACTCGGGCAGTTGTTGTTGCCATCCTGTACCTGTCCCGCAGGTGTGATGTTCGGATGTACAGATCCTGTGCAGGTGTTGTTACACGTGGTCTGCCACTGGAGGGAGGATCCGCTGTCCATCCTGTCTCCCTGTAGCGCTGTCTTAGGCGTCTCACTGTATGGAAATGGCAATTTATTGCCCTGGCGATATCAGCAGTCCTCATACCTCCTTACAGTATGCCTAAGGCACTTTCACGCAGATGAGCAGGGACCCTAGGTATCTTTTTTTGTGTGGTGTTTTTCAGAGTCAGTAGAAAGGCCTCTTTAGTGTCCAAAGTTTTCATAACTGTACCTACTGTCTGTAAGCTGTTAGTGTCTTAATGACCTTTCCACAGGTGCATGTTCATTAATTGTTTATGGTTCATTGAACAAGCATGGGAAACAGTGTTTAAACCCTTTACAATGAAGATCTGTGAAGATATTTAGATTTTTACGAAATATCTTTGAAAGAGGGTCCTGAAATAAGGATGTTTCTTTTTTTGCTGAGTTTATGCATGTTTTTGTGTTTTCTTGTTACAGGACGTAACTCACCTGAGAGAGGTTGTGAGCGAGGTTAACACGACCCAGACACTGTACCACGCATGGACCGGTGACCAGATCCACAGTCTCCACACCTCTGTGTCCAACCTCACTCAGAGGGTGTCTTTTATAGAGCAGGGCTCTGCCCAAACAACACCATTCAGTGTGAGTAATGGGTTGGAAGTGGTTAATGGTTCTGTCAAGGCACACAGAAGATAAGATACAGACTCGTAGAGTGGTATGTAGCAAGAGCTGCTTGACCCTCGGTGGCTATGTACCTAGATAAGTTCTGTTGTTATTGTTCTAATGGCGAAATGCATTTTACATTGTACCATTCATGATTCCTAGTTACACACCAACAATTGTTATAATCACTTCATGCTAAAAAAGTAAAATAATATAAAACTAAAGGTATCTTTTAACCTATTTAAGGACCTTGTGGAGGTCGTTGAACCAGTGACCGTCAGTGGAGATGCAACCGTACCAGTAAAGGACCCAGTTACAGAGAGAGACACCAATGCAGATGGAATTAATGCAGCAACTTCAGAAGCTACACATGGTATAATAAGATCAGACCGGAGTGCTTATTTGTCCATGACATTTTCATAAGAAATAAGTATAGTGAAGTACAATGTTACCTGTGGATGACTGTCCTGTTCCTTCTCCTCCACAGGTTCAAAGCCAACAAGACGTCCACGGTTTTTGACGTCAAATCGCTCCAAGAGAGAGTCTGGAATAGAAAACCTTAAAACTGTGTCATTTCCTGGAGTTAACTCTTTGAAAGGTATTGGATAAACTTTTAGTTATGAAGTTTCATATCTGTGATCATACATCAGTCTTAGTCATATACAGAGTATCCTGCATCTACAATTAAGGAGAAATGCAGATATGAATTTCCGATTGACAGTGTGCTTGAGCAAGGAATGCCTGCATTTTATTTTGTGGCCAATGAACAATTACCTGAAACTTCTACTTCTACTAGATCTCAATGAGCTCTTTGAGCACACAGGGACTGACCCCACCTCTCAGGGAATGTCTTACCAAGTCCTGAGGAAACTCTTTGACACCGCAACACCAGACCACCGTAGCCTGGAACGCTACGACAAAGACGGGGACCAGAGGTTCTCACTGGCTGAACTGAAAGCTGCTGCAGGTCTGTGAGAAGAAGTGGCTGAGGCTGCAGAGCACAGTATTGAACAGGGAGAGGCCATCTCTGTTGTTTGTGTATGTGGAGTGCCTCACAGTAATGATGGCTGCACTTTTATTGAACTGAGTATTTAATAACAAGCTGAATGTGGAACAGTGGCACTGGCATGCTCCCCTACACACTTAAGCTACAGTCAGCTACCCAGATACAAGGTTTGTTATTATTTGGCAAAACAGTTTACAAAATTTACATTTCTGAAATCACATTTTTTTTGATTGATGACAAGTGAAGTTGATGTGAAATGAATGGTTGAAGGGACATCATGACTTAACCAAAATATAACTTATCAGAATCTAGTACCGACCACAAACTTTCCCATTTAGGTCATTTCAGTTAGTCTTTGCTTATTGCTTGTTTTGTTTGTCTTGAGTTATTTTCTGCATTTTAATGTAACACTGAGACTAAATGTATCCATAACCCATTATTTTGATTAAGTCTGCAAGATTCTAAGGGCTATAAACATGCTCTTTTAACTAGTTAGTCACCTTGAAATATTAACTCCTGAAACATATGTAGAAATAATACAATGTTAATGGATTCATACAAGTGGAGTGTTAGCTTCAATTTGCTGTATATTAGTGTTGTGTGTAGTACAGATGAAGAGACAGAAGTAGGCACCCCAGGTTGTGATAATGTAACAGGTAGTTATAGAAGCACTGATCTCTCTCAACCTAACCTTGTTCTTTTGTGTGGGCCGTTACATTCTAAAATGCAAATGTACAAATCAGGACATGTCAACTAACTCAACACTGTTGTATTATGTAAATATGGTAGACTTTTTAATATGGCATCCTGTAAGATTGACCTGTTTGGGGGGCTGCATAGAGGTCTGTAGAAAATCCTCAGCATTGTACTTTAATGGAAATGATTGTATTAAGTTGTGCTTTGCATGTTGCTAATAATATAACTGTCTAATGTATCGATTTTAACATAGAGGACTGTTTGAGGGTAATTTTGCTCTGCAGGATAATGGGTGGAGTTCTGGAACAAAAAATTAGGGCAAACAGATTTAGAATTGCCATTTTGGCTTTCCGACAGGAATATTGTTCCTATAAAGCTATGTGCTTTGGGGATACTGTGGGAATTGTATGAACGTGTTGTGTGAGCACTAATTAAAGTGACAATGTGGATTACAAGGATTTGACAATCTATTTAGTTTCCATACTTTCAAATGTTAGTATTCTAGTCAAGGTTATTTATAAAGGACTGTTTTTGTTTTGGAATAATGTGTATCATGTAGGCTCACCAGTATGCTCCAAGGTTCCGATAATGACGACTATACAGGCATAAACGGTTTGTTTGTGCATTTGGTCTCAGCTGTGATTGTATATTCATTGTGCAACCACAGCAGAAACTAAGTTGGTGTGCATTTAACCATGGGGTTGATTTGTGTTGAGGGCTCCAGAAATGAGAATTGAGGATTTGGCTCCCAACATTTTTTTTTAATAAGTGCTGATAGTACAGTATTTCATACGCATGGTGTTTTCTGCATGTGTGTAACATTAGAAAAACAGCATTTACCATAAGAGCAAGTTTTATATACAGTAGCAGTAAAGTTTGGACACCTCCTTTATATATTTTTTTACTATTTTCTACAATGTAGAATAATAGTGCAAACTATGAAATAACACACAGAATCATGTAATAATCAAAAGTTTAAACAAATGAAGGTATATTTCATATTTGAGATTCTTCAAACTAGCCACCCTTCACCTTGATGACAGCTTTAAACACTCTTGGCATTCTCTCAACCAGCTTCATGAGGAATGCTTTTCCAACATATGCTGAGCACTTGTTGGCTGCTTTTCCTTCACTCTGCGGTTCAACTCATCCCAAACCATCTCAATTGGGTTGAGGCCAGGTCATCTGATGTAGCACTCCATCGCTCTCCTTCTTGGTCAAATAGCCCTTACTGTACACAGCCTGGAGGTGTGCTTTGCGTGAATGTCCTGTTGAAAAACAAATGATAGTCCCACTAAGCACAAACCAGATGGGATGGCGTATTGCTGCAGAATACTGTGGTAGGCATGCTGGTTAAGTGTGACTTATTCTAAATAAATCAAGGACAGTGTCACCAGAAAAGCACCATCACACCTCCATGCTTCACGGTGGGAACTACACATGCAGAGATCATCCGTTCACCTACTCTGCATCTCACAAAGACACGGTGGTTGGAACCAAAAATCTAATTTGGATTCATCAGACCAAATGACAGTTCCTTAAATTCCAAAGATTGACTTACCTTCATGTCTTAAAGTAATGATGGACTGTTGTTTTTCTTTACTTATTTGAGCTGTTCTTGCCATACTATGGAATTGGTATTTTACCAAATAGGGCTATCTTCTGTATACCACCCCTGCCTTGTCACAACACAACTGATTGTCTCAAACGCATTAAAGAAAGAAGTTATACAAATTAACTTTTAACAAGGCACAGCTGTTAATTGAAATGCATTCCAGCTGATTACCTCATGAAGCTGGTTGAGAGTGCCAATAGTGTGCAACGCTGACAGTCAAGGCAAAGGATGGCTACTTTGAATCTCAAATATACAAGGAGAGTGATGGAGTGCTGCATCAGATGACCTGGCCTCCACAATCACCCGACCTCAACCCAATGAGTTGGACCGCAGAGTGAAGGAAAAGCAGTCAACAAGTACTCAGAATATGTGGGAACTCCTTCAAGACTGTTGGAAAAGCATTCCTCATGAAGCTGGTTGAGAGAATGCCAAATGTGCAAAGCTGTCAACAAGGAATGGGTGGCTCCTTTGAAGAATCTCAAATATAACATCTATTTTGACTTGGTTACTACATGATTCCATGTGTTATTTCATAGTTTGGATGTCTTCACTATTATTCTACAATGTAGAAAATAGTAAAGAAATAAAGAAAAACCCTTGAATGAATAGCTGTGTCCAAACATTTGACTGGTACTGTAGACATAACTGTACAAGACAACACTCAGACATTCAAAATCCTCAACAAAGGTTTGTCATTGACAGAGGAAAGAAGCTGGCTCCTTTGCAACTTTGCTATTTTATTTACAATCTGGAGAAACATTGACCCTATTCGGGTCAAAAGGACCCAGGAATGTTAAGCAAGGGCCCCTTTAGCCCTCCAGTCTCTTGACAGCAAGTGGAGCAGCTCTTCTTCATCCTCCTCATCGCTTCCCCTGGAGTCTTCCTGGTCTTCGGTCTTCTCCTTCACAACCTTCTTCACCACATCTTGCTTATCTCTCAATACCTCAACCCTCCGGTAACATTCGATTTGCTCATCGATTTCATCAATCTGACGCTCAAAACGTCCCTCCTCGTCATCCTCGGCTACAATGGCCTCTGATTTAGTGTTCACCTGCCGCATTTCCTTTTGGAACTCTTCCCACTCCTTATCCATTTGATCTTTTGGAGCGTCAACATTGCGGACTTTGGCATCTCTCACTGGGTCGTCAAAGAAGCCTTCTGGTAGTGCTTCAGGTGTATTTTCCTTCTTCTCCACACTCTTCTCAGTTTCATCTGGTTTGAGGATAGACCCGGAATGAGAGGCAGCTGGGACAGCTGGAATGGTGCCGTTGTCAAAGAAATCTGCTGGGAGTCCTGGGGCAGGTGTCCCCTTCTGCACACCCGAGCTGGAGGCTGCCCCTAGGTCAGAAGAGTCACCAGCCTCCTCTTCGTCTTCATTATAGACTCCGGCCAGAAGACTCAGTCCAGCAGATGTTTTTTTCAAAATTCCAGTTAGTTTCTTCGGCCCAGGCGGGGCAGGTTTCGCAAAGAAAACATCAGGCAGCCCTGACGACGTAGATGCCTGCTCGTTACCTGCCACAGGTTTAGACTTTTTCCCATTCGTGTCTTCAGAATCCAATGCTTTCCTTTTCAGAGGGGGCTGGGGTCCGTGACCTGTTGAACTTTGTTTAGACCCCTTGAGCTCGGCAACTTTCTCCTTATGCTGTTTTCCAAGAACGTGAGTCTGCCACAATATTTCATTCTTTACCCGCTCGTTGCAGAGTACGCAGCTAAGATGATCGAGACTGTTGTACTTGGCATAAGGGGATTCGACACGCTTCTTATCTATCGTTTGCTTTTGTTTCTCTCTCATCAACCGACGCAGTTCATCTTGATGAATCACTTTCTTCTGCTTATTCTTTGGAGGCATTATTTATTTGCGTTCCAAAACAAAATTCGTGAAAGCTTGGCAAACAACAAAAATATGGCGCGTGTAGATGACGTAGGTTAATTCAAGACCCCCAGTAGGCGTCGAAAAAATTGCCAGAATCATGTTTGAGAACAAATTCTGTAAATTATATCTTATGCTGGTGCTTTTAAATTGTATATATCATCATGAGTTTACTATAATTTATTTTTTGTTCGTCAAATATTTATTTGGTGTTTCTAAAAAATAAAAGATGCTGTTCAACTAATTATCGCGATACCTAAGGAATGTGGTTTTGATGCTTTTTATTCTCGCGAGATACTACGCGGAAGATGGCAGATGGTCTTTTCACCACTGAAGTATTAAGAACGCTTTTCAATCGGAAGGTTTCTAATCTTGCGAGCAAACGTTAGCAAGCAAACTACCGCACTGCAAGATGCAATTGGGACATTTTGAAACGAGTTTTATCAAGGATGTCGCCGAATAATTTGTTATTTTCATTCTTAATCGTGTGTTAACGATCTTGAGAGTATCTTTTCCAGTTGTTTTGGTTTTACGTGTGTGTTGTTTCTGTTGTAACCCCCACATCCATTATATGGTTGAAAAACTGCAATCTAGCTACCTAGGTTAGGCAAATAGCTAGCTATTAAGGTAGCTATTGCAGCTGTCATTGACAACGATAGTCAACATAATACAATATTCATCTGAAGTAGCTAGTCTCCTTGCTGGCTAGTAACGTTAAATCATGACCGGGGAAAAGATTCGCACATTGCGGAAAGACCATAACAACAAGCCTAGTAAGGATGGGTCTATAACGTTAATGGAAACATTTGATGAATCTACAAATGGAACAATAACCTCTCCAACCCCCAACGGTACCGCCATCACGTACAAATCAAACAAGAACCATAACAAGACGGTGAAACCTGTGGCACTGCAGCAGCAGCTATCGAATATCAATGCAAACAATACCAATGCCAATCAATCAGTTGGTACTATCATCGATGACTATAACAAGAATCCCATCATTCTAACCAATGGTAATGAGGACTTGAATTTGGAATTCCCTGTTCACGAATGTGTGTTCAGAGGAGATGTGCGTCGCTTGTCCTCACTCATTCGGACCCAGAACATCTCCCAGAAAGATGTGCATGGTGAGTGTGCATGGTAACCCGAATTTAGTACATGGAATAGGAACCCGCATAGGTTATCACTTCTAGTTTTGTATCCATTACATTTTAGCTGACACTTTTTTGACTAACATAGTCAGTACTTGCTTACTAGCTGTGTTGAGTTAAACATAAACATTGCCCATGTGCACCTGCACCATCTGTGACATCAATAATCTCATAACTGGTCATTCTCTCTCTTTCTAGGAAACACACCTCTTCACGTAGCTGTGATGATGGGTCACAAAGGTAAGGGCTTTTACTTCTGGTAATCAAGAATATCTGATATGGAGAATAACAGATACATAGACCTATTTGAACAGGACCGAGACATGCAAACAACTGTTTCCCATTTGGAGCAGACTGACTTCTACTTCTGTACTACTTTCCTCTAAACTACTACATGACACCAGAGTTTGACAGGATTATTTGGCCCATACTCTCATCTCTGGCCTAATGCCACATTCAAAACAACTGGGAACTCTGAAATCTACGACTTAAATGTGTTCAAGACAACTAGGAGCTAGGAAAAAAACAAGCTCCGACTGGGGAAAAATGTATTTGATCTGTCATCCAACTCGGATACTCTGGCATCTTTTTAGAGGTCCGACCTGAAGATCACTGACGTCATGATTTGACCAATTTTTTTTTTCCTGAGTTCCCAGTTAGCTCGAAAGCACCATAAGCCTAAGACCAGGAAATGACACAGAAGATGTGCCATGTTGCAGGGCATTATGCCCCACCTCTGGCATGTCTCCAAGTCATCCTACCAGCCATGTTTTTTGCCATTCACATAACATAATCAACATGTTCTCCAGCTCTCCTCTAGTAAATCCTCCATGTGGATTTCTTCTGGGATAAATTCCCGTCCTACTGTACTGAGATCATCCTGTCTGATCTCTGCAGACTGCAGTGTGTTACATAGTCTAGTAGTCTCATAGTAGTGGCTGGTCCCATATCGAACGCCCTTCGGGTCAGTAGACGTCTTGTTACTTGACCCAATATACTGTTATCGTCATTAACTACAGAAATGAGTATTCAATGTCCAAGTATAAAGACCATGGAGACGGGTGATTGACTTAGATTTGAAAACAAAAACAATTCATCTAAAAGTAGCTTGATGATGTTTGATCAATTGTGATGTTTGTTTGTGCTGCAGAGTGTGCCCTCCTACTCCTGGCCCATAATGCCCCTGTGAAGGTGAAGAATGCCCAGGGCTGGAGCCCCCTGGCAGAGGCCATCAGCTATGGAGACCGACAGATGAGTAAGGATCTGGGGTATTTTCTATCCAAAGCAGTGTTCCTCAACCCTTTTTTATATCGCGACTGGCAAACTATGATTCCTCTTGTCAGCGAGAGACGAGCTATGATTCCTCTTGTCAGGGAGAGACAAGCTATGGTTTTATACAGTATTATACAACGGAAGGGTCTAGTCCTGAATAGTTAAAACCGCATTCCAGACGGTTTTATTCCACATGTTGCCACCGGCTAACTCTATGACGTTAAAATGCCTATTTACTCTGTTCCATCTGACTTCGTAATCCGTTGTCTCATCAGCCCAACCAAGCAACTTATAAACTTGATCTCCACTATAAAAAGCATCTAGACATTATTTAATATTTCTTTTAGACTAACATTTAGTTTTCAACAGTGGAGATTTGAATAAACCTTGCTCTCTGTCTCTCCCACATTTGCAACATTGTTTCAATATTCAAATTGAATCTCCTGCTGTCCCATAGTAATGAATGTGTCGTGAGTCAGGATGAGACAGGCAGGCAGCGTTTCTCAGCCAGTCCAAATCATGTTTCCGCTGGCATCATTTTTATCTATATATATATACAAAAAATTTCAATTGAAAAAAGTTCAAACAAAACGCTGATAATCTTTCCAGCTTCAGTTTGAAGTGATTGTCTAACTGTAGTTTTGTTGTTGGCTAGCTCCTCTGAACAACATTGTCCTTACGATTGAGCACATTTTCTATGCCAGGCGAAATCATGCCTCATCAGCTTATTGTTATGGATGTATCCAAATAAATATCACTAGAAAACAGTTTATGCAAATGCAGCTACTTTGCTGTTATTCTGGCTGACTAAGTTCGCAGTAGTTTGTTAGCTAGCAAGTAAGGGATAAGAACGTTGCCAGACAGTATGGCAATGGAACATTTAGAACGAACGACTAGAACGAACGTCCATAGATGCAGAACAAAAAGACTCAACGACTCTAGCAACCATAGATTTGTGTCAGGACTATATCTTGTTGAAGGATGAAATACTATGAATACATTTAATTAAAATAACGTTTTTAATGAAAATATGTCAATCATTATTTGAATATGTTGCTTACCCATTGTATAAAAGGGATAATGCCTCAAAGCTGGTGTATGGAGGATATATTGCCAATATCTCCTGCAAACAAAACATGCAACAATTTTTATATTTTACTGAGTTACATTTCATATTAGGAAATCAGTCATTTGAAATAAATTCATTAGGTCCTAATCTATGGATTTCACATGAATGGGAATACAGATATGAATCTGTTGGTCACAGATGCCTTTAAAAAAAAGTAGGGCCGTTGATCAGGCTGTTGATTGTGGAATATTGTCCTACTTCTCAATGTCCTGGATATTGGTGGGAACTTGAACATGGTGTCGTACACGTCGATCCAAAGTATACCAAACATTTTCAATGTGTGACATGTCTGGTTAGTTTGCAGGCCGTGGAAAAACTGGGACATTTCCGGCTTCCAGGAATTAGTGTTCAGATCCTTGCGACATTGGGCTGTGCATTATCATGCTGAAACATGGAGGGATGTTTGGCGGATGAATGAGCCTCAGGATGTCGTTACGGTATCTCTGTGCGTTCAAATTTCCATTAATAAAATGCAATTGTGTTCGTTGTCTGTAGCTTATGCCTGCCCATACCATAACCACACCACCACCATGGGGCAGTCTGTTCACAATGTTGACATCAGCAGACCGCTCGCCCACACAACGCCATACACACTATCTGCCATCTGCCTGGTACAGTTAAAACCGTAAATCATCTGTGAAAAGCACACTTCTCCAGTGTGCCAGTGGCCATCAAAGGTGAGCATTTTCCCTCTGAAGTCGGTTACGACGCCGACCTGCAGTCAGGTCAAGACCCTGATGAGAACGACGAGCCCGCAGGTGAGCTTCCCTGAGCCCGCAGGTGAGCTTCCCTGAGATGGTTTCTGACAGCTTTTGCAGAATTTTTTCTGTTGCGCAAACCCACAGTTTCATCAGCTGTCTGGGTGGCTGATGTGAAGTCCTGGGCTGCCGTGGTTACACGTGAGGTCGGTTGGACGTACTGCCAAATTCTCTACAACGGTGTTGGAGGCAAGAAATTAACATTCAATTCACTGGCAACAGCTCTGGTGGACAATTGCACACTCCATCAACTTGAGACTTCTGTGGCATTGCGTTGTGTGACAAAACTGCACATTTTAGCCTTTTATTGTCCCCAGCACAAGGTGCACCTGTGTAATGATCATGCTGTTTAATCAGTTCTTGAAATGCCACACCTACCAGGTGGATGTATAATTTTGGCATAGGAGAAATGCTCAGTAACAGGGGTGTGAACAAATTTGTGCACAAAATTTGAGAGAAATAAGCTTGTGCTCATGAAACATAGGACCAACACTTTACATGTTGCGTTTTATGTTTTTGTTGCATATAGATATAATTGAACAGTGGTGTTCCATCCCTGAGTTCTTTATATAGATTTGTGTTTATCCTGTATTTGAATGGATTCAGGTTCCCTCATGTAAATAGCCTAAAACGTTTGCAATGTTATAAAAAGCGAAGTAAGGATAATTTTTACAAATTTGACAGAAATTTGGCTATATATTGACATCACTTTCATATATGTGCAATCGATAGACCTACCTAGTATTAAGCCATTAGACTACATCTGAGCCACTTCAATATTTGTATCTATTAGGCCTATATGCTACTATTACCTGAATGCTCACACATTAAACATTAGTCTAACCAATAACCTAAAGGTCATCCTATTAGGTCAATGGAAATGTGGCTTAACTTGTAGCCTAGGCTACTTAATGTTTATTTAATTGTAGAATATATGTTGGCATTCTTTATTCTCAATTTCTACCTGCCATAGGCTACAATTCATGATTTGTTGAGCAATTCCGAAAACCATTGTCATTATATCCTATTTTTAGGTCACGTTGATATAGCGAAGGTGGCAATGAGCGACTTTAATTATTTTTCACAGTTGACACAAACTGAAGAAATGCAGAATGTACATAATCCAACATTGCATACACAATACACTTAAAATACATAACACATGGCAAACCTAAATTATACAAACACTTAAATACATAATAGGCTACAGAACCTTTTTTCTTTTGATGGGAAAACATAGTGTAAAAAATATACAGTACTAGTCAAAAGTTTAGACACACCTACTCATTCAAGGGGCTTTATTTTTTTTACATTGTATAATAATAGTGAAGACATCAACTATAAAATAACACATATGGAATCATGTAGTAACCAAAAAAGTGTTAAACAAATATATTTGTTATTTGAGATTCGTCAAAGTAGCCACCCTTTGCCTTGATGACAGCTTTGCACACTCTTGGCATTCTGTCAACCAGCTTCACCTGGAATGCTTTCCCAAAAGTATTGACGGAGTTCCCACATATGCTGAGCACATGTTGGCTGCTTTTTCTTCACTCTGCTGTCCAACTCATCCCGACCCATCTCAGTTGGGTTGAGATCGGGTCATCTGATGCAGCACTCCACCACACTCCTTCTTGGTCAAATAGTTCATACACAGCCTGGAGGTGTGTTTTGGGTCATTGTCCTGGTGAAAAACAAATGATAATCCCACTAAGCACAAACCAGATTGGATTCCGTAACACTGCAGAATGCTGTGATAGCCATGCTGGTTAAGTGTCACTAGAAAATAACCAAATTTGGACTCATCAGACCAAAGGACAGATTTCCACAGCATCTAATTTCATATTTCTTAGACCAAGCAGGTCTCTTCTTATTGGTGTCCTGTAGTAGTGATTTCTTTGCTGCAATTTGACCACAAAGGCCTGATTTCTCATAGTCTCTCCTCTGAACAGTTGATGTTGAGATGTCTGTTACTTGAATCCTGAAGAATTTATTTGGGCTGCAATTTCTAAGGTTGGTAACTCTAATGAACTTATCCTCTGCAGCAGAGGTAATTCTGGCTCTTCCTTTCCTGTGGCGGTCCTCATGAGAGTCAGTTTCATCATATAGCTTGATGGTTTTTGCAACTGCACTTGAATAATCTTTCAAAGTTATTTTAAATGTTCCTTATTGACTGACCTTCATGTCTTAAAGTAATGATCAACTGTCGTTTCTTTGCTTATTTGAGCTGTTCTTGCCATATTATGGACTTGGTCTTTTACCAAATAGAGCTATCTTCTGTATATCACCCCTACCTTGTCACACACAACTCATTTGTTCAAACGCATTAAGAAGGAAAGAAATTCCACAATTGAACTTTTAACAAGTCACACCTGTTAATTGAAATGTGGTGATTACCCGAAGAAGCTGGTTGAGAGAATGCCAAGAGTGTGCAAAGGGTTGCTCCTGAAGAATCTCAAATAAACAATATATTAAGATATGTTTCACACTTTTTTGGTTACTGCATGATTCCTTGTGTTTTTTCATAGTTCGATGTCTTCAATATTATTCTACAATGTAGAAAAGAGTAAAAAATAAACCCCTTGAATGAGTAGGTGTGTTTAAACTTTTGACTGGTGCTGTTTGCGTATATATATTATATTTATTTATTTTTAATATATTTATTTTTAAACTTTGAATATATTATAGAGCTACATTATGCTTTTTATCCTATATATTCTGGAATAATTTTCAGCACGGGACATATCCTGTAACGACCAGTGGTGTAAAGTACTTTAGTACTTTTAAGTATTTTTACTTAAGTAGTTTTGGGGGTTATCTGTACTTTACTATTTATATTTTTGACTACTTTTACTTCCCTACATTGCTGAAGAAAATAAAGTACTTTACTGAATATATTTTCCCTGACACCCAAAAGTAATTTTTCTGTTTAGCATCACAGGAAAATGTTCCAATTCATGCACTTATGGTCGTCCCTACTGCCTCTGATCTGGTGGACTCACTAAACACATGCTTCATTTGTAATTGATGTCTGAGTGTTGGAATGTGCCCCTGGCGATCGATAAATAAATAATGAAACTGTCGTTTTATTTGCTTAAAATAAGATATTTGAAATGATTTATACTTTTGATACATAATCCTCTTACGGATTAGCCCCTTTTTTTTCAAATTTCGCCTATAATATCATACCCAAATCTTACGGCCTGTAGCAAGGTTCTGCATATTCTTAATACCATTTGAAAGGAAACCATTTTAAGTTTATGTAAATGTGAAAGGAATGTAGGAGAATATAACACAATAGATCTGATAAAAGATAATACAAAGAAAAAAAAAAACGTTCTTTTGTATTTTTTTGTACCGTCTTTGAAGTGCAGGAGAAAGGCCATAATGTATTACTCCAGCCCAGGTGCAATTTAGATTTTGGCCCCTAGATGGCACCAGTGTATGTGCACAGTTTTAGACTGATCCAATGAACCATTGTATTTCTGTTCAAAAGTTTGTATCAAGACTGCCCAAATGTGCCTAATTTGTTTATTAATAACTTTTCATGTTCAAAATTGTGCACTCCTCAAACAATAGCATGGTATTCTTTCACTGTAATAGCTACTGTAAATTGGAAAGTGCAGTTAGATAAACATGACTTTAAGCTTTCTGACGATATCAGATATGTCTATGTCCTGGGAAATTTTCATGTTACTTACAATCTCATGCTCGCATTAGCCTACGTTAACTCAACCGTCCCGTGGAAGGGACACCGATCCCAAAGAAGTTTTAAGTATATTTAAAACCAAATATTTTTAGACTTACTCAAGTAGTATTTTCACGGTAGACTCTCACTTTTAAGTTAGTTATTTTCAATTAAGGCATCGTTACTCTTTTACTCAATTGGGTACTTTTTCCACCACTGGTAATGACACAGTTACATTTCACTTTGTAACGGGTAGACTGCATGGTGTTTAGGGAAATGGTTTTGACGTCTTTGGTTGTTATCTTTATGATGCGTCATTCAAACACATATAAGCCTAAATTCCATCACTATCAGGAAACTGGGTCCTGTTAGGCTGTAGACTGGCCGATTGCTCTCTGGTGCTGTTTTGGGGTTGGGTTGTAGGCTGGCCTTTCTCTGCACGCTCGGTCTGCATCCAGACGTCCTGGAACCCAGCCTGGCCCAGGGCTTAGTGTGACTGAAGGGGCACTGAGCTGCTCTACAGCTGGCTGGCTCCCTGGCTCTGTCTGTTCACTTTAATGCCCATGCTTCTAATGCATTTAACACAGCACTGTAAACTAGAGGTCTTAATACAGGTTACATTTTTTTTTTGTTGTTTATGTGCATTTGTTAGGAATGCTAGTTAAGTGAAGAGTCTGTTTTTTTTAATGGTGAGAGTATCGTAGAGGGATGAATGGGCTTAACTAGCTCGCTCAGTTTTTTTTCTGTTTAATGCCTTGTTAGCAAAAACAATCTAACTGCAAAATATAAAACATTATTATAAATAGGCTAGTTTATAAAACATTCAATTTTTTACATATCAAAATATATTACAAATCTTTATTTCCCTTCAATTAAATTCCCTGTTATATGTTGACCAGGTTAGAGCTATGACCCTGTCATCCCAACATGTATTAGTATGCGTCTCCAGTCCTGCAGTATGCTTTGGCAGACTGTGGACAGAGGTCAGGCATGGGAAGGTCAGATCGCAGTGGGCAGGGAGGAGACAGCAGCTTGGCTCCATCCACACAGTACACCAAGGACAGGAAAAGGCAGCCAAACTCTAGCCAGGGACTGTGGTAAAATGAAAAGTTTAAACATGTATTAGTCGTACTGTGCCTTCGGGAAGTATTCAGACTCCTTGAATTTTTCCACATTTTGTTAGGTTACAGCCTTAATCTAAAACTGATAAAATATTTTTTTCCCCGCATCAATCTACACACTACCCCATAATGACAAAGCAAAAACTGTTTTTTTTTAACATTTTAGCTAATTTATTTAAAATATATATAAAACGGAAATATCACATTCACATACGTATTCAGACCCTTTACTCTGTAGGTTTTTGAAGGACGTTTGGCAGCAATTACAACCTTGAGTCTTCTTGGGTATGACGCTACAGGTGAATGCACCAATTTGTAAGTCGCTCTCTATATATATATATTAATAAAAACATGTTTTCCCATCTCAAGAGGTTACATAAAACTTGACTATAGTAAGTGTCTAAGTGCCAAATAAAGTAACAGGGTTGATCATTTCATCTTAAATCAGCAATCTGTCCACTTGTGACAGGAGGAATGGAAGCTTGTTGTGTGGGGCAATTGAATGCAAGCGTCACATAAAAATAAAAAAAATGTTTTAAAAAAAAAACAACATTCTAGCTAGTCTATCTATGGGCAACAGAGTTGACGTGTTGCTCGACCTGCTCAGTTTTCCAACACACTGATCAAGGTTACTGGATAGAAGATAGAGATATCACTCCAATTATAATTCTTTGCAAGATAGCACACTTTTTGAAATCCATCCAGAAAATCATTAGGGGTGTTGTATCACTGAAGTTCAGCATGTATTTAACTGTGCAGTGTGTAAGGTGACTCATGTCATAGGCAGCCTCCCCTTTGTACTCTGCTGCACCACAGAGTCACAGTCTGGATTTGCTGGCTGCATCAGTGTTTGAGCAACTGCCCCTAAAAAATAACTTTTCATTTAGAAAACACCCTGTGTGGCATCGATATGAGTCAAACATACAGTGGGGCAAAAAAGTATTTAGTCGGCCACCGATTGTGCAAGTTCTCCCACTTAAAAAGATGAGAGAGGCCTGTAATTTTCATCATTTAGGTACACTTCAACTATGACAGACAAAATTAGAAAAAATTCCAGAAAATCACATTTGTAGGATTTTTAATTAATTTATTTGCAAATAAGTATTTGGTCAATAACAAAAGATTTATCTCAATACTTTGTTATATACCCTTTGTTGCCAATGGCAGAGGTCAAACATTTTCTGTACGTCTTCACAAGGTTTTCACACACTGTTGCTGGTATTTTGGCCCATTCCTCCATGCAGATCTCCTCTAGAGCAGTGATGTTTTGGGGCTGTTGCTGGGCAACACGGACTTTCAACTCCCTCCAAAGATTTTCTATGGGGTTGAGAACTGGAGACTGGCTAGGCCACTCCAGGACCTTGAAATGCTTCTTACGAAGCCACTCCTTCGTTGCCCGGGCGGTGTGTTTGGGATCATTGTCATGCTGAAAACCCAGCCACGTTTCATCTTCAATGCCCTTGCTGATGGAAGGAGGTTTTCACTCAAAATCTCACGGTACATGGCCCCATTCATTCTTTCCATTACACGGATCAGTCGTCCTGGTCCCTTTACAGAAAAACAGCCCCAAAGCATGATGTTTCCACCCCCATGCTTCACAGTAGGTATGGTGTTCTTTGGATGCAACTCAGCATTCTTTGTCCTCCAAACACGACAAGTTGAGTTTTTACCAAAAAGTTATATTTTGGTTTCATCTGACCATATGACATTCTCCCAATCTTCTTCTGGATCATCCAAATGCTCTCTAGCAAACTTCAGACGGGCCTGGACATGTACTGGCTTAAGCAGGGGGACATGTTTGGCACTGCAGGATTTGAGTCCCTGGCGGTGTAGTGTGTTACTGATGGTAGGCTTTGTTACTTTGGTCCCAGCTCTCTGCAGGTCATTCACTAGGTCCCCCCGTGTGGTTCTGGGATTTTTGCTCACTGTTCTTGTGATCATTTTGACCCCACGGGGTGAGATCTTGCGCGGAGCCCCAGATTGAGGGAGATTATCAGTGGTTTTGTATGTCTTCCATTTCCTAATAATTGCTCCCACAGTTGATTTCTTCAAACCAAGCTGCTTACCTATTGCAGATTCAGTCTTCCCAGCCTGGTGCAGGTCTACAATTTTGTTTCTGGTGTCCTTTGACAGCTCTTTGGTCTTGGCCATAGTGGAGTTTGGAGTGTGACTGTTTTGAGGTTGTGGACAGGTGTCTTTTATACTGATCTTTTATACGGACAGGTGTCTTTTATACTACTGGACAGAGTAGCCTACAGGTCTGTGAGAGCCAGAAATCTTGCTTGTTTGTAGGTGACCAAATACTTATTTTCCACCATAATTTGCAAATAAATTCATTAAAAATCCTACAATGTGATTTTCTGGATTTTTCTCTCTCATTTTGTCTGTCATAGTTGAAGTGTACCTATGATGGAAATTACAGGCCTCTCTCATCTTTTTAAGTGGGACAACTTGCACAATTGGTGGCTGACTAAATACTTTTTTGCCCCACTGTATTCTATTGTCAAAATTGACTACAAAGTGTAAGTAGGATAACTTTGGTTTTAAAGTCAGAGTAGTATCAGGCAAAACCCCATTGGATTACTGTTACAGTATATCACTTGGTTGAATGATTTATCACTCTGTCATTGACTGGCTGGGTATCTCCTTTTTCTTCTCTGGCTCAGACCTCTCACTGTCATTGAAGCGTGGGTTTAGAAAGTTCATCTTTCACTTTTAGGTTTAGTGTTGTGTAACGCTTTTGAAAGTTGCTTTTTGCAAGGTCATCTGCCCTTGGATTCCCTTCTTCTGTGTGTGTGGTCTCAGGGTAGAAACTTGCACATATAGAATATCTAGGCTATGGAAAATATTGGCTTTGTCTTGTATGGTGTTGTATAGCAGTGCCTTGCTATGGCTTTGTTGTGATCTCCTTCTTCTCCCATCGTCAGTCACAGCCATACTGCGAAAGCTGAAGCAGCAGTCCAGAGAGAGTGTGGCGGACAAGAGGCCCAAGCTGCTGAGAGCGCTGAAGGAGGTGAGGCTTTGACAGCCAACTGGGCTAGCCTACTACAGCATCCGGTTATACATAATGTATGGCGTGCACAGATCCTTTGTCAAAGTACTTGAGCTGCGCTTAATTTATTTTTGCCAGTAGAGTGGAATAAATTGAATATCTCCAAAACTATTTTTGGTCTGAAATTATTGACCCCCTTGATAAAGATGAGCAATAACGACTGTATAAAATAAACAATACAAATACCTACCTCTATTGTATGCACCAAACAATTGAGAAATTGTATTATTTTATACTAATACAATTGCTCAGAGAAAGAGATTTTGTTTAACAAGTAATATGTTTTTTTCTCAAAAAGGTAGGGGTCAAAATTATTGACACCGCAAAGATTCTTACAAATAAAGTTTAGTATTAGTATTTGGTCCCATATTTCTCGCACACAGTGACTACATCAAGCTTGTGACTCTACAAACGTGTTGGATGCATTTGCTGCTAGTTTTGTCAAAGATCATACTGCCAAGACATGCTAATCTCCATTGTTATTGGTAATGGTGAGAGGTTAGCATGTCTTGGGGGCAGGCTCTTTGACCCTCTAACTTTCTCACTCATCATTATTCATTCATCATTATCTATAATCATGGTAGCATCCATATTAATGTAGAATTGTTTAGAAACATATTCTATTCTTATTTACAATTAAGGTGGCTCCAAAATGACACTGCATTATTTACCATTAATTTCTGTTGGGCACCAAATAATCTTATACACAACCAAAACAAACTGCAAATGAATCCATGAAGTCATTTTGTGCTTGGAATATGGGACCACTTTACTTTTGGCAACTTTATTTATAATAATCTTTAGGGGTGTCAATCATTTTGACCCCTACCTTTTTGAGGTAAAAAATAATATTACTTGTTAAACAAAATCTCTTTCTCTCAGCAATTTTATTAGGATAAAATAATATATATATATTTTTTTGCATACAAAATATCTCTATCTGTATAATTTATTTCATAAATTAATAATTGGTCATCTATCTAGGGTTCCAGTAATTTCAGTTGGTTTGTTCCATAGCTAGTAGTAGTATCAGTTCACTACCACTATCCGTCCATACCTTTCTTTAATCTTTCTCTCCAACCTCAGCATAATAAGGGCACCAAAATACATTTTCCCCTTTTTTAAAATGCTTTTAACAATTTACAGCTATAAAGGAACTTATTTGTGCATTTTGTTTGATAGTGTGTTGCTTGCATGACAATATAATAATGTACAACGGGTTTTTTTTTAAATCTTCATAGCTTGGTGACTTCTACTTTGAGCTTCACTGGGACTTTCAAAGTTGGGGTGAGTTGCCGCTACATGATATGCAATACATTAAAATAAGCTGCATCGAGCCAACATTTCCTTTCACACACTCTATTCATTGTTATTCTTAGTGCAGGACACCTTCGCCAGGTAGTTTCATTCTCCAATCTAATAGCCTGTATTTAAAAATACAAATACATGGTCTGTTACCGTTCTATCTTGGCTGTGAGTGTGGTGTGTTAATTGTTTAGAGGGTTTGTGGTGCTCTTTCGGCTCAGGGATTTGTTAAAGAGATTGTTCGGGATTTTGTTTTTTTATGTCTCTGCGTGCAATATGAAAGAAGTTAGTGGTAGTTTTGCGAGCCAATGCTTCATGGGGGGGTCTCAAATTGTTGACAGACAGCTATTGGAGAACTGTGGGGGGATCTTGGAGGGTTCGGGTTCGCGTTTTTTGGCCTGGTGGGAGATCTGTCAACGTACCCTTGAGCAGGGCATTGACCCTCGATGCTTATGTGTGTCACTATGAATGGGAGTCTGTTGGATGACCGGTATGGTGTAGTTGTTGAGCGGCTTCACTGCAAGTACATTGTATGTTTTGGATAGTCAATTAAAAAAATGTTTAAAAAAAGTTAGAGGTAGTTTTGCGAGCCAATGCTAACTGGCACTAGCTTAGCACAGGGGTTTATATTCGGGGGCCCCCCTTCCAGCATTGGGGAATATTCGGCACGTTCCACATATATTTCTATGGGCACAAGCACTGTTCATGACACAAACTGTTCACACCCCTCTTGTTAGTGGAGAGAATTTTGCAGGTTTAAAGATTATTTCCTGCCATTCTCAACATTTGTCATGGGGTGCAAAGAACAATTTTGCAGTTTTAAAGCTAATTTTCATGCAATTCTACACATTTTGCCATGCCTAATGTGTATTCATGTAATATTTCAGTGACAAAAGGCACAACAGAACATTGTACTGTCTACACTCGGTTTGTTGTTTATATTAAAATTGTTTCATTAAATAGATTTTAATCAGAACTAAAGTTTTGTTGCTAAGGATTCCATGACGCGGTAAGCCTTTACGACTGGGACTGCAAGTTTGTGTTACATTTTTTTGCATGGATTCCGCGAGTGCTAGCTGGCTGTACTACAGACACCTGTCGTCATCGTGGGAAAGACTCATTGTTATCTTTTTGTAAAACAACTGGTTGCAGTAAAGAGCCAACCTGGATACTAAGGAGATCCTGAGGTAAATCAACGAGTACCAACAGCTTTACGCTATGGAGGAACAACATACTCCCTCACAAAATAACTTTAACCTGACAAAAAAAAGAAAAACAGATTTATCTACAGACACGGACAATTTACTTGCCGTTGAAGTAGAGGCTAGTGCTCTGGCTGGAATCCATGCAGCGCTGGAAAATTGTGTGAGGAGGTAGCAGGGCTGAGGGGGAGTTTGGAGTTTAGCCAGAGTGAAATTCTCACACTCCAAGGAGAAAACAAGACACTCACAGCCAAGGTAAAAATCCACAATTCCTACATGGATTGTCTACTCGGGGAAAACAGGGTGATGATGGAGTTAGTACTAGACATACAAAGTCATACATAGCATGTGTGAAAATCATTTTTTTCTGGGATTCCTGGGGACGCATCCAATAATCCAGAGGGCGCGAGACCTACGGGTCCCCGACCAATCATCCGATCATCACAATGTTTAAACACTACCAACAAAAGGAGCTAATCAAAAGCAGGGGAAGGGAGCTTAAAAGGACCAAATTCAGTCTCAATGACCAATTTCCAAGGGAGATAAACAAACATCGTAAGAGACTGTATCCGGTACAAAGGCAACAAAGGGAGAAGGGTAAGCGTGCCTTTCTCATTGTGGACCGTCTTTATAGATGAACAGCTATTCCGAGACAGCTCCATAACACCATGGCTGTACTAAATTCTACAGGGACTTCAGGTTACAAAAAAAGAAAGTATGGGAACTGTAAAAACATTAGAAATAGTGGATATTTGGAGACTAAAAAACCCCGACCTAGTGAGATAAACATGGAGGAAACTTAATCAAGCTAGTCGTCTTGACTAATTTCTTGTCTATTTCTTTCTTGCATCAAAGGTCAAAAAGGTTTTAATAAGATATATAATGCGATGGGATCATCATCTAATTGGCATTCACATAACTTATAGATTTTCCACGTGGACATTGGAAATGTAATCAAAGTTTACTGGAGGACAACTTATTTTTACCTAAGACAAAATAATTTATAACTGATTTTTTTCCAGTATAATATAGGTTCAGCAAATCCCCTTAATGTTTGGGATACCTTTAAATGTACCTTCAGAGGTCGTTCAATTCAATATTCATCAATAATAAAAAAGCCGTTTCTGTCTAAAGAGACCAGACTAACAAGGGAAATACATGAACTAATAATAACGATACTAATGAGATACAAAATAAGTTAGAGGATAAACAAGAATAACTTGTGGAACTTATTCAAGAACGTTCTAATGTAATCTATTACAAAAATAAAGCAAACTGGATAGAAAAATGCACAAAATTCTTCCTGAATCTCCAATACAGAACACTAACACTAAAATGCCTTTGCAGAATCTCTTTACCTTTAGACGGAGTCATCTATGATTATCCTAATTATATTTTAATAGAGGAAACTAATTATTTTAGGCAGATGTTCTCTTTTCCGTCTCATCCTCTCCCACTGAATGAATATTACATTCAGGAATTATTTCCAAATAAAATGGATAATTAACAAATGTACAGAAAGATCAGTGCGAAGGCTGATATGCCATTAAGCCCTGGGGTTTTTCCAGGCTGAAAAGATTCAATAGCCTCAAAAGGTTATTCCTCTGAAATTGTATGTTATCCATCACAGGATAGTTGACACATACATGTAATAGTGCCAGACATACATACAAATATATACAGTTGGCATTGCTGTTATGATTTTAGTTGTCCTTGATGTCCTTTGTTTAACTTTATTTTTTTTCTTCTTTTCTTTTTGTAGTGTTTGCTGTTTTCTTCTGTCTTTTTTTCTCTATAGTTCATTCTCTTTATTGTTGGTGCATTGGGGGGGTTCTTGGGGGTGGGGAATGGAATACATTTTATTTTATTTTTTTCTTCTTCTGGGGGCTGTGGGAGGGGTCTCGAATGGTATTGACCCTGGATGCTTCTGTGTGTTGCTACAAAAATAAGTTAGAGGTAGTTTTGCGAGCCAATGCTAACTGGCATTAGCGCTAGAAGTTTACATACACTTAGGTTGGAGTCATTAACTTGTTTTTCAACCACTCCACAAATTTCTTCTTAACAAACTATAGTTTTGGCAAGTCGGTTTGGACATCTACTTTGTGCATGACACAAGTAATTAGTCCAACAATTGTTTACAGACATATTATTTCACTTATAATTCATTGTATCACAATTCCAGTGGGTCAGAAATTTTGAGTCAATTGGAGGTGTACATGTGGATGTATTTCAAGGCCTTACCGTCAAACTCAGTGCCTCTTTGCTTGACATCATGGGAAAATCAAAAGAAATCAGCCAATACCTCAGAAAAAAATGTGTAGACCTCAACAAGTCTGGTTCATCCTTGGGAGCAATTTCCAAATGCCTGAAGGTACCACCTTCATCTGTACAAACAATAGTACGCAAGTATAAACACCATGGGACCACACAGCTGTCATACCGCTCATGAAGGAGACGCATTCTGTCTCCTAGAGATTAACATACTTTGGTGTGAAAAGTGCAAATCAATCCCAGAACAACAGCAAATGACCTTGTGAAGATGCTGGAGGAAACAGGTACAAAAGTATCTATCTCCACAGTAAAACGAGTCCTATATCGACATAACCTGAAAGACCACTCAGCATGGAAGAAGCCACTGCTCCAAAACCGGCATAAAAAAGCCAGACTACGGTTTGCAACTGCACATGGGGACAAAGATCGTACTTTTTGGAGAAATGTCCTCTGGTCTGATGAAACAAAAATAGAACTGTTTGGCCATAATGACCATCATTATGTTTGGAGGAAAAATGGGGAGGCTTCCAAGCCGAAGAACACCATCCCAACCGTGAAGCACGGGGGTGGCAGCATCATGTTGTGGGGGTGCTTTGCTGCAGGAGAGGCTGGTGCACTTCACAAAATAGATGGCTTCATGAGGGAGGAAAATTATGTGGATATATTGAAGCAACATCTCAAGACATCAGTCAGGAAGTTAAAGCTTGGTCGCAAATGGTCTTCCAAATGGACAATGACCCCAAGCATACTTCCAAAGTTGTGGCAAAATGGCTTAAGGACAACAAAGTCAAGGTATTAGAGTGGCCATCACAAAGCCCTGACCTCAATCGTATAGAACATTTGTGGGCAGAACTGAAAAAGTGTCAGAGAGAGTCAGTTACACCAGCTGTGTCAAGAGGAATGGGACAAAATTCACCCAACTTATTGTGGGAAGCTTGTGGAAGGCTACCCAAAACGTTTGAACCAAGTTAAACAATTTAAATATATTCAAATATTAATTGAGTGTATGTAAACTTCTGACCCACTGGGAATATGATGGAAGAAATAAAAGCTGAAATAAATCATTCTCGCTACTATTATTCTGACATTTCACATTCTTAAAATAAAGTGGTGATCCTAACTGACCTAAGACAGGGAATTTTTACTAGGATTAAATGTCAGGAATTGAGTTTAAATGTATTTGGCTAAGGGTATGTGAACTTCCGACTGCAACTGTATATGGCCTAATATAAAATTAGTAGCTGACATGGGCTAATTGATCTGGACATTTCTGACAAGATATGCAATTACTAACGTGACGAGGAACTGACGATGCACTAACCAGTTTCGATATTGCACCACGTACTTTCTACTATTACAACTTTCAGGATTAAGTTTAAAGCCAGACTGAGTTCCTTTCAAAAATAAAAGTAAAAATTGATGGGGGGCTGACACCCACTGCCGACCCTTTGGGGAGGGCCCCACAGTTTGAGAACCACTGGTCTCGTGCAACGACTGGAAGTCTAGCTGTACCTGAAGACTTCATCTTTGCCCTAAGCTAGTTAGCATTGGCTGGCGAAACTACTTCTAACTTCATCATACTGGATACAGAGACACAACAATTGTATCCACGAGTTCATCTGACTCTGGGGAATTAGATAACTATCCCTTTAAAGACCATGCATTGGCTAGCCACTGGCCATGTTCATTTATATACCACATAATGATACCAAATATTATCTCTGCAGTTTATCTTAATGAATCTTATCCGTTAACTACTGTTGATCATTACATTTTATTTCTCGTGTCTCATAGTGCCCTTGCTCTCCCGTATTTTGCCATCTGATACCTGCAAGATCTACAAGCAGGGGATCAACATCAGGTAAGGCATCACATACACGTTTGACACAGACGCCAGCTACAAGTTGTGAGGATTATAGCTGGCGTGTGCAACCACTCATCTCCCAGAGTTAACCCATTACACTCTTTCTCCTTTGACAGACTGGACACAACTCTGATAGACTTCTCAGATATGAAGTGTCAGAGAGGAGACCTCAGCTTCATCTTTAACGGAGACGCTCCGCCCTCCAAGTCCTTCTATGTCCTGGACAATGAGCAGAAGGTGTACCAGCGGATACATCACGAGGTGATCTATATGGTTTGGTCCCATGTCCTCCAAACCACCCAACCTCACATGAATGTGATCTATATGGTCTGGTACCATGTTCTCCAAGCTACCCAACCTTACACGAATGTTTGTATTGCCCTGGCAAAGGTTGATTGATTGAAAGCTCAGCTATTGTTACAATGGATCATATTTCTTTTCTTCTGGAATCTAATGTGTGTGGAAGTTCTCTTTTCACCATGTCACCCATAAAGATAATGGGACCTATTGAATTCTGTGATGTCATTATGATGTTAATTATGACGACTGCCTGATTGTGTCCCTGCAGGAGTCTGAGATGGAGACTGAGGAGGAGGTGGACATCCTGATGAGCAGTGATGTCTATTCTGCCACCCTGTCCACCAAGTCTATCACCTTCTCCCGCAGTCAGATCGGCTGGCTCTTCAGGGAGGACAAGACTGTAAGCGCCCCTCCCGGTCCTGTTCAGTAGGCAATTTATTTTGTTGAAACACAGCAGAATGTGGGGAGAGGTGGAGGGGTCACTGGAATATAGAGGGAATAATACAATTGGTCTTTGATCATAAGCTGTGTTTATTTATATTTATTTAACCTTTATTTAACTAGGCAAGTCAGTTAAGAACAAATTCTTATTTACAATGACGGCCTACCATAAGGCAAAAGGCCTCCTGCAGGGACGGGAGCTGGGATTAAAAATGTAAAATAAAATATAAATATAGGACAAAACACACATCACGACAAGAGAGACAACACAACACTACCTAAAGACAGACCTAAGACAACAACATAGCAAGGCAGCAACACATGACAACACAGCATGGTAGCAGCACATGACAACAACATGGTAGCAACACCACATGGCAGCAGCACATGGTAGCAGCACATAACATGGTACACAAATTATTGGGCACAGACAACAGCACAAAGGGCAAGAAGGTAGAGAAAACAATACATCATGAAAATCAGCCACAACTGTCAGTAAGAGTGTCCATGATTGAGTATTTGAATGAAGAGATTGAGATACAACTGTCCAGTTTGAGTGTTTGTTGCAGCTCGTTCCAGTCGCTAACTGCAGCGAACTGAAAAGACGAGCGACCCAGGGATGTCTGTGCTTTGGGGACCTTTAACAGAATGTGACTGGGTGTTGTATGTGGAGGATGAGGGCTGCAGTAGATATCTCAGATAGGGGGGAGTGAGGCCTAAGAGGGTTTAATAAATAAGCATCAACCAGTGGGTCTTGCAACAGGTGTACAGAGATCACCAGTTTACAGAGGAGTATAGAGTGCAGTTATGTGTCCTATAAGGAGCATTGGTGGCAAATCTGATGGCCGAATGGTAAAGAACATTTAGCCACTCGAGAGCACCCTTACTTGCCGATCTATAAATTATGTCTCCGTAATCTAGCATGGGTAGGAAGGTCATCTGAATCATGGTTAGTTTGGCAGCTGGCGTGAAAGAGGAGCGATTACAATAGAGCAAACCAAGTATAGATTTAACTTTAGCCTGCAGCTATGAAATGTGCTGAGAGAAGGACAGTGTACTGTCTACCCATACTCCCAAGTAATTGTATGAGGTGACTACCTCAAGCTCTAAACCCTCAGAGGTAGTAATCACACCTGTGAGGAGAGGGGCATTCTTCTTACCAAACCACATTACCTTTGTTCAGAACAAGGTTAAGGGCAGAGAAAGCTTGTTGGACACTAAGAAAGCTTTGTTGTAGAGCATTTAAAACAAAATCCGGGGAGGGGCCAGCTGAGTATAAGACTGTATCATCTGCATATAAATGGATGAGAGCTCTTTCTATTGCCTGACCTATGTTGTTGATGTCAATTGAGAAGAGCGTGGGGCCTAGGATTGAGCCTTGGGTTAGTCCCTTGGTGACAGACAGTGGCTGAAACAGCAGGTGTTCTGACTTTATGCACTGCACTCTTTGAGAGAGGTAGTTCGCAAACCAGGCCAAAGACCCCTCAGAGACACCAATACTCCTTAGCCGTCCCACAAGAATGGAAGTGTCTACCGTATCAAAAGCTTTGGCCAAGTCAATAAAAATAGCAGCACAATATTGCTTAGAATCAAGGGCAATGGTGACATCATTGAGGACCTTTAAGGTTGCAGTGACACATCTATAACCTGAGTGGAAACCATATTGCATATCAGGGTGAATACTATAGACATCAAGAAAGCCAGTCAGTTGATTTTTCCAACACTTTTGAGGGCAAAATAGAAATAGGCCCATAACAGTTAGGATCAGCTTGGTCTACCCCTTTAAATACAGGATGGACCGTGGCTGCCTTCTAAGCAATGGGAACCCCCCCAGAGAGGAGAGACAGGTTAAAAAAGTCAGAGTTAGGCTTGTCGATGATAGGGGCAGCCACCTTAAAAGAAGAAAGGGTCTAAACCATCTCACCCAGATGGTTATTTGGGGTCAAGGTTAATGAGCTCCTTGAGCACCTCTGACTCAGTGACCGCTTGCAGGGAGAAACTGTGTAGCGGGGCAGGGGAAAAGGAGGGAGGAGCATCGGGGCTAGTTGCATTAGAAGGGGTGGGAGAGGAGGCATGGCTGAGTCAAATAGGAATCCTGACTTTATGAAGTGGTGATTTAAGAGCTCAGCTATGTGTTTCTTGTCAGTAACAACCACATCAACATTAAGGGACATGGGCAGCTGTGAGGAGAAGGGTTTTTTCTCCGGGTCTTTAACCGTTTTCCAGAACTTCTTGGGGTTAGACCCACAGAGAGAGAACTGCTCCTTAAAGTAACTAACTTTAGCCTTCTCAATTCTTGAGGTGGAGTAACTCTGCAAGATCACGGTCGAACCAGGGGCTGAACCTGTTTTTAATTCTAATTTTCTTTATGGGGGCGTGTTTGTTACCAATACCACTGAAAACATTTGTTTAAAAGTCCAAGCGTCTTCGACAGAGGGGATCAAGCTGATTCCATACCATTTAACAGAGGCCAGTTCGTGAAGGAAGGCTTGCTCATTAAAGTTTTTTAGCAAGCGTCTATGACAAATCAGGAGAGGTCGTTTCTCTGAGCAGCCATTATGAACACAGGCTGTAAAACAGTGATCACTGTATGTACTGTATAGGGAATAGGGTGTCATTAATAATGCAGCCACCAGTGTTTATTATGCATCTGGCTTGTGTCTGTCCCTGCAGGAGAGAGTCGGTAACTTCCTGGCTGACTTCTACTCTGTGAACGGCCTGGTGCTGGAGTCCAGGAAACGGCGGGAGCATCTGAGTGAGGAGGACGTCCTGAGGAACAAGGCCATCATGGAGAGCCTGAGCAAAGGAGGGAACCTGGTGGAGCAGAACTATGAGGTGAGGGAGGGACTTGGATGGAGGGAGGGTGGCGTTGGGTCTTTAGTCTCTTCTTCAGTAGTGGGTGTGGTTTTGGTGCACATAATATGGATATGTGGTTATGATGCATACATGTGGTGATCTTCCTCTCTGTCTTTCCCTCAGCCTCAGAGAAGGCTGTCCCTCACGGCTCCAGACCCCAACACTATCTCCTGGGAGGAGTACATTTCTGCAGAGCACGGAAAGTAAGCCCTGCTTTATTCCTTTTAAGAAAGGTCACAGATGACACTACTGTCCGGATTAATATCAAGCCACTGTTTATTATTGAGTTATTTCATTGAATATCGTTACTAGCAGTGGCTTACTATTAAATCTCCAAACGTATATGCCAATGGTGCTGACTTAGCGTGTTTGTGTGTGTGTTCATCCCCAGGGCACCTCATCTTGGGAGAGAGCTTGTGTGTAAGGAGAGCAAGAAGAACTTCAAAGCGACCGTAGCCATGAGCCAGGACTTCCCTCTGGGCATTGAGTCGTGAGTAGAATCCCTCCTCTTATTGGCTAGTGGTCTCTCATCAGTCTCACCACTGACTGTAGTGCATTTGGAAACCTCCATGTATTTATCGTTATTGTGCACACAGATTCTGATTAAATGTATATTAGGCGGATGCAGATCGCCTATTCAGAAAAGTTATTGTCTAGCAAATGCTTTTGGAAGGCCTCTTGATTTTAGGTACATTTTAAGTTTGATTGAATAGGATCTAGGCTAGTAATGTACTGTTTGAATAATGCAAACATCAATTCAAAATAAGTGTTTGGCACTGACCCTTTTTTCTGTCCTTTTCCAGGTTACTGAATGTATTGGAGGTCATAGCCCCATTCAAACATTTCAACAAACTAAGAGAATTTGTTCAGATGAAGCTTCCTCCTGGGTTTCCAGTCAAGCTTGGTATGAATATATTGTACACTGAACTAAAATATAAATGCAACATATAAAATGTTGGTCCCATGTTTCATGAGCTGAAATAAAGTATCCCTGAAATTTTTCATAAGCACAAAAAGTTTATTTCTCTCAGATTTTGGGCAGAAATTTGAGCATTTCTCATTTGCCAAGATAATCCCATCCACCTGACAGGTGTGGCATATCAAGAAGCTGATTAAACAACATGATCTTTACACAGGTACACCTTGTACTGGTAACAGTAAAAGTCCAGTCTAAAATGTGCAGTTTTGTCACAAAACACAATGCAACAGATGTCTCAAGTTGAGGGAGCGTGCAACTGGCATGTTGACTGCAAGAATTTCCACCAGAGCTGCTGCCAGATAATTTAATGTTAATTTCTCTACCATAAGCCACCTCCAGGGCGACAGGTAGCCTAGCGGTTAGAGCGTTGGACCAGTAACCGAAAGGTTGCTGGATCGAATCCCCAAGTTGACACAGTAAAAATCTGCCGTTCTGCCCCTGAGCCCACTGTTCCCCGGGTGCCGAAGACGTGGATGTCGATTAAGGCAGTCTGCCGCACCTCTCTGATTCAGAGGAGTTGGGTTAAATGCGGAAAACACATTTCAGTTGAAGGCATTCCGTTATACAACTGACTAGATATTTCCCAACATCATTTTGGAGAATTTGGCAGTACGTCCAACCGTCCTCACAACAGCAGACCAAGTGTATGGTGTTGTGTGGGAGAGCGATTGCTGATGTCAACGTTGTGAACAGAGTGCCCCATGGTGGCGGTGGGGTTATGGTATGGACAGGCAAAAGCTACGGACAATGAACACAATTGCATTTTATCGATGGCAATTTGAATGCACAGAGATACCGTGACGAGATCCTGAGGCCCATTGTTGTGCCATTCATCCACCGCCATCACCTCATGTTAGCATGATAATGCACAGGCCCGTGTCGCAAGGATCTGTACATAGTTCCTGGAAGCTGAACATGTCCCAGTTCTACCATGGCCTGCATACTCACCAGACATGTCAACCATTGAGCATGTTTCGGATGTTCTGGATCGACGTGTACGACAGCGCGTTCCAGTTCCCGACAATATCCAGCAACTTCACACAGCCATTGAAGAGGAGTGGGACAACATTCCACAGGCCACAATCAACAGCCTGATCAACTCTATGTGAAGGAGATGTGTCGAGCTGCATGAAGCAAATGGTGGTCACACCAGATACAGACTGGTTTTCTGATCCAAGCCCCTACCTTTTTTTTTTTTAAAGGTATCTGTGACCAACAGATTCATATCTGTCTTCCCAGTCATGTGAAATCCATAGATTAGGGCCTAATGACTTTATTTCAATTGACTGATTTCACTATATGATCTGCAACTGTTTCATGTTGCGTTTATATTTTTGTTCAGTATACATTGCACTTGGAAAGTATTCAGACCCCTTGACTTTTTCCACATTTTGTTACATTACAGCCTTAATTCTAAAATGTATATTTTTTTAACCTTTATTTACATTAGTATTCAGACCCTTTGTTATGAGACTCGAAATTGAGCTCAGGTGCGTCCTGTCACATTGATCATACTTGAGATGTTTCTACAACTTGATTCTTACAAGACACTTCCTGGCCGCCTGGCCAAACTGAGCAATCGGGAGATAAGGGCCTTGGTCAGGGACGCTCCCCATCCAACCTGATCTGAGAAGATCTGTAGAGAAGAATTGGAGGAACTCCCCAAATACAGGTGTGCCAAGCGTGTAGCGTCACACCCAAGAATACTCACGGCTGTAGTTGCAGCCAAAGGTCCTTCAACAAAGTACTGAGTTTTTAATTTTGAACAAATTTGCAAACATTTCTGTGAATCTGTTTTTGCTTTATCGTTATAGGGTATTGTGTGTCGATTGATGAGGATTTTATTTTATTTAATCCATTGTAGAAAAGGCTGTAACGTAACAAAATGTGGAAAAAGTTAATGGGTCTGAATACTTTCCGAATGCACTGTACGTTATGTGGCCACATGGCTGATTTGATTTATAAGTTAAAATAAAATGAAATATTGTAAAATTATGAAGAAACTGACATATTAAACGGCAGAAACAATCCCTCTTATTTTTGTGTTCCAGACATCCCTGTGTTCCCCACTATCACAGCGACGGTCACCTTCCAAGAGTTTCGCTACGATGACTTTGAGGAGTCCATCTTCTCCATCCCAGCGGACTACAAGGAGGACCCCAGTCGCTTCCCTGACCTCTGACCTGGTTGTCATAGCAAGCAGAGGTGCCCCTGTCCCACCCGCTCGGAAACTGACAAACAGCCTCTACCTACCTACATTATTAAAAGGAAAATAACCAACTTAAGTTGAGACAAAATTAGAATGTGCAATTTTATTGTTTGTGTCTGTGTGTTCTGATGGAAAAAAAGGGAATTATCTCTTGGCCCTGAGTGTTCAATTTGTAGATATTTCCTCATAGCAAACCAATGCAAACAGGACTCGCATTGCACCACAACCATGTTCATATGTGTAGCAATAACAGCACAAGGTCCCCCAAAAATATTTGATATCTGTTTAACAACTTCATTAACCTACTACATGATCACTGCTCTGAAAAGTTATGGAATTGACTGTGACATCTTCAACGTGCACTTCTCCAGGCTTAGCACTCACTGCATCTAGCGTCTGCCCTTTGGAGACTACCCTTTTCTTATAAACTAAGTGTTCGTAAAATAGAGATGTCATAACTGAACTGAGCATAAGTTTTTCATATTTAAATGTAGATTATATAGGCCTAGTAAAAAGGGGCAACACTGTGTAGCAATACATTTTCAGTACATCAGAATGTTATTTTTAAACCTACTGGTTTAAACAGCATTCTCACACAGATCAATACCCAAGCCTTTCGCTCGCTCGCTCTCAGGATGCAAACACGTGTATTTTCAGGTTAGCTCATATCTATCTTACCGTCTGTTTCAAGTGATCGTGTGACTCTGTTCAATCCGTAGCGCTGAAGATCCGCTTTATATTGCGATTGACAATTATAGCCAATTTTCCTGTGGTAGCAGAGACTGCATTCACGGTAAATGCCGTGTCGGCTCAATCGGAAATTACCTTTACATTTTAATGCAGATCTTCCGTGATGTGGATTGAACCCAGCCCTTAATGTGTTGTGTGTGAGAGGACTGTTGTACTGTACTTTAAAGGTGTGTGAGGGAACCCAGATGGGGTTTCAGGAAAGCTGTTCTAGTTTGATACTGCACTGACATTAAGTACATTTTATTGCATGCCGTGTTGACCCAATTGGATTACTTGTGTACATTTCCTACACACTTGTTATACCTGCTGCCATCTCGCTATCTTTAAGTTATTCAGGAAGACCAACTTCTACCATATATTGTAACCACACTAAAGCCCTTTGGTCAAATGCTGACCTGGTGCTTTTACCACAAGATTATTTCCTGTCCGTAGTACACATTACATTTCAATGAGAGCTTATACAGTTGGACTATCAACCTGTAAAATCCATATGGTTTTTGAAATGAGATGACCAGCAGTAGGTAACAGTTTGGGTCATAAGAATGTATCTGGCTTAAGCCTACTGGTATTTAGAAATGTATTGCAGCTTTTCCCATTCCTTTAAATAAATCACCAGCATCATGTCTGCACTGCAGTGTTCCATTGTTTGCCATGGGGCAGAGAGAACATTTGACAGTTTTAAAGCTAGTTTCCTGCAATTCTACACAGAAGCCAAGGCAAAATGTTGTGTTCTTATGCTATCTGAGTAACTCAAACATGGGCCCCATGCCATTTTTTAAATTGTGACTTAGTTCTCAGATTCTTATTTAAAAAAAATATTGCTCCATTATCTTTACACATGGGTTTTTATTGTATATAAAAGAATCACTGATAAAGCACAATACAAACTTAAGAATGACAAGAATAAGATCTAATGGGTATTGTGAATAGGTGAGCTATAAGGAGCGGTTATTATAGCACCACAAGACTCACTATATGTCTTCCGTATAATAACGGATGGGATATGAACACTATACCACGTACAGGAGTGACAAAAAAATAGTAAATGGTGAATTATTGAGGCAATACAAGAATGAAAAGCTAAGTCCACAGCAAACTGCTCCATCTAGCAGCCATGTCTGATGAAATGGACATACAGTGAATTTGTTAAGCAGTGCAACTGGCTGCTTCTGCTCCCAGCAATGAGTAGAAACTAAACAAAAAACTAAGTCAAATACACAAATGCCGTTATCATTTAAGGAAAAAATAAAAAAGGTTGCACACTTGCTAGAGTATACACTTAAAATTACAGCAATAAACCTTTCAACCAACCACACCTTTTCACCACCGAAATAGGACAAAATAAAGAATCATGTATCACCATACAAACAGAAAATTGACAAAACTGTGAGAAGTCTTAAGGTTCATCTTCTAATTGATCTATTTTGTCTAGTCACTCCAAAAGAAAGCTAACAATTCAAGTGAGATAAAGAGGGATGGAGTTGATTGAAGCCTGTATACAGTAAGGACGGTGCAGCATGGAGGGTTGGGAACAATGGAGGGTTGGGTACACAGATCTATGCACCCGTCTCTATGATTAGGTGACTCAATCACTGACATCCATGTCGTCCTCTTCGTGGTGGTCGACGTCCTCTTCGCGGTGGTCGTCACCATTGACTTTGGGAGTCCCAGTGCCATTGCCTTCCACTGAGTGAGGAGACTGGGCTCCAGAGTCCTGGTCGGAATCCTTCTTGTCCAGCCTCTCCCTCTCCTTCTCACTGTCGTAGCCCTGCTCTTCCTCATCATAGTCTCTGGTGACCTGCAAAGACATCTAGGACATTTGAAATGAGTAAGTTTCATATTTCATATTACTTGTTTTTCATTTAAATACAGCGAGTCACACTAGATCTGAGGTCAAAAGCCAGAAGGAAGATTATATAACTTAAGACAAATCAGTTCCAGTCATTGCTGCTTACCTTCATGTCGCCTTTCTCTCCATCAGTTTTCTTTTCCCGTTCCTTATCTTTACTCCTTTCTTTCTTTTCCTTCCGTTCCTCCCGGCTGCGGTCTTTATCGCACCTGCGCTCTCGATCCCGGTCATTCTGTCTTTCCTTGTCCCTCTTCTTCTCCTTCTTATGTCTGTAGAGAGGAGAGGTTCATTTAGAATCTTGAAATAAAAAAGTCTCAATCTAAAAACGTGTGTAGACAGTCCAAAACTGTTTATATTCAGGTCCCTTAAAAGAAACCTTGATATTTGAAATCAAAATAAATTATTTGAGTGCATGATTCGAGGGCATTCACACTAAAGAACATGTCCAGAAGATTGTCTCATATTCACACTCTCAAAGTAGCCACCAAAACCACTGGCATGATTTCGAAAACGTGTCCCCTTCGGAAAAGATTTTCTATGAGAAGCAATCAATAATAAAAATGGTAATAACAAGACCATATATAGGCCAAAATATCCACCTTCTAGGAGAGGGAGTCCTGGAAACTTTCCTCTTGGGGGATTTCTTAGGAGATCGGCTGGCGCTGCGACTCTTCCTCCGCCTTCTGTACTCAACAGCAACAAAATGAAAAAATGAAATGTCACAAGTAGTAAATATCTGACTAATCAACATGGTTGGCAGCATGGAGAAACAGTCAAGTCAGACGTGTGGCTCTGACCAAACAAAGCTGCACTCACCGATCTATACTGCGAGACCTCCTGGTAGTGCTGTAGCTTTTCGGTGGTGTTTTGGTGCACTTTTTATCCCGATCCTCTTTTTTCCTATCCCTGTGGTTCAGAGACAAGTTAGTTACATCTGATCAATATTTGGTATTGTATATACAGTGCCTTCGGGAAGTATTCAGACCTGGACTTTTTCCACATTTTGTTACGTTACAGCCTTATTCTAAAATGGATTAAAGGAAGCAATTTGCTCAACAATACCCCATAATGACAAGCGAACAGGTTTGACATTTTTGCTAATTTATTAAAAATAACAGAAATACCTTATTCTTAAGTATTCAGACCAAATGCTATGAGACTCAAATGAGCTCAGGTGCATCCTGTTTCCGTTGATCATCCTTGAGATGTTTCTACAACTTGACTGGAGTCCACCTGTGGTAAATTCAATTGATTGGACATTATTTGGAAAGGCCCACACCTGTCTATTTAAGGTCCCCCAGTTGACAATGCATGTCAGGGCAAAAACAAAGCCATGAGGCCGAAGGAATTGTCCGTAGAGCTCAGAGACAGGATTGTGTCGAGGCACAGATCTGGGGAAGGGTACCAAAACATTTCTGCAACATTGAAGGTCCAAGAACACAGTGGCCTCCAACATTCTTAAATGGAAGTAGTTTGGAACCACCAAGACTCTTCCTAGAGCTGTCCGCCTGGCCAAACTGAGCAATACGGGGAGAAGGGCCTTGATCAGGCAGGTGACCAAGAACCCGATAGTCACTCTGACAGAGCTCCAGAGTGCCTCTGTGGCGATGGGAGAACCTTCCAGAAGGACAACCATCTCTGCAGCATTGCACCAATTAGGCCTTTATAGAAGAGTGGCCAGACAGAAGGCACTCCTCAGTAAAAGGCACATGACAGCCCGCTTGGAGTTTGCCAAAAGTCACCTCAAGACTCTGGTCTGATGAAACCAAGATTTAACTCTTTGGCCTGAATGCCAAGTGTCACGTCTGGAGGAAACCTGGCACCATCCCTACGGTGAAGGATGGGGGTTGCAGCATCATGCTGTGGGGATGTTTTTCATCTGCAGGGACTGGGAGTCTAGTCAGGATCGACGGAAAAGATGAACAGAGCAAAGTACAGAGAGATCCTTGATGAAAAACCTTCTCCGGAGCACTCAGGACCTCGGACTGGGTGAAGGTTTCACCTTCCAACAGGACAACAACCCTAAGCACACAGCCAAGACAAAGCAAGAGTGGTTTCGGGACTAGTCTCTGAATGTTCTTGAGTGGCCCAACCAGAGCCCGCACTTGAACCCAATTGAACATCTCTGGAGATCTAAAAATAGCTGTACAGCAACATTCCTCATCCAACCTGACAGAGCTTGAAAGAATCTGCAGAGAAACTCCTTAAATACAGGTGTGCAAAGCTTCTAGCGTCTTACCCAAGATGACTCGAGGCTATAATAGTTGCCAAACGTGCTTCAACAAAGTAAAGGGTCTGAATACTTATGTAAAATGTGATTGCTAATATAAAATAAAAATACTAACATTTCGGGGGAAAAAAAGAAGGTTTTTTGCTTTGTCATTATGGGGTATTGAGTATAGATTTGACCGTCATTGTAAATATGAATTTGTTCTTAACTGACTTGCTAAGTTAAATAAAGGTTAAATAAATCAAAAGTTTGGAAACACCTCATTCAAGGGTTTTTCTTTATTTTGTACTATTTTCTGCAATGCAGAATAATAGTGAAGACAAACTATGAAATAACACATACGGAAGGAATCATGTAGTAACCAAAAAAAGTGTTAAATCAAAATATATTTCATATTCTTCAGTAGCCACCCTTTGCACACTCTTGGCATTCTCTCAACCAGTTTCATGAGGTAGTCACCTGGAATGCATTTCAATTAACAGGTTTGCCTTGTTAAAAGTGAATTTGTGGAATCTCTTTCCTTCTTAATGCGTTTGAGCCAATCAGTTGTGTTGTGGCAAGGTATGGGTGATATACAGAAGATAGCCCTATTTGGTAAAAGACCAAGTCTATATTATGGCAAGAACAGCTCAAATAAGCAAAGAGAAATGACAGTCCATCATTACTTTAAAAGGCATGAAGGTCAGTAAAACGGAACATTAACCTCTTCAGACTCTAGGGGAGTATTTCATTTTTGGATAAAAAGACGTGCCCATTTTAAGCGCAATATTTTGTCACGAAAAGATGCTCGACTATGCATGGAATTGATAGCTTTGGAAAGAAAACACTGACGTTTCCAGAACTGCAAAGATTTTCACTGTGAGTGCCCTAGAACAAAAGCTTCAGGCAAAACAAAGATGTTTCTGCAACCAGGAAAGGAACAGGATTTCTGAGGCTACGTTTTGCATTATCTCCTTATATGGCTGTGAATGCGACAGGAATGAGCCTACCCTTTCTATCGTTTCCCCAAGGGGTCTGGAGCATTGTGACGTATTTGCAGGCATATCATTGGAAGATTGACCATATGAGACTACATTTGCCAAGTGTCCGCACGGTGTCCTGCGTGGAAATTGGTGCGCAAAACTCAGCTGCTGGTATTTTTCCATGGGATTCTGAGAAAAACCATGCTTCCACAAACGGCATATCAATGAAGAGATATTTGACAAAACACCTTGAGGATTGATTCAAACAACATTTGCCATGTTTCGGTCGATATTATGGAGTTAATTCGGAAAAAAGTTTGACGTTTAGGTGACTGAATTTTCGGTTCGTTTCGGTAGCCAAATGTGTAGTAACAAAACGGAGCGATTTGTCCTACACAAAGAATCTTTCAGGAAAAACTGGACATCTGCAATGTAACTGAGAGTCTCCTCATTGAAACATCTGAAGTTCTTCAAAGGTAAATTATTTTATTTGATTCCTTTGCTGGTTTTTGTGAATATGTTGCGTGCTAAATGCTACGCTAAATGCTAAGCTAGCCATCAACACTTACACAAATGATTGATTTTCTATGGTTCAAAAGCATATTTTGAAAATCTGAGATGACAGTGTTGTTAAGAAAAGGCTAAGCTTGAGAGCAGGCATATTTATTTCATTTCATTTGCGATTTTTAGAAATCGTTAACGTTGCGTTATGGTAATGAGCTTGAGGCTGTAGTCACGATACCGGATCCGGGATGGCTCCGCGCAAGAGGTTAAGATCTTTGAAAATGTAACAAAAACCATCAGGCGCTATAATGAAACTGGCTCTAATGAGGACAGCCACAGGAAAGGAGATGAGATGGTTTCAACATCTTGAGATGTTGCTTCAATATATCCACATACTTTTTCTCCCCATCATGCCATCTATTTTGTGAAGTGCACCAGTCCCTCCTGCAGAAAAGCACCCTCACAACATGATGCTGCCACCCCTTTGCTTCACGGTTGAGATGGTGTCCTTCGGCTTGCAAGCCTCCCCCCATTTCCTCCAAACATAACGATGGTCATTATGGTTCTATTTTTGTTTCATCAGACCAGAGGACATTTCTCCAAAAATTACAAACTTTGTCCTCATGTGCAGTTGAAAGCGTAGTCAGGCTTTTTTATGGCTGTTTTAGAGCAGTGGCTTCTTCGTTGCTGAGCAGCCTTTCAGGTTATGTCGATATAGGATTCGTTTTACTGTGGATATAGATACTTTTGTACCTGTTTCCTCCAGCATCTTCACAAGGTCCTTTGCTGTTGTCCTGGGATTGATTTGCACTTTTTGCACCATATGACGGCTGCGTGGTCCCATGGTGTTTATACTGGGGTACTATTGTTTGTACAGATGAACGTGGTACCTTCAGGCGTTTGGAAATTGCTCCCAAGGATGAACCAGACTTCTGGAGGTCTACAAAAAATTCAGAGGTTTTGGCTGATTCCTTTTGATTTTCCCATGATGTCAAGCAAAGAGGCAGTGAATTTTTAAGGAAGGCCTTGAAATAGATCCACAGGTACACCTCCAATTGACTCAAACTATGTCAATTAACTTATTGGTGACAGGGGGGCAGTATTGAGTAGCTTGGATGAATAAGGTGCCCAGAGTGCCTGCTACTCTGTCCCAGATGCTAATATATGCATATTATTAGTAGTATTGGATAGAAAACACTGAAGTTTCTACAACTGTTTGAATGCTCTCTGTGAGTATAATAGAACTCATATAGCAGGCGAAAACCTGAGAAAAATCCAACCAGGAAGTGCGAAATCCGAGGCATGTAGTTTTTTTTTTTACTGAGCCCCTATTGCAGATACAGTAAGATATTGGTTATGTTGCACTTCCTAAGGCTTCCACTAGATGTCAACCATCTTTAGAAACTGGAATGAGGATTCTACTATAAAGGAGGGGCTCATAAAAACAGTTTGAGTACCGTAATTTCTGGACTATTAAGCGCACCTGAATATAAACCGCACCCACTGAATTTTTAAAAAATACGTATTTTGTACATAAATAAGCCGCACATGTCTATAAGCCGCAGGTGCCTACCGGTACATTGAAACAAATTAACTTTACACAGCCTTTAAACAAAACACGGCTTGTAACAAAAATGTAAAAAATAGCAGTAAACAGTAGCCTACCAAGAAAGTCATTGGTCACTATCTTCCTCCTCCTGTGCACTGAAACCACTGAAGTCATCTCCTTCGGTGTCGGAGTTGAATAGCCTCAGAATTGCTTCATCCGATGTTGGATCGCTGCCCACTTCAACACGCAGCAGTCCAGCCTTTCAAAACGCGTTGATTGTGGATTTTTTGACAATGCTTCACGCTGTCAGCAGCTCTATTTCCTTTTCCAACAGCCAGATCGATCGCCTTCAATTTGAAAGCTGCATCATATGCGTTTCTCCGTGTCTTCGCCATGAGGAGGGTGACAAAATGACTACCCGTAATCAGAATGATGGGAAGTTTGAGCGCGCTCGATTTACGTCACATTATGTGACGGTGCTCAGTTTTTTGGCGGCATGAATCTTGTGAAAGCGGGAAAAATTCATAAATTAGCCGCGTCATTGTAAAAACAGCAAGGTTCAAAGCGTGGGAAAAAAGTAGCGGCTTATAGTCCGGAAAAGTAAGGTAAGTGGTCTGGCTCATGAAGCTTGGTCACGAGAGAGTTAGCTTTCGTTCCATTGCATTTCAACAGACAAAGGAATTCTCCGGTTGGAACATTGATGTTTTATGTTAAAACATCCTAAAGATTGATTCCATACTTAGTTTGGCATGTTTCTACGGGCTGTAACGGAACTTTTTGAACTTTTAGTCTTAAGTTCAGCGCGGCCTGAAAGCGCTTTTGGATTTGTTAACCAAACGCCCCAACAAAAGAAGATATTTGGACATAAATGATGGACATAATCAAACAAATCAAACATTTATGGTGGAACTGGGATTCCTGGGAGTGCATTCTGATGAAGATCAAAGGTAAGTGAATATTTAAAATGCTATTTCGGAGTAATGTTGACTACCCATTTTGGCGGATATCTTTTGGCTGCTTTGTTGTCTGAACGCTGTACTCAGATTATTGCATGGTTTGCTTTCTCCGTAAAGTTCTTTAAAAATCTGACACAGCAGTTGCATTAAGGAGAGGTTTATCTAAAGTTCCATGTATAATAGTCGTATCTTTATCAATGTTTATTATGAGTATTTGTGTAATTTGATGTGGCTATCTGCACAATCGCCGCATGTTTTAGAACTACTGAACATAACACGCCAATGTAAACTCGGATGTTTTTATATAAATATAAACTTTATCAAACAAAACACACATATTGTGTAACATGAAGTCCTATGAGTGTCATCTGATGAAGATCATCAAAGGTTAGTGATTAATTTTTATCTCTTTCTGCTTTTTGTGACTCCTCTTTGGCTGACAAAATGGCTGTGTTTTTCTGTGGCCTAACATAATCGTTTGTGGTGCTTTCGCTGTAAAGCCTTTTTGAAATCAGACACTGGCTGGTTTAACGAGAATTTTATCTTTAAAATGGTGTAAAATACTTGTATGCTTGAGGAATTTTAATTATGAGATTTGTTGTTGTTTTGAATTTGGCGCCCTGCACATTCACTGGCTGTTGGCGAGGGGTTCCGCCAGTCCTAGAGAGGGTTAAACAAGAAATTTGTGGAGTGGTTGAAAAATGAGTTTTAATGACTCCAACTTGTGTATCTACACTACCGACTTCAACTGTATATATGGAATTAGAGTTGTGGTTAGATATGAAGATATGAGTGTGCAATTTAAGGATGAAGAATGGGTCAAGTCTGTGCTCTGTGGCTCACCTGGATTTACTTGGAGATGGTTTGCTCCTGTCTTTGGAGTGGGACCTCCCACTTCTCCTTCGAGGGCTCTTGGAGCGTCTCCTGCTCCTGGAGTGTGAACGTCGCTTAGACCGGCTCTTTGAACGCCTGCAGACCACGAAGATCACACAGACACGACATCAATCTCTACCCTCAATATAAATTTGAAAAAACATTATTTTTTTAACTCAATCCAAATAATTTCTGTCAGGAAAACAGATTTCGTGTTCACCTGTGTCTAGAGCGAGAACGGGACCTTCTGCGTCTGGACCTGGACCTGGAACGCGAGTGCTTCCTCTTGCTCTCCTTGTCTGCATAAACAAAACGTTAAAATTACTTTCGTACAGCAAATAATAGTTTTTAGCTAGGGCTAACGGTAATTTATCTGAGATGTAAAGTATGTTTTGGAGATGCAATGCTTTCGCTACTCACTGCCAGGCTCGATGGCAGCAGAGATTAGGGACTGGGCCTCTCTGACCCTCTTCATGGCCACTTCTATCTCTTTGTTGGAGGAGTCTGCCTTCAGGCCTGGATTCATGTTCATGTTCATCCCTACACCCATGTGGTTCATTCTGAAGAAGAGGACATTATTTTTTGGTGATTATAAACCGGGTAGTTTGGGTCCTGGATGGTGTTTGGCTGAAACAGCCACAGCATTCCAGTCATGTGTATATCAGACAATATATCTTGGGTATGATGCAAAACTACTTGTTTACTGTTACATTTATATTAATAACCGGTTTATAATAGAAATAAGGTACCTCGGGGGTTTGTGGTATATGGCCAATATACCACAGCTAAGGGTCGTCTTTGCGTTGTGCCTAAGAACAGCCCTTAAGCGTGGTATATTTAAGTAATAAGGACCCAGGGGGTGTGGCATATGGCTAATATACCATGGTTACGGGCTGTTCTGGCCATTATAAACCGGGTGGTTTGAGCCCTGAATGCTGACTAGCTGAAAGCTGTGGTATATCATACCGTATACCATGGGTATGACAAAAAAAGTACTATTTATTGGTCTATTTATGTTGTTAACTAGTTTATAATAGACACCTCAGGGGTTTCTGGTATATGGCCAATATACAACGGCTAAGGGCTGTACTCCATTCTGCTTGTTTGTTTTATCTGTCGGCCCCGTTGCCTAGTCAATGCCATTTTACCTGCTGTTGTTATGCTAGCTGATTAGCTGTTGTCTCACCCACTGTTTTAGCTAGCTTTCCCAATTCAACACCTGTGATTACTGTATGCCTCGCTGTATGTCTCTCTCAAATGTCAATATGCCTTGTATACTTTTGCTCAGGTTAGTTATCATTGTTTTAGTTCACAATGGAGCCCCTAGTCCCACTCCTCATACCCCTGATACCTCCTTTGTCCCACCTCCCACATATGCGGTGACCTCACCTATTACAACCAGCATGTCCAGAGATAAAACCTCTCATCACCCAGTGGCTGGGCTTACCTCCGCCGTACCCGCACCCCACCATACCCGTCTGCGCATTATGCCCTGAATATATTCTACCATGCCCAGAAACCTGCTCCTCTTATTCTCTGTCCCCAACGCTCTAGGCGACCGGTTTTGATAGCCTTTAGCCGCACCCTCATACTACTCCTTCTCTGTTCCGCGGGTGATGTGGAGGTAAACCCAGGCCCTGCATGTCCCCAGGCACCCTCATTTGTTGACTTCTGTGATCGAAAAAGCCTTGGTTTCATGCATGTCAACATCAGAAGCCTCCTCCCTAAGTTTGTTTTACTCACTGCTTTAGCACACTCTGCTAACCCTGATGTCCTTGCCGTGTCTGAATCCTGGCTCAGGAAGGCCACCAAAAATTCAGAGATTTCCATACCCAACTATAACATCTTCCGTCAAGATAGAACTGCCAAAGGGAGAGGAGTTGCAGTCTACTGCAGAGATAGCCTGCAAAGTAATGTCATACTTTCCAGGTCCATACCCAAACCGTTCGAACTACTAATTCTGAAAATTACTCTCTCCAGAAATAAGTCTCTCACTGTTGCCGCCTGCTACCGACCCCCCTCAGCTCCCCGCTGTGCCCTGGACACCATTTGTGAATTGATTGCCCCCCATCTAGCTTCAGAGTTTGTTCTGTTAGGTGACCTAAACTGGGATATGCTTAACACCCCGGCAGTCCTACAATCTAAGCTCGATGCCCTCAATCTCACACAAATCATCAAGGAACCCACCAGGTACAACCCTAACTCTGTAAGCAAGGGCACCCTCATAGACGTCATCCTGACCAACTGGCCCTCCAAATACACCTCCGCTGTCTTCAACTAGGATCTCAGCGACCACTGCCTGTATCCGCTACGGTGCCGCAGTCAAACGACCACCCCTCATCACTGTCAAACGCTCCCTAAAACACTTCTGTGAGCAGGCCTTTCTAATCGACCTGGCCCGGGTATCCTGGAAGGACATTGACCTCATCCGGTCAGTTGAGGATGCCTGGTCATTCTTTAAGAGTAACTTCCTCACCATTTTAGATAAGCATGCTCCGTTCAAAAAATGCAGAACTAAGAACAGATACAGCCCTTGGTTCACTCCAGACCTGACTGCCCTCGACCAGCACAAAAACATCCTGTGGCGGACTGCAATAGCATCGAACAGTCCCCGCGATATGCAACTGTTCAGGGAAGTCAGGAACCAATACACGCAGTCAGTCAGGAAAGCTAAAGCCAGCTTCTGCAGGCAGAAGTTTTCATCCTGTAGCTCCAACTCCAAAAAGTTCTGGGACACTGAAGTCCATGGAGAACAAGAGCACCTCCTCCCAGCTGCCCACTGCACTGAGGCTAGGGAACACGGTCACCACCGACAAATCCATGATTATCGAAAACTTCAACAAGCATTTCTCAACGGCTGGCCATGCCTTCCGGCTGGCTACTCCTACCTCGGCCAACAGCTCCGGCCCCCCCGCAGCTCCTCGCCCAAGCCTCTCCAGGTTCTCCTTTACCCAAATAACAGATGTTCTGAAAGAGCTGCAAAACCTGGACCCGTATAAATCAGCTGGGCTTGACAATCTGGACCCTCTATTTCTGAAACTATCTGCCGCCATTGTCGCAACCCCTATTACCAGCCTGTTCAACCTCTCTTTCATATCGTCTGAGATCCCCAAGGATTGGAAAGCTGCTGCAGTCATCCCCCTCTTCAAAGGGGGAGACACCCTGGACCCAAACTGTTACAGACCTATATCCATTCTGCCCTGCCTATCTAAGGTCTTCGAAAGCCAAGTCAACAAACAGGTCACTGACCATCTCGAATCCCACCGTACCTTCCTCCGCTATGCAATCTGGTTTCCGAGCCGGTCACGGGTGCACCTCAGCCACACTCAAGGTACTAAACGACATCATAACCGCCATCGATAAAAGACAGTACTGTGCAGCCGTCTTCATCGACCGTGCCACGGCTTTCGACTCTGTCAATCACCAGATTCTTATCGGCAGACTCAGTAGCCTCGGTTTTTCGGATGACTGCCTTGCCTGGTTCACCAATTACTTTGCAGACAGAGTTCAGTGTGTCAAATCGGAGGGCATGCTGTCCGGTCCTCTGGCAGTCTCTATGAGGGTGCCACAGGGTTCAATTCTCGGGCCGACTCTTTTCTCTGTATATATCAATGATGTTGGTCTTGCTGCGGGCGATTCCCTGATCCACCTCTACGCAGACGACACCATTCTATATACTTTCGGCCCGTCATTGGACACTGTGCCATCTAACCTCCAAACGAGCTTCAATGCCATACAACACTCCTTCCGTGGCCTCCAACTGCTCTTAAACGCTAGTAAAACCAAATGCATGCTTTTCAACCGATCGCTGCCTGCACCCGCATGCCCGACTAGCATCACCACACTGGATGGTTCCGACCTTGAATATGTGGACACCTATAAGTACCTAGGTGTCTGGCTAGACTGCAAACTCTCCTTCCAGACCCATATCAAACATCTCCAATCGAAAATCAAATCAAGAGTCGACTTTCTATTCCGCAATAAAGACTCCTTCACTCACGCTGCCAAGCTTACCCTAGTAAAACGGACTATCCTACCGATCCTCGACTTTGGCGATGTCATCTACAAAATAGCTTCCAACACTCTACTCAGCAAACTGGATGCAGTTTATCACAGTGCCATCCGTTTTGTCACTAAAGCACCTTATACTACCCACCACTGCGACTTGTATGCTCTAGTCGGCTGGCCCTCGCTACATATTCGTCGCCAGACCCACTGGCTCCAGGTCATCTACAAGGCCATGCTAAGTAAAGCTCCGCCTTATCTCAGTTCACTGGTCACGATGGCAACACCCATCCGTAGCACGCGCTCCAGCAGGTGTATCTCACTGATCATCCCTAAAGCCAACACCTCATTCGGCCGCCTTTCGTTCCAGTACTCTGGTGCCTGTGACTGGAACGAATTGCAAAAAAATAAATAAAAAATAAAAAAGTAAAAATATATTTAAAAAAAATATTTAAAAAATCGCTTAAGTTGGAGACTTATCTCCCCCACCAACTTCAAACATCAGCTATCTGAGCAGCTAACCGATCGCTGCAGCTATACATAACCTATTGGTAAATAGCCCACCCATTTTCACCTACCTCATCCCCACAGTTTATTTATTTATTTTTCTGCTCTTTTGCACACCAATATCTCTCTCTACCTGTACATGATCATTTATCACTCCAGTGTTAATCTGCAATATTGTAATTATTCGCCTACCTCCTCATGCCTTTTGCACACATTGTATATAGACTCCCCTTTTTTATACTGTGTTATTGACTTGTTAATTGTTTACTCCATGTGTAACTCTGTGTTGTCTGTTCACACTGCTATGCTTTATCTTGGCCAGGTCGCAGTTGCAAATGAGAACTTGTTCTCAACTAGCCTACCTGGTTAAATAAAGGTGAAATAAAAAAATCCAGGTCGTGCCTAACAGCCTTGGTATATTGGCCATATAACCACACCCCCTCAGGCCTTACCGCTTAATTATAAACTGGGTGGTTCCAGCTCTGAATGCCGTTTCGCTGAAAGCCGTGGTATGTCAGACCGTATACCACAGGTATGACAAAACATTTTTTTTACTGCACTGATTACTTTAGTAAGCAGTTTATAATAGCAATAAAGCCCCTCTGGGGTCCATGGCATATGGCCAATGTGTTGTGCATAAGAACAGCCCTTAGACGTGGTATATTGGCCATATACCACACCCCTTCCGTGCCTTTTTGCTTAATTAGAACACACTGGAGTGCAATCCAACAAATTAATGGTTCATAGGTGTTACTGGAGGTAAGCTAGTCTGATGCCTTATAATGGGAATTTTCTAGAGACACGATGACTTACTTTGGATCCACCTGCGTCATAAACTTCAGAAGCTGCTCAGTGGGAAAAGACTGGGGAAGAAGAGTAAAATATATAATATACAAGTAAAAAATATAATTTCAACATTTCCCCTTTAGCATCAGCATTTGTGTGTGCATACAGAACACTATACAAAAGTATGTGGACACCGCTTCAAATAAATGGATTTGGCTATTTCAGCCACAAACATTGCTGAAAGGTGTATAACATCGAGCACAAAGCCATGCAATCTCCATAGTCAAACATTGGCACTAGAATGGCCTTACTGTAGAGCTCTGACTTTCAATGTAGCACCATCATAGGATGCCACCTTTCCAACAGTTCACCAAATTTCTGCCCTGCTAGTGCTGCCCCAGTCAACTGTAAGTGCAGTTATTGTGAAGTGGAAAACACTAGTAACAACAGCGGCTCAGCCGCAAAGTGGTAGGCCACACAAGTTCACAGAATGGGGCCGCAGAGTGCTGAAGAGCGTAAAAATCGTCTGTCCTCGGTTGCAACATTCACTACAGAGTTTCAAATTGCCTCTGGAAGCAACATCAGCATAAGAACTGTTTGTCGGGAGTTTCATGAAATGGGTTTCCATGGCCAAGCAGCCACACACAAGCCTAAGATCACCATGTGCAATGTCAAGTGTCGGCTGGAGTGGTGTAAATCTCACCATCATTGGGACTATAGAGCAGTGGAAATGCGTTCGCCGGAGTATGAATCACGCTTCACCATCTGACTGTCCGACAGACGAATCTAGGTTTGGCGGATGCCAGGATAACGCTATCTGCCCGAATGCATAATGCCAACTTTAAAGTTTGGTTAAGTATTAATGGTCTGGGGTTGTTTTTTTATGAGTCAGGCTAGGCCCCTTAGGTCCAGTGAAAGGAAAGCTTAATGCTACAGTATACAGTGACATTTTAGACAAGTCTGTGCTTCCAACTTTGTGGCAACAGTTTGGGGAAGGCACTTTCCTGTTTCAGCATGGCAATGGTTTGTCGAGACTGGTGCGGACGAACTTGACTCCCCTGCAGAGCCCCGACGACAACCCCAACCTTTGGGATGAATTGGAACGCCGACTGCAAGCCAGGCCTAATTGCCAAACATCAGTGCCCGACCTCACTAATGCGCGTGGCTGAATAGAAGCAAGTCCCCACAGCAATGTTTCAACATCTAGTGAAAAGCCTTTCCAGAAGAGTGGAGGCTGTTATAGCAGCAAAGGGGGACCAACTCCATATTATTGCACATGATTTTGGAATGAGATGTTCGATGAGAAGGTGTCCACATACTTTTGGTCATGTAGTGCATCTCCAGGTTGCAAGCAAACACTCACCTGGGGATTCATATTCATATTCATATTGGGGTTTGAAAACCCAAATGCTGCCATCGCATCCATGGAGGGACCACCAAAAGGATTGCCTCCCATCTAAAATGCAACACATCATTAACCCTTTCATTGTCTATTACTCTATTTTACAGACCATTGTCCCCATGGGGGAAATTTGTTGCAGTATCATGTACACCAGGGTTCATCAACTAGATTCAGCCGAGGTCCAATTTTTTTCTTGAGGGGATGGTCGGAACATAATTACAAATCCTTTGTAGCCTGCAAATTGACCGCAAGAATCCCAAACAGATATCATATTTTACTAAAACGTAATAATTTCAAACCTTGCTTCCATTTGTATATGATCATCTCTTTATTATGCATGAGAATACTTTGGAACAAATTTTCTAAATTTAAATCAATTGGAGCTGATTTCTCGGTGTTTTTACAGTCTTATGATCAACAACAAAAAATATGTTTGTTTGTTCTTTGCTAAGAAAGCTTGGGGAGCCAAATAAAACCACCTGCAAGCTAAATTCGGGCCGACAGGCTGCCGTTGGGGAACCCTGATGTACACATTTAAATGATATACCTATATATATACCCGTGGTCATGTATATGCCTGTGTTCACGTGGACTTATCAGGGCATGTTCCATTTCATTAACTTAAGAACCGACATTGTCTTATGTCAGATGGCGTCACTCCTACGCAACGCTCGCTTTAACAATCTGTCTTGTAAGAAGTGGAACTCGTATGTAAATATGAATATTCCCGAGCATCCACCATTCAACAATGAAAACATAGGAACTCTTTTTTTATCACTACGCTTTTGTATCCATGAAATAGGCAGAATAATTACCTAAATGAAAATGAAATAGAAAAATAATAAAAAATGAGAAAATAAACAAAACTGTGGCTATCTCCTGCACAAATAATGTGCAAGGACCTCGGTCGCGCTTACTGACAATAGCTGGCTAGCTCTACCTTTACTGACATGAAAAGCTTGCTTAGCCAAGTTAAATTACCCTGAAGTTGTAGACATGCAGCCTCAAAATGAGTGACCGTTACCAGAAATCAGTCCATAAGTCAGCATGTTTCTCTACGATTGCTAACATTTAACTTGTAAGTAACTTTGTAAAATTGTCTACAGCAGCTGACTCAGGAGGCTACTGCAATGACTCATGACAGAACAGCTGCTTGAAAACTCATAAAAGTTAGTATCTGTAAACCCCCCCCCACAACTTAATAAATAAAAAATAAACAAATTTGGTCACAACATCTTTTTTAATTAATGTTAAAATTAGCATTACTAAAGTAGTTTGCGAGCTAGCTTTTGTTTGAAGTGTTTAATAAATTGTGTACGCAAATAGGTAAGCTTGTTGGTTAGCAGCAATGTTTCTCCTCTAGCAAGCTAATATTGGTCAAATTTATGCAAGCTTTTGTGCCCAGTCAAACTTCAGAAATACCGCTCATTGAAGCACAAAAATCCATGCTAAATGTAAAATGACTAGAACTTCCTCACCAAAGAAACTTCATTATTGACCAATTTATTGTTTTAGCTGATATTAATAGACAGTTTAGAGGCAGAAATTTGGTTCAGCAGACGATGAGGTAGCGTAAACTCAACCTATTCCGTAAAAATGTGCGTAACCGCGACATTCAAACGAGGCTGCAATGAAAACGAATGGGACTGTAGTGACTGTGTTGGCATCAGAATCTGGGTTGTGAACTGTTTCGATTCAGCATTGATTGACATGGTAATGGACTAACAGTATTGGAGAAAAGATGAAAAACTGACCCCTCTGACGCTGTACGTTACATCATGATGTGTCACTACGTAACGTACAGCGCGCATTTGCAACTCATTTTGTGCCGTACAACCTCTTTCCACCAGGGGTAGCCGTTCGCTCGCAGATTAAAATCATGCTTAACCATATGCACTTGTAAGAAAATTTAGACAAAAATCATGAATAATTAAGTTAACTTATTGGTGACAGGGGGGCAGTATTGAGTAGCTTGGATGAGTAAGGTGCCCAGAGTAAACTGCATGCTACTCTGTCCCAGATGCTAATATATGCATAGTATTAGTAGTATTGGATAGAAAACACCGAAGTTTCTTAAACTGTTTGAATGATGTGTGAGTATAACAGAACTCATATGGCAGGCGAAAACCTGAGAAAAATCCAACCAGGAAGTGGGAAATCTGAGGTTTGTAGTTTTTCAACTCTTTGCCATTCCAATATACAGTGTAAATGGGGTCATATTGCACTTCCTAAGGCTTCCACTAGATGAACTTTGTTTGAGACTTCTACTGTGAAGTGGGGGCAAATGAGAGCTGATTGAGTCAGGTATCTGGCAGAGTGCCATGGGCTCTGAGGCGCAGTCACGAGGGAGTTAGCTCTCGTTCCATTGCTTTTCTACAGACATAGGAATTCTCCGGTTGGAATTTTATTGAACATTTATGATAAAAACATCCTAAAGATTGATTCTATACTTAGTTTGACAAGTTTCTACAGGCTGTAATATAACTTTTTGTACTTTTCATCCGAAGTTCGGCCTGAACGCGCGTTTGGATTTGTTTACCAAACGTGCTAACAAAAGAAGCTATTTGGACATAAATTATGGACATTATCAAACAAATATTGTGGAACTGGGATTCCTGGGAGTGCATTCTGATGAAGATGGCAGAGTGCCACAGATGGCAGTGGGTGAACAATCCAACGCTTGGTGAATTCTGCTTCACAATGATAGGAAGAGCCGACATCGAAGGATCAAAGGTAAGTGAATATTTATAATGCTATTTCTGACTAATGTTAACGACACAATATGGCGGATATCTTTTTGGCTGCTTTGTTGTCTGAACGCTGTATTCAGATTATTGCATGGGTTGCTTTTTCCGTAAAATGTTTTTTTTTTTTTTTTTTTTTTAAATCTGACACAGCGGTTGCATTAAGGAGAAGTATATATCTAATTCCATGTATAACACTTGTATTTTCATCAACATTTATGATGAGTATTTCTGTAAATTGATGTGGCTCTCTGCACAATCACCGTATGTTTTAGAACTACTGAACGTAACGCGCCAATGTAAAATAGATTTTCTGATATAAATATGCACTTTATCGAACAAAACATACATGTATTGTGTAACATGAAGTCCTATGAGTGTCATCTGATGAAGATCATCAAAGGTTAGTGCTTAATTTTATCTCTATTTGTGCTTTTTGTGACTCCTCTCTTTGGCTGGAAAATAGCTGTTTTTCTGTGAATTGGTGGTGACCTAACAATCGTTTGTGGTGCTTTCGCTGTAAAGCCTGTTTGAAACCAGACACGGTGGCTGGATTAACGAGAATTGTATCTTTAAAATTGTGTAAAATACTTGTATGCTTGAGGAATTTTAATTATGAGATTTTTGTTGTTTTGAACTTGGCGCCCTGGACTTTCACTGACTGTTGGCGAGGTGGGACGCTATCGTCCCACATATCCCAGAGAGGTTAATATAATTATTGCTAATATTAAACTAATATTTCATGACTAGGGTGCCAATTGCATTTTTTTGCACATCATTACTGCGAGCCATCATGACACTAAAGTCGGAACAGCTGCAGTTCACTTGTGAGGCTAATGTTAGCGCAGCCCTAAATCCCTCTTCAAATTCGACAAACCTTCAAACAGGTGATGAGACATTACGTAAACTCTGTTTTATTTACATTTTAAGGTTGATTAGTTCGCCAAATCGGGTGAAAAAAAAATCCTTTCCCCCTTTCAAGATCACTTCGTAGCCTTCGCTCCCCACCCAACATTTTTAAAAAGACCCAAGGAAGCTCACTCCCTTGAATTATGCATAGATGGGCATCATGAAGGTCTCGTCATTAATTTGTTTGGAAAGGAGAGAAGTTGTGCTTTACATTGGTATTGATATTACAGTTGATATAGAAGTATTACGTTTTTTGGGCGCAAAAATAAGGTCAATTGTACAGACCAAGGCGATGTACGAAAGTGAGTGAGTTTACATTAGTATTTTAAAAATGTTAGACAGCACATTGTAGCTAAACTAATTTTGATCTATCCCATACCTTTTGCAAGATACGAGACAGATTAGCGCAGGCAGAATCGTTGCGCTATCTGACGTAAGACAATGAAGGGCCACATAATTAAATTGAACAACAAAATATTGTATGTCTATGCTGAGGACCTACCTGTGGATAGGACATGGGGTTTGGTGTTGGGAGAAGTCCTACCTGTGGATTGGACATGGGGTTAGGTGTTGGAAGGAGACCTCCTCCGGACATAATCCCTGCAACAGCATTTGCTGGCGCCAGCAGTGACAAAGCCTTAGCCTCCTCTGGGATAACACCTACAGAAAAACAAAACAGGCATTATGGGAAGAAGAGAACGTCTACGTCTAGAATCTACTAAAGAGGAGAGACATTTTGAAAAACACAAAGATTACTTGCTCAGGTATTCTTCAAACAAACATGTGTACAGGTTTCAATACTGTTACCTTAGATAGCTGCTACATTTGAGAAGGTTTGTTCCCTTTATTCTTTTAATCATTGTAGATAGTTATTCTTCTAAGGTTGGGAAAAAAGTATATCACAATACACACTACTCCAGTGAACACTGCCAAGATTGTATCACCTGAAAGTGTATTTTAAGTCATGAACCAAACGTTAGCTAGCACAGCGGCTTCTCCAGTGGGGTGTGCTCTCAATTTTCATATAGATTGAACAATCGACTCACGTTGGTGGCTTCACTACTAAGGAGCACAGAGAAAAAAAAAAGGAAAAAAAATCGAGATACACAAAACAAAAAGAATTTCAGAGAGTTGGAGGTCAACAGTAAATACTGTACAGTCAGTTTCTACTACTTACCAGCAATACGTAGAAAATAACCTAGCTAGCAATCAAATTCTAGGTAGGCGATATCTACTCTCCCAAGAACCTTACTTGTCACTGCATCAAATATGCTTAAAATTAATGCTTTTTGATTAAGTTTAATAATCAACTTGGCAATATTAGATTAGCTTGTTTTTTATGTCTGACTAATATAGGGCAAAAAAACTATGGTTTCACATCTCAATGTTACCAATGCTACCTAAAAAAGGAAACATACAATATCTTAATCAAGATGCAACAGGAAAAATAACATTCTTTTTACAGAAGACGCACAAACATACACACACCAAGACAGACACACATACGCACACACCCACAAAAAAAAACATTTAAAAAATGGCACATGGGAGAGAGAATTTAGCTGCAGGAGACAAAACGGTTGGGTGGTATTTTCAGCAGGGCCTGGTTTACAGGACTGGCTGAGCCAGGAAAAAGAACTGTAAAACACAACAACAAAAAAGAAAGACCACTGTTAAAGAGAGAGCACTGAACCAGTTGCCATTGTCATGTGGGTGGATATCTAAGACAATTAACGACAACTAGATAGTCAGCAACCTTAAAGTACAGTATCACTGGTCAACATAGAAAACACAGCCTAGTTATTTGAATCTGCCAATTTGAGGGACAGCGAGTGTTGAGTGAGTGCATCTAATTTTTAGCTAAATTAAAATTGGATACTAGATTGCAACTAGGGTTCACCCAACTCCCCAAACCAGGAAGTGCCTTAACGCTAAAGGTGAAAAAAGTATGAAATGCAGGTGTAGCAATAGCCGTGCCATTGAGATGCATGTGTATTGTTCACTGTTCAGTGACCATTTGGATCCAATGAGAATTAGATTGGATGTTATACAGGTCAGATTATTAAAATACCTATTTTAATAAATAGACTTGTGAGTAGTCAAATAACATGTTGCGTTATACATGTGATCTGCCTTATGGTAATATCTAACTACTGCATTCCACTTAAACTAAAATACATAGAGAATAGAAAATGAGAGAAAGAAGAAAGGAGACAGAAAAAAGAGAAAGAGAAGGGGTTGGGGGGCTGCTTGAATGCTTGCTGGCCTTTTGTAATTGTCTACAATCCCCTGTTGGCAGGCAGAGGACCACTTTCAGCCATCAAGGAGGGGGCTCTGCTTTTGCCTTCTCCACTACAACAAATCACACACACAAATAACAGAGATAAGTTTAATAGAGGATAGTCCAATATGGGGGAGAAAATAAAAGGCATGGTTAAGTTTTCATATACATGCAAGTTCCTCTCTGCTTTCTTTTTGTCTGCCCGTGCACAGTCTGGGCTTGTTCAGCTCTCTCTGTCGAAGCAAGTGCCTGTCCCTAAAGCAGATCTTGGTATACTGTGGTTACTGGTAAAGGGGTGGCAGGGAGGGGGCAAAGAATGGGCTCTGGAGACCACTAAAGACTTAAAGTAATCTGTGTTGTTTAGTGTCCTTCAAGTCCAATACATCACGGGTGACATTATGACCTTACAGTGTGGCAGTAGCTTTATATAATAAATTATGTGTATGGTGATTATATGTTTGGTATTTAGTTCCACAGTATACCATGGATATGGGTTGAGAGATCTGATATAGAAATCTCTCTCATTGTAATTAGCAAGGGGATTGTACAAGACACTGGGAGAGTGGCATGGAATCATTTATCACAGAATCAGATAAGCTTGTCAGATCGAGAATGGATACTAGGATCTGAAATAGCTAGGACACATGCTTAAATAGTATCTCAAACCACAGGATCATAGAACTCCATCATGAAATTAATGGGCGCGTCACTCTCCCATAACTACGTCATACAGTCAAGGATCATTCATACTGAAGAGGGGAGAACAAAGCACCAACCTTCGGCAAAAGGGACGACGATCAGCGCTCTGTCCACGAAGACTGTGTTGGTCAGATGCTGAGAAACTCCCACGGACTCCGACTCTTGGAACTTCACAAAACACACACGCGACGTCACTGGCAGAGGCGATTCACTGCAATACGTTAGTTTGTAAGTTAGTTAGATAGCAACAACATAGTAGTAGAATGTGTCCAACAAAACACCCCTGAAGTAGCTAACCAACATATTATCTTAGCTAGCTCATGTTTCGTCTAATATTTGGGGTACGGACAGTTTGGGCCTCCGATGCTAACGTTAGCTAGCGTTAGCTAAAGTTAATAATAAACGTTACCTATATGGAAATCAACCAAATCACAAATTGGTAGAGAATTAATAGTCAAATAAACAATAACGATGTCTAGTTTGCGACAAAAGTTAAAATGAGTTACTTACTCTGGTGGAAACAATTTGAGTTCTTCAATGGTTCCAAGAAACCCGAACAGCATTCGCATCTGCTCAGATGTTGCGCTTGGCGACACGTTCGTCACTTGCACTACGTTCGTGGTACAATTCATTTTTTCACAATACAATTTTAAAAACAAATATATAAACAATTACCCCTCGATTTGAGAAGGCTTTTTTAGAAATGTACTTCGTTGCTATCCTAGCCGAAGATGTTTTATAAACTCAAACGTTCATCCCAATGTGTTTCGTCGCCATGTTGTAAGCGTGAATACACATAGAAAAGAACGGCATGCGCACTGTGAAAATCCTGCAGTGATGTAGATAGTTTACACGGGCGTGGGATGGACGGCGGGAGGGCCGCCCCCCTTTTCAACGCCCTCGGACCAATTCAGTCAGGGTCTCAATTTACTGTTGTTGCAAGTTATGTAGAATAATATAATACACAAGGTACACTATCGTAATTTGGTTGTGAATCAGCAGTTTTTCTATTATGTCAGCCACTGATAGCCACTCAATTAGTCCATGTCAGCTAACATTTTTAGATTTTTAAATTAGTTTAGCAGCCAGCTGATTTTGATAGTCAGTCTCACTCGGGTATCATATTTAAACCTGCAAACATTTCTCTCCACCCTATGGAAAAATGTGTAGAATTGCAGGAAATTAGATGTAAAACAGCACTTTTGCATCTCTGCCCTATGGCAAAATGAGTAGAATTGAATGAAATTAGCTATAAAATGCAAAGTCTTCTGTCCACCCCATGGCAGAATGTGTACAATTGTACAAAATAAAATATGTTCTCTCCGGTGTTAAGGGAGGCTGCTAAAATGTTTTGCTCGAAATGTGGTGGTGGGGGGTTACAATATCTCAGTAGGGCTAATCACTGTTCATGTTAGATTTGTTGGTAACCAATGGCTTTGTTGAGGTCATTGATTTGAAGTTATTAGGCTGACAAGTGTTATGTGGATATTGACTATGTTTTCAACCAGAATGGGTACAGTAACATGTGTCAACTGAGACTTAGATGGTTTATGCAAATCTTTGCAGGAATGCAGTGTAGAAAATCAAAGCTCTCCTTTTATCCGCGTCAACAACAATAGGCCTTATATTCCCACCCAAAGCTTTACTCTGACGCTCAGTGTTTGTGTTTGGTACAAATCTGCCACAGCAATGTAACAATGGATTTGGTATTCATCTAAACGTTTTCAGAGAGTGAGTGTCCCTCTGTTCACAGAGTTTTTCATGATCAGCTGTGGCAGCCATTTAGTTTGATGAAAAATGTATACTTTTGTGCCGAATACAACAGGTGTTACAGTGAAATGCTTACTTACAAGCCCTTAACCAACAATGCAGTTTTATGAAAAATACGTGTTAAGTAAAAAATAGATAAATAAAACTTCAAGTAAAAAATCATTAAAGAGCATCAGTAAAATAACAATAGCAAAGCTATATACAGGGGCTACCGGTACAGAGTCAATGTGCGGGGGCACCGGTTAGTGGAGGTAATTGAGGTAATATGTACATGTAGTTAGAGTTAAAGTGACTATGCATAGATAGTAAACAGAGAGTAGCAGCAGCGTAAAAGAGAGAGGGGGTGCAATGCTTATAGTCTGGCTAGCCATTTGATTAGCTGTTCAGGAGTCTTATGGCTTGGGGGTAGAAGCTGTTTAGAAGTCTTTTGGACCTAGACTCCGGTACCGCTTGCCATGCAGAGAGTAGCAGAGAGACCAGTCTATGACTAAGGTGGCTGGAGTCTTTGACCATTTTTAGGGCCTTCCTCTGACACAGCCTGGTATAGAGGTCCTGGATGGCAGGAGGCTTGGCCAAAGTGATGTACTGGGCCATACACACTACCCTTTGTAGTGCCTTGCGGTCAGAGGCCAAGCAGTTGCCATACCAGGCAGTAATTCAACCAGTCAGGATGCTCTCGATGGTGCAGCTGTAAAACTTTTTGATGATCTGAGGACCTGTTTTAGTGGTCGGTATTTTCAGTATCCTAAGGGGGGAAAGGCTTTGTTGTGCCCTCTACACGACTGTCTCAGTGTGCTTGGCCATGATAGTTTGTTGTTGATGTGGACACCAAGGAACTTGAAGCTCTCAACCTGCTCCACTACAGCCCCGTCGATGAGAATGGGGGCATGCTTGGTCCTCCTTTTCCTGTAGTCCACAATCATCTCCTTTGTCTTGATCACATTGAGGGAGAGGTTGTTGTCCTGGATCTTTGTACATAGATACATAGATGCATGCTTACTTCTAGTCCACGTGAAAATATGTTAGGTATATTTATCCCTTGAAACCTGCCACTTTGATCTGTGAAGTATACTATTCGTGATTTATAATTTGTTAGTGATGTAATTGGATACTAATGATTGTTTATTTATTATTGAGGCTACTTGCTTATTGTGCTTTGGTCCGAGTTTGAAGTTTCCTGTGTCTGTCTAAAAAAGCAACCAGCTATAATCCAGGTAGCTAAGGGCTTAGTATTCTGGACATGTGCAGAGGACAATCACCACATTGTTCTTTAGTCTCCTGGGAAAAAGCAACCCGCTCATATGAGGACAGCAAATTGTGTGCCCCTGGCAAAGTTCTGATGGCTACCTCTGTTCCTTACAAAATAACTGTCAAAACAAATTTGTTTGCCATGATGCTATCAATTACATTTTTCATACTACACAAAATAGTACCCAGTATTTTAATATGAACATGATTAATGTTGGTAAAAAACAATTTGACCTCTACAGTGTTTAGTTACTGATGTGGTGCAAAACAATAAACGACCTTGTGTTGTATTTTTTAGACACATTTCCCTACTTTAAAATCATGACTAATGTTAATTGTAGACATACCCAAAAGTATTTATTTATCATGAGAGGGCCATAAACAGTACCAAGTAATGCTTATACCAAGTAATGCTTATGTCGGAAAGATATCAGTTTGTCTCTGTGAATGGTTTGTCCTCTGACAAATCAACTGTAAATTTCGGTGTTCCTCAAGGTTCCGTTTTAGGACCACTATTGTTTTCACTATATATTTTACCTCTTGGGGGTGTAATTCGAAAACATAATGTTAACTTTCACTGCTATGCGGATGACACACAGCTGTACATTTCATGAAACATGGTGAAGCCCCAAAACGTACCCCGCTAAAAGCATGTGTTTCAGACATAAGGAAGTGGATGGCTGCAAACTTTCTACTTTTAAACTCGGACAAAACAGAGATTCTTGTTCTAGGTCATGTTGAATCTGACAATTAATCTTAATGGTTGTACAGTCGTCTCAAATAAAACTGTGAAGGACCTCGGCATTACTCTGGACCCTGACCTCTCTTTTGAAGACATATCAAGACTGTTTCAAGGACAGCTTTTATCCATCTACGTAACATTGCAAAAATCTGAAATTTTCTGTCCAAAATTGATGCAGAAAAATGTATCCATGCTTTTGTCACTTCTAGGTTAGACTACTGCAATGCTCTACTTTCCGGCTACCCGGATAAAGCACTAAATAAACTTCAGTTAGTGCTAAATACGGCTGCTAGAATCCTGACTAGAACCCCAAATTTTATCATATTACTCCAGTGCTAGCCTCCCTACACTGGCTTCCTGTCAAGGCAAGGGCTGATTTCAAGATTTTACTGCTAATCAACAAAGCATTACATGGGCTTGCTCCTACCTATCTCTCTGATTTGGTCCTGGCATACATACCTACACGTACGCTACGGTCACAAGACTCAGGCCTCCTAATTGTCCCTAGAATTTCTAAGCAAACAGCTGGAGGCAGGGCTTTGTCCTATAGAGCTCCATTTTTATGAAATGGTCTGCCTACCCATGTGAGAGATGTAAACTCGTTCTCAACCTTTAAGTCTTTACTGAAGACTCATCTCTTCAGTGGGTCATATGATTGAGTGTAGTCTAGCCCAGGAGTGTGGAGGTGAACGGAAAGGCTCTGGAGCAACGAACCGCCCTTGCTGTCTCTGCCTGGCCGGTTCCCCTCTTTCCACTGGGATTCTCTGCCTCGAACCCTATTACGGGGGCTGAGTAACGAGCTTACTAGGGCTCTTTCATACCGTCCCTAGGAGGGGTGCGTCACTTGAGTGGGTTGAGTCACTGATGTGATCTTCCTGTCTGGGTTGGCGCCCCCCCTTGGGTTGTGCCGTGGCGGAGATCTTTGTGGGCTATACTCGGCCTTGTCTCAGGATGGTAAGTTGGTGGTTGAAGATATCCTTCTAGTGGTGTGGGGGCTGTGCTTTGGCAAAGTGGGTGGGGTTATATCCTTCCTGTTTGGCCCTGTCCGGGGGTGTCATCGGATGGGGCAACAGTGTCTCTTGACACCTCCTGTCTCGGCCTCCAGTATTTATGCTGCAGTAGTTATGTGTCGGGGGCTAGGGTCAGTTTGTTATATCTGAAGTACTTCTCCTGTCCTATTTGGTGTCCTGTGTGAATTTAAGTATGCTCTCTCTAATTCACTCTTTCTCTCTTTTTCTCTCTCTCTCGGAGGACCTGAGCCCTAGGACCATGACATGATGACTCCTTGCTGTCCCCAGTCCACCTGGCCGTGCTGCTGCTCCAGTTTCAACTGTTCTGCCTGTGATTATTATTATTTGACCATGCTGGTCATTTATGAACATTTGAACATCTTGGCCATGTTCTGTTATAATCTCCACCCGGCACAGCCAGAAGAGGACTGGCCACCCCACATAGCCTGGTTCCTCTCTAGGTTTCTTCCTAGGTTTTGGCCTTTCTAGGGAGTTTTTCCTAGCCACCGTGCTTCTACACCTGCATTGCTTGCTGTTTGGGGTTTTAGGCTGGGTTTCTGTACAGCACTTTGAGATATCAGCTGATGTACGAAGGGCTATATAAATACATTTAATTTTATTTATACTTATCCTGTCAAAAATATTAAAATCTCACCTTTCTGGTAGTCACTTTTGAAGACACAAGCTCAATTACAAAGTACAAATATGATACAAATATTAAATATTTCTTTCTCCTATTCAACAGAAGTGTGTGTGTGGGGGGGGAGGGGGGGTTCATAATTGACACTCAGAAAATGTGATGTGTTGCTCCCTATGCAAATAAGGTGTCAGATTTCCCATACTGCATTTCAGACAAGAGCGGAGAGTGACATGTGAAGCGGGACAACCAGAGCTTTCACGGAGTGCACAGCAATTGATGTTGTGTCATTCAACAAGTGCTCTGTACACAAAAATGTCGGTCAGAACGAGTCCAGACCCGCTCAAAGTCCCATACATAGGGGACTTAATGTTTATAGACCCCAATGTACACAAAGTACTGTGTTACTCTGTAGAAATGTATATTTAAAGAAGCAATACTCAGCCGAGATAAGCATTTACACAGTAACTCTGAATCACTTATGCATATATACAAGTCAAGAGCATAAGGCCCATTTGAAATTGGTGCCTTTTGACTATTGTTAATGTTCTGCCAAATACGTCAATTCAGCAGGAGGGTAAGGTAAATCTATCCCAGTTACAAAATGTAGTCTACAAGAAAGTAGAAAATAATTACATTAATTTAGTGAAATGTATGAATGAAATGCATGAAATGTATCTATCTATAGGCTCTCCCTGCTACTGTGGTTTGGTAAATATATACATAATAATATAATAATAATATATGTCATTTAGCTGATGCTTTTATCCAAAGCGACTTACAGTCATGTGTGCATACATTCTACGTATGGGTGGTCCCGGGAATCGAACCCACTACCCTGGCGTTACAAGCGCCATGCTCTACCAACTGAGCCACAGAAGGACCATATATATATTATTTATATTATTATATTATTATTATATATATTATATACATGATTGAACAATCACATCTTATGTTATTGCAACACATTTGCCAGGCAAACACAGGCCTATTGATTTTGTGAAATATTCAGGCAAAATAAATCCGGTTTTAGAGGGCCACCATTGTGCAACCAAGCTAAGGATATTGGCACAATGGCATTCTTTCTCAGGATGCAACCTGATTGGTCAAGAGAAAGGTTAAAGCCACTCAGGGTCGAGAAAGAGAGAGGGGCTCGATGTATAAAGACGCTAAACCCACTGGGAGCGCCAAGACTTCCAGTTCAGAAGTGATCTGAAGACACCTGTATGTGAGTGAGTGTGTGTCTCTGTGCTCCCACAACAAGGAGGAACCATGGTCAGCCGGTGAGTGATGGTTCATTTATTTAAGTCTGAATTCATGTCTGAACTCTCACGCTGTCAAGGGTCAACCATAGGGATATAAAGTGGAAAATGTAAACTTTGAAAAATCTAACATATTTCATGCAAGTAGACCAATTTTATTTGGAATAATGTGGGTTGCTTTACTCAATAAAGAGAAAATATGTATGAATGTATGCATTTTCCTCCTTACCAATTCCCGAAGAGCTACACTCCTGTAGGTTTTCACTTGAACCCTAATCTAGTGTACCTGATTCTAATAACTAGCTGGTTGATTACCTGAACAAGTTAGTTACAACTGGGGTTGGATTGAAAACCTACAGAAGGGTAGCTCTTCAGGAACAGGGTTGGAGAGCACCTGGGCTTCAGTTACTTACATTTTCTTTCTTCACAAAACCAGATTTGAGCACCCTGCTGGTGGCTACAAGAAGATCTTTGAGACAGTTGAGGAGTTATCAGAGCCTGTCCCTGCAACAGTTACAGGTTTGTTAACTACATATTTATTTGGTCATATGAAGCAGGTTATGTTAATTAATTTTACTACACTACATGACCAAAGTATGTGGACACCTGCTCATCGAACATCTCATTACAAAATCATGGGCATTCATATGGATTTGGTCAGCACTTTGCTGCTATAACAGCCTCCAATCTTCTGGGAAGGCTTTCCACTAGATGTTGGAACATTGCTCTGGGGTCTTGCTTCCATTCAGCCACAAGAGCATTAGTGTGGTTGGGCACTGATTTTGGGGGCGATAAGGCTTGGCTCGCAGTCGGCGTTCTAATTCATCCCAAAGGTGTTTTATTGGGTTGAGGTCAGGGCTCTGTGCAGGCCAGTCAAGTTCTTCCACACCAATATCGACAAACCATTTCTGTATGGACCTCGCTTTGTGCACAGGGGCATTGTCATGCTGAAACAGGAAAGGGCCTTCCGCAAACTGTTGCCACAAAGTTGGGAGCACAGAATTGTCTAGAATGTCATTGTATGCTGTAGCCAGTGGTGTAAAGTACTTAAGTATAAACTCACAGTAATTTACTTGATACTTAAGGACATTTTAGCAATTACATTTAAAGCCAAATACCTTTAGACTATTACTCAAGTAGTATTTTACTGGGTGAATTTCACTTTTACTTGAGTCATTTTCTATTCAATTTTCTATTAAGGTATCTTTACTTTTACTCAAGTATGACAGCTTGATACTTTTTCCACCACTGGCTGTAGCATTAAGATTTCCCATCACTGGAACTAAAGGGCCTAGCCCAATCCATGAAAAACAGCCCCAGACCATTCATCATCCACCAAACGTTACAGTTGCCACTATGCATTTGGGCAGGTAGTGTTCTTCTGGCATCTGCCAAACCCAGATTAGTCCGCCGGACTGCCAGATGGTGAAGCGTGATTCATCACTCCAAATAATGCATTTCCACTGCTCCAGTGTCCAATGGTGGCGAGGTTTACACCACTCCAGCCGACGTTTGGCATTGCGCATGTTGTTCTTAGGCTTGTGTGTGGCTGATTGGCCCTGGAAACCCATTTCGAGAATCTCCCGATGAACAGTTATTCTGCTGACGTTGCTTTCAGAGTCAGTTTGGAACTCGCTAGTGAATGTTGTAACCGAGGACAGACGCGCTTCACTCGGCGGTCCCGTTTGTTGAGCTTGTGCGTTCTACCACTTCGCAGCTGAGCTGTTGTTGCTCCTAGACGTTGCCACTTCACAATAACAGCACTTACAGTTGACCAGGGCAGCTCTAGCAGGGCAAAAATGTTGCTAACTGACTTGTTGGAAAAGTGGCATCCTATGACAGTGCCACGTTGAAAGTCACTGAGCTCTTCAGTAAGGCCATTCTACTGCCAATGTTTGTCTATGGAGATTGCATGGCGGGCGGTGTGCCTGATTTTATACACCTGTCAGCAACAGGTGCAGCTAAAATAGCCAAATCCACTTGCTTAAAGGGATGTCCCTATACTTTTGTATATATAGTGTAGATTTCTGGTACATTCAATCCTAAAAATCCACCATCCTCAAATGAGAACACAAATAAATCACTGCCATCTTGGAAATTCACGTGAAAACAGTACTGTATCTATGATAAACATCCCCTAATATACCTGTTACCTGCTCTAGATACAATCACATTGAACAGTCCCTTGATCAATTGTTTGACAAACGCTCTTTTCTCTCACATCTACAGGTAGGATTCCTTCATTTCTGAAGGGAAGTCTTCTTCGTCTGGGCCCTGGCCTGTTTGAGGTTGGAGATGAGCCTTTCTACCACCTCTTCGATGGCCAGGCCCTCATGCACAAATTTGACTTCAAAAATGGCCAAGTCACCTACTTCAACAAGTATGAATGGATGAATAATATCTGTTAGAGATCAGTGGTTACATTGCATTTGAGTCTAATTAACCTAATGGATTTGATACCCATCTCTATCTTTATCCTTTAGGTATGTTAAAACAGATGCCTATGTGCGAGCCATTACAGAAAAGCGTGTGGTGATCACTGAATTTGGCACCTTCGCCTACCCAGATCCCTGCAAAAACATCTTCTCCAGGTTGGTAGCTAACCTCATCAGATGAATAACATAGCCGCAGGTTGGCATTTATTGGGATGACACATGTACCGGAGGCAGATCTGTAGGGTAGTCAATCGCTGGCACAGCCACAAAGTCATACAATGTGATTTTAAACCTAAGCCTAACCGCACTGCTAATCGTATGCCTAACCCTAACCTTAAATTAAGACCAAAGTTTTTTTAACAGTATATAGGCAATTTGACAATGCAGCTGTCCTATCTAGTGGACATTTCTCAGCCCTTCCTCCAGGACAATATTCATCCCAATAAACATCAACCTGCAACATCTTTTTTTAGTTTATTTAACTTGACAAGTCAGTTAAGAACAAATTCTTATTCACAATGACGGCCTAAGAATAGTGGGTTAACTGCCTTGTTCAGGGGCAGAAATACATATTTTTACCTTGTCAACTTGGGGATTCAATCTAGCAACCTTTCGGTTATTGGCTCAACGCTTCAACCACTAGGCTACCTGCCACCCCATATCCTGTAAATGGTTATACTTGCTTGCCATATAATGCCTTCAGAAGTATTCATAAACCTTGACCACATTTTGTTGTTACAGCCTGAATTCAAAATGTATTAATATTACATGTATATTTTTTCCACCCATATACACACAATACCCCCTTCCCAAAAAAGTGAAAACATTTTTAGAAATTTTGCCAAGTTTATTGAAAATGAAATAGAGAAATATCTCATTTACATAAGTATTCACACCCCTGAGTCAATACATGTTAGAATCACCTGTAGCAGCAATTACAACTGTGAGTCTTTCTGGGTAAGTTTCTAAGAGCTTTGCACACCTGGATTGTACAATATTTGCACATGATTATTTTTGAATTCTTCAAGCTCTGTCAAGTTTGTTGTTTATAATTGCTAGACAGACATTTTCAAGTCTTGCCAAAAATATTTCAGCCATTAAACTCTGTAACTGATTTATTGATGCACCATCCAACGTATAAGCAATGTCTGCTTTTTATTTACATTTTTATTCTACCAATAGGGGCCCTTCTTTGCGAGGCATTGGAAAACCTCCCTGGTCTTTGTGGTTGAATCGGTGTATGAAATTCAATTCTTGACTGAAGGACCTTACAGATAATTGTATTTGAGGGGCACAGATATGATGTAGTCATTAAAAAAGAATGTTAAACAGTATTATTACACACAGAGTGAGTCCACGCAATACATTATATGACTTGTTCAGCACATTTGTACTCCTGAACTTATTTAGGCTTGACATACAAATGGGTTAAATACTTATTGACTCAAGACATTTCAGCTTTACATTTTTTATTAATTTCTAAAAACATAATTCCACCTTGACATTATGGGGTATTGTGTGTCAGTGACACAAAATCTAAATGTCAGACATTTTGAATTCAGGCTGTAACACAACAAAATGTGGATAAGTCAAGGGGGTGAAAACTTTCTGAAGGCACTGTATTTCTGATCCTTCATATCAATCATTGTTTATGTTTTGACTGCCGCTGCCTTGATCGTCGTTTTAATGATGACTGTTGGATCCATTTCAAAACTGGTGTGTGGGTGTGTGTTTCTCTGTGCAGGTTTTTCACTTACTTCAAGGGTGTTGAGGTGACAGACAATTGTCTGGTGAACGTGTACCCCATTGGTGAAGATTACTACGCCGTCACAGAAACCAATTACATCACTAAAGTCAACACTGACACGCTGGATACACTGAAGAAGGTATGACTCTCCACTGTTCCCCCAGGCTGAAATTCCACCCCCCTTCATTACAGTATTCACAATATACTGTACCAGAAACCACAGTGTATGCCTATATCCTTTGGCCTGATTCAACAGACTCAAAACAGAACAAAATGGAAGTCTCACTTCTCATTAATAGTTATAACACATGCATAATGTATAACATAATAATGAATAACACATGAATAACACTATGACTTCACTTCTCCTCAGGTGGACTTGTGCAACTACGTCAACATCAATGGCGTGACAGCCCACCCACACATTGAGAGAGACGGAACAGTGTTCAACATCGGAAACTGCATGGGGAAAGGAGCATCTCTGGCCTACAACGTTGTCAGAATCCCACCCACTCAGAAAGGTTGGGCTTGTGTCCAAATTGATTCAAGGAAAATAAAATGAAAGATATTCATTCAGAATTAATGCACGTGTTCCAACTATCAAACTAGAAAATGTAGGTAACATGTACTTAACTTGTTCTGGATAGGATAACATGTAAATAGTAAGGCAATCTGAAGGCTTCTGCCCTGATTGCATCTTGTGTTCTCTCCTCAGACAAGTCAGACCCCATTGAAAAGTCCAAGGTTGTGGTGCAGTTCCCCAGTGCCGAGAGGTTCAAGCCCTCCTATGTGCACAGGTGGGTCATAATAACAAATCCATCATGTTCATAGTTGAACTTGAGGTCCCCAAAACAGCAAGGAGTCAATCATGGACATGCCTCCTTCTGTGTTATTTGACTAGACCATATAACAACTTACAATGCATGCCAACTTAAATGGTCTACATATCACCCTTAGCTTTGGCATGTCGGAGAACTACTTTGTCTTTGTGGAGACCCCTGTGAAAATCAACCTGTTGAAGTTCCTCAGTGCCTGGAGCATCCGAGGCTCCAACTACATGGACTGCTTCGAGTCCAACGAGGTTCTCGGGGTAAGGAGGCAAACACTCAGTAGATTTTAGTTTAAAGTGACACATTTCTATACAGGACAATTATGTACAGTAACATCATACCAAGTCTCGACACCCAGAACCAAATCACACGTGTGCAGTCACAACAGACATAAGCATAACAGACATTATTGTCAAACCTAATAAACTTTTTAACATACATTTCGCAGACATTGTTCCACATCGCCAGAAAGGACATTGGAGGAGGACAAGGAGAATACATTGACCATAAGTTCAGGGCCGCTCCCATCAACCTGTTCCATCACATCAACACTTATGAGGACAATGGTTTCATCGTGGCTGATGTGTGTACATGGAAAGGGTAATGGAACAGCTAAAAATGGTCTCTCTCATAAGATGGCAATGTCAATACAGTGGCAGATGTAAGTGACTGGATCAATTGTGGACTGAGGGATCTCAGGGGTGGCATTCATTTGAAGTGAATTGCCTTAGCAATGTCCTTTTTCAGAATAATTGATTAATGAATCCTAGCCCTTGGTCTTTAAACACGGTCTGTTTAAAAGATTAGGAAACTCATTCTCATTCGTTTCCTGGTAGATTTGAGTTTGTGTATAACTACCTTTGGCTGGCCAACCTGCGCTCCAACTGGGAGGAGGTGAAGAAGGCAGCCATGATGGCACCTCAGCCAGAGGTCAGGAGATACGTCATCCCACTGGACATCCACAGGGTAAGTCATTTCCTTCTCTTTAAAAATCTTTTTTTTTAGTTTACACTTCATCTACAAATTATTTCTTAATTTTTGGACAATAAAGTGCATTATGTGTTACCTTGTATTTATTTTATTTTGGATCGCAACGTGTTCAGTGCATTCAGAAAGTATTCAGACCCGTTGACTTTTTCCACATTACATACTTATTCTAAAATTGATAATATCATTTTCCCCCCTCATCAATCTACACACAATAACCCATAATGACAAAGCTAAAACTGTGTTTTAGAAATGTATTAAAAATACAAAACTGAAATATCACATTAAATAACTATTCAGACCCTTTACTCAGTACTTTAATAAAGCACCTTTGGCAGCGATTACAGCTTTGAGTATTTTGGGGTATGACGCTACAAGCTTGGCACACCTGTATTTGGGGAGTTTCTTCCATTCCTCTCTGCAGATCCTCTCAAGATCTGTCAGGTTGGATGGGGAGTGTCTCTGCACAGCTATTTTCAGGTCTCTCCAGAAATGTTTGATCAGGTTCAAGTCCGGGCTACGGCTGGGCCACTCAAGGACATTCAGAGACTTGTCCCGAAGCCACTCCTGCGTTGTCTTGGCTGTGTGCTTAGGGTCATTGTCCTGGTGGAAGGTGAACCTTCACCCCAGTCTGAGTTCCTAACCTGCTCCAGAGTGCTTTTCATGAATGATCTCTCTGTACATTGCTCTGTTCATCTTTCCCTCGATACTGACTAGTCTCCCAGTCCCTGCCGTTGAAAAACATCCCCACAGCATGATGCTGCCACCACCAAGCTTCTTCATAGGGATGGTCCCAGGTTTCCTTCAGACGTGACGCTTGGCATTCAGGCCAAAGAGTTCAATCTTGGTTTCATCAGACCAGAGAATCTTGTCTACGAGTCTTTAGGTGCCTTTTGGCAAACTCCAAGCGGGCTGTCATGTGGCTTCCTTCCGGCCACTAGCATAAAGGCCTGATTGGTGGAGTGCTGCAGCGATGGTTGTCCTTCTGGAAGTTTATCCCATCTCCACAGGGGAACTCTGGAGCTCTGTCAGAGTGACCATCGGGTTCTTGGTCACCTCCCTGCCCACGGCCCTTCTCCTCCAATTGCTCAGTTTGGCCGGGCGGCCAGCTCTAGGAAGAGTCTTGGTGGTTTCAAACTTCTTCCATTTAAGAATGATGGTGGACACTGTGTTCTTGGAGACCTTCAATGCTGCAAATATTTTTAGGTACCCTTTTTGGTACCTAAGCTCAATTTCGAGTCTCATAGCAAAGGGTCTGAATTCTTATGTAAATATGGTATTTCTCTTTAAAAAAAATCTTAATTTGCAAACATTTCTAAATACCTGTTTTCACTTTGTTATTATGGGATATTGTGTGAAGATTGATGAGGAAAAAATACATTTAATTCATTTTAGAATAAGGCTGTAATGTAACGAAATGTGGAAAAAGTCAACAGGTCTGAATACTTTTCGAATGCACTGTATATCTGCCCTAACTTATTCAAACTTTCTTTCATACTGATTGTGTGTTTCAGGAGGAGCAGGGAAAGAACCTGATATGCCTGCCGTACACCACGGCCACAGCAGTGATGCGTACTGACGGGACCATCTGGCTGGAGCCTGAGGTGCTGTTCTCTGGTCCCCGCCAAGCCTTTGAGTTTCCTCAGATCAACTATGAGAAGCACGGTGGGAAGAACTACTCATATGCCTATGCCCTGGGCCTCAACCACTTCATTCCTGACAGGGTGAGTAGTCTTGTTGTTTGCCACAAATCTATCTTCAAACTCTGAGAAGTGAATGGCAGAGGCATGTTACCTGAGTGGCCATGAGTTTCTTTCTATATGTGGTTGTATATCATCAAGTTGAATGTGAAGACCAAGATGTGTATGTTAGACCTTGAGGAATCTCTATGCGGCTGTAGATCATCAAGCTGAACGTGAAGACCAAGGAGACCTGGGTGTGGCAGGAGCCGGACTCCTACCCCTCAGAGCCTCTCTTTGTTCAGACCCCCGATGGCGTGGATGAGGATGATGGTATGTACAGTATTGTACTGTACTCTTAGTGTACTATACTGTCACTGTTACAGACATGGTGCAGGGCAAACACTGATACATGGTATTGTGTTTGTGTTAGTGTTTAGAAGAGAGTTTAAGAGACATTGGGCTCTATTCAATCCGCAATATAAATTGAGGTCATTTGCAATTGAGCTGACATATGCAGTGTTTATCGTGAATGCAGTCTCCTCAAAAGCAGGAATATTGCCTTTAAATTTCAATCACGCTGTAAAACTGAACTTCCGCAATGCGGATTAATTAGAGCCCTTTAGCTATTTATCCAGGGACAAGGTACTTAAATTTAGTAGAAAAATGTACTCAGCATAATTCATAAAAAGATGGGTTACAGTTACAATGTGTTGGGCACTGTGTTTTTCTAACAAACTGTGTGTTTTTCCAATGACCCACAGGAGTTCTGTTGACCGTTGTAGTATCCCCCGGGGCCCAGAAGTCAGGGTACATGCTGATCCTCAACGCCAAGGACATGTCGGAGATCGCCAGGGCAGAGGTGGACTGCCCTATACCCGTCACCTTCCACGGAATGTACAAGAAATAACATTTCAATAATCCTGCAGGCACAAAGACTAGTAGTCACCATTCCAGGGTATTCATACTAAGCATCACATTTCCCTCAGCAATAGAACAAATAAATAAACAATGACAAAGTATAGGCTACAAATAACTTGGCTTGTTGTGTCAGCAAAAACGAGGCAAGTATCTGATCATCTTCCATCATGATTTAAGTCATTTAATTTTCTGCCACCTACGATTCAGTATGGTTGGGCGTCCATTTTGATGAAAATGTACCATTTCGTGGTATGAATGGAACCTGCTGGTATCAGGGCATAAGTAGGTTTCCTACAATTATTTCTCAGTGAGCCCACAGCATAACATCATCAGCGGCCTCTCAGTCACGACACCCTGATTGGTTATTACAATTGTTGTGTCAGTGCTGGAAATCAATGAGTTTGTTCAAAGTACCATGTCTCTTGAGTACTTCAGGGTTGGAATAATTAAAATATAATCAAAATACTGGCCTTTTTATTGTATGTCTGTTATTTTGGGAAAGAAAGTTGAATGTTGTGTGTAACTAATAATTTGACTATTCAATAGTGTATAAAAAATAAAAATAAATCCTAGATGTACACATAGTACAGGTGTATATACATGAAATAACTAGTCCCAAAGGACAACAATGAAGTCCATCTGCTCCATGTCATCTGTATAGCGGTTGTTTTGGCGGAGTCGAAGGTGGAACTGCATTAGAGCTGTCAAATCCACAAATGGCTCACAAAGCGAACATTGCCATTGGCTGCACAGAGGCACATTAACATAAATCACATGCAGCATTGTTTGCAAGTTTGAACACTGGAATGTGAGATGTGATCTACACCTCCATTAGGATGATAGAAACTCTAATTAGTGTAATGATTTTTACATTTATTTCTATACAGCCTACACTTTCTCCTTCTGAACTTCTAACAGGAGTGGGACAGTGTGGCTTTGTGGCAATGTTCTCAAGAGCAGCTGCTCACCGATTTGAAGGGTCCAACAGCTCCACCTCTGACACAGCCAAAATAACCGCTATGTCGGTGTCTGCTAATGCTGGTTAACTCTTGATCTGATTGAATCCAGGAGAAAGTCCCTTTCTATTACAGCATATTGTATGACTATCATTCTTATTCCATTCACCCAGCTCAATGTAACATAGGGTTAGGTTACTACATGATACTCACATTTTCCCTATATCCATCATGAGGTTGCTACAACCTAGTTTACAATGTTGGTGCACAGGTCGAGAGAAAAATGTAAGAAATCAAGATGACACATTTAATACCGCCTTGCACGCTCTTGCCTGCATCTCTATCTGATCTAGGGTGTAATTAGTCTAACAGTTGCAAACAAAAGTATCTATTGGACATTTTCAGGTATGTTTATCCCCGTTCCGTTTGCTTCCGTTTAAGAAATGGCTGAATGAATACACCCCTGATCACACTCAAACACAGTTCATGTTCATAGTGGCCACATACAAACAGTATTATCACTTTTCTTGATGTACAGTATAATTCCTTCTCGCATCTACACTCTCCTCCTTTCACCTTCACTTGTGGACTTTAGTGCACAGCACATCAGCTGTCTTGTGACCAGGCAAAATAACTTTTCAAGCCAAACCTTCATATATAACCACCAACTACTATACAAGGCCTACATAATTGTCACCATATTAGCTGACAACATAGTCAACATAGCTACTAGAACTAACGGGTTAGTAAACCCGCTACAATCATGCAGTACATTGTAGTCAGCCAGCAAGCGGGCCCAGGTGGCAATAAATTAATAAAACCAAAATCTTACCTTGACTTGGAAGAGTTCCAGTGTTGGATAGCCATCGCCAGCTTGCTAACATAGCATCCCTTTCTGTTTGAGCTGGGTGTTTGAATAGGCTAAACTAGCTAGCTGCATTCGGTAGCTAAGTAAGTGAAAGTTAAAGTGAAAAAAAGAAACACAACAAGAAACAGCCGGCTCTTTCTTGCTTCTCCTTCATTTTTGAAGAAATTAATTTGTTTCATAACTGTTCAACTGTTGTCTTTGTCTTTCTTTGAGTCATCTACTCAGCACATTTTATGCACTGCAGTGCTAGCTAGCTGTAGCTTATGGTTTCAGTACTAGATTCATTCTCTGATCCTTTGGGTGGACAACATGTTCATGCTGCAAGAGCTCTGGTGGGTTGGTGGACGTCCTCCGGAAGTTGTCATAATTACTGTGTAAGTCTAGGGAAGGGGGTGAGAACCATGAGCCTCCTAGGTTTTGTATTGAAGTCAATGTACCCAGAGGAGGAGGGAAACTAGCTGACCTCCGACTACATCATGGTGCTACCCTACAGAGTGCTGTTGAGGCTACTGTAGACCTTTATTGCAAAACAGTGTGTTTTAATCAATTATTTGGTGACATGAATATATTTAGTATATTTGTATCTAAAAATTATAACCTTTTAAATGTTTCACTATTTTTATATTCATCAAATTCACTGAGGATGGTCCTCCCCTTCCTCCTCTGAGTAACCTTCACTGACCATTGCTCCATCGTGAAAAAAGGATCTGAATACATTATGAGGCTTTGCACCAAAAGCGCTGAGCATACTGAGTGTCACTACTAGTGAAAGGGCCCCAAAGATTAGTTATGTTGCCAAAGAAAATCAGATTAGGTGTATTTAGCTTCAAGAAAAAGAACAAACAAGTTAGGATGTTGCAACTAGTAATTTATTTGACCCGAGCCCATGTTTTGTACAATGTTGCCTAACGTAATCTTGCCTCCGTACCATGGCATTAGCCCCACTAGTCTAAGCTGGTCAGGCAATTGCATTGCAGCATTGATAAACTAAGCTGATCATACTGATTAATTGGGTCAAACGTCTAATCTGAGAAACAAACAGGCATGTCGCAACTCGTGACTTCTGTAAAAGCACAGATCATAATGACCATAAAAGCCTGGCTTGTGCAATACTGTATGTGGCAAAAGACTTTGAAACACCATTGCCATGATAATAGCAGCAACAAATCTAAGCAGAAATAATTAGAGTATGTACTGTGCTGATAGGACAAAAGGGAAAATGTAACATTTGACTAACACCTGGTGTAACAAGATACTACAGTCTCAGAACAATAAGTCAGGCATGACACAAATATGTGCTTTCTTGTTTATTTACATTTTTTTTTACAGCTTCAATATGAGGGATGGTTGGCCTTTCAAACACCAAGATTACAGGAGATGACATTTATTTTCAGAATCCTGAAAAACACTGCAAAACAAAGCTAATAATTGAAACACGTGTGTTGTCTTTTAATGTCACCGTGAAACCATGAGAGAGATCTTCCCCCTCTTACAAATATCTTTGGGACAGAGGTTTGCAAATGCATACTCAAGCCAGTGTAAACTCTAATGGGAAATACTTATCTCCCATCAACACAATGACAAACGATACATCTAAAAGGTAGGAGATACACAAACATCAATACAGAAAAGGGTATCACTATTATATAAACAAAAAATGTCATGGAAATAATTCACTGCAATGCTACTTCGCTACAAACAAAACTAAAAAAGCAAAGAAAATGCTGGCCTAGTTTTTTTTTTTTTTTTTTTTTTTTTTTACAGCAAGAAAGAAAATTGCGCAATGATGACTGTGGGATTGAAAATATAGGTAAGTAAGCTAAGTACTTAAGGGAAGAAATATTCTTCTATTCCATATTGTCTCATTTGAGACAAAGCAAACCTCTGTCCCCTTCACGCAGTCACTTCCGCACAAAAACACACACTAGAATCAAGACAAGCAAAACAAAGCAGGTGCACACTACTGAATCACACAACTCATGAATACATATTCAGCTATTGAGCTTTACTTCAACTTGATACGTGACCAATGGTAGCATTGACAGCATTATCAATATCAATCTTAACTTCTGTGCTGCGAAAAGAAGAAACAATATTGAAAAGTGCAAGGTTATAGGTATATATATATTAATATAATGCTTCCGTTATTGTCCTATAAGTAAAGTGCAAATATTAGGATCAGATTAACGTGTGTGCAAGCATTCCTAACTTTTAGATGGATCCTCCTGCACACGCACAAATGAGCCCTTTACATTGTCTGACAGCTATGCTACTCCTCCTATTGTAAAACCTATAAACCTTACACAGAGTGATTGACATACAGCTCATCCACTTCTTCAGGCCATTTGGAATGGCAGTGGAGCCATTTAGAATGGTCAATCTGAAAGACAAACAAAAGGTAACGGATGTACACTAATGTTCAAAAGTTTGGGGTCACTTAGAAATGTTCTTGTTTTTGAAAATAAAATTTAAAAAATGTGTCCATTAAAATAACATCAAATTGATCAGAATCCCAGAGTAGCCTCTTCACTGTTGATGATGAGACAGTTGCCAGTTGAGGACTGGTGAGGCGTCTGTTTCTCAAACTAGACACCCTAATGTACTTGTCCTCTTGCTCAGTTGTACACCGGGGCCTCCCACTCCTCTTTCTATTCTGGTTAGAGACAGTTTGCGCTGTTCTGTGAAGGGAGTAGTACACAGCATTGTACGAGATCTTCAGTTTCTTGGCAATTTCTCACATGGTTTTCTAATGATCAACTAGCCTTTTAAAATGATAAACTTGAATTAGCTAACACAACGTGCCATTGGAACACAGGAGTGATGGTTGCTGATAATGGGCCTCTGTACGCCTAAAAATCGGCCTTTTCCAGCTACAATAGTAATTTACAACATTAACCATGTCTACACTGTATTTCTGATCAATTTGATGTTCTTTTAATGGACAAAAATGTGCTTTTCTTTCAAAAACAAGGACATTTCTAAGAGACCTCAAACCTTTGAACGGTAGTGTATGTGTTTCTCCATTAAACATATCATAGTCTAATAGAGGATGGGCTTTGGGTGATTTCTGCACTGTGTATGTGCATACTATAATTGTTTTTGTTGTAATCCTAAAAGGAGACTATGCTCTGTAACTTATTTTATTTTGAAACACTAAAACAGGGTACGCTTCAGTCCGTAGAGAGATAACCATTATTGCCGGCTTTCCTGGGGCTGTTTTGCCATTACTAAGTCATATTCAGAGTGCAAGGATTTTGAGACTTTAGAAGACTGATGAGTCATGTTATTGTCTTGTTGTTGCCAGCTGTGGGTTCCAAAGGAATCTTATAGGATACCTCCTGGTGACCAAATTCAGATGACAGAAAATGATCCAATCCCATTCCCAGCTACTAATCATGGTGAATAATGATTGGCTGGGATGGGATGCCACCGAGACCTGCTCAAGTGGAAATGCAGTGAGCCATCACTACAGTAACAGCCCCTCCCCCTTCTGACCATAACATCACCAACCCAATCCTAGTACTGTATTCAACAGCTGACTCAGGAATCCAGTCCACCACAGACGCACATATTATGCCTGCTTGTCCTCCTATGTAGACAGTTGCCTAATGTTGCCTTCTTTCAGTCAGACCATGACTCAGCCAGTTCCAGTTCCAGTTCAGAGCCAGTTCCAGTTCAAAGCCAGTTCCAGTTCTGAACCAGTTCCAGTTCTGAGCCAGTTCCAGTTCCAGTTCAGAGCCAGTTCCAGTTCAGAGCCAGTTCCAGTTCCAGTTCAGAGCCAGTTCCAGTTCAGAGCCAGTTCCAGTTCAGAGCTAGTTCCAGTTCCAGTTCAGAGCCAGTTCCAGTTCCAGTTCAGAGCCAGTTCCAGTTCAGAGCCAGTTCCAGTTCAGAGCCAGTTCCAGTTCAGAGCCCATTCCAGTTCAGAGCCAGTTCCAGTTCTGAACCAGTTCCAGTTCAGAGCCAGTTCCAGTTCAGAGCCAGTCTCAGTTCAGAGCCAGTTCCAGTTCAGAGCCAGTTCCAGGTGATGGGTGGATGGGTCCAAGTCTTTTCATTGTTAATCACTAGTGTTTCCATAGTCTCTCTCTCGTATGTCATCACCGACCAAGACACTGTGCTGCTCCTTATCCCAAGGTAAAAAGCAGAGGGGAAGGGGGCAGCATGTGTATGTTTGTTGGGGCTGGTGGAAGTGTGTGTGTATGTGTGCGCGTGTTTGTAGGGGGGGTGGCAAGGCAGAGCTCGGCAGAAGGGGGTAGTGTTGTATTTAGGGTCAGTGGTCAGTTGGTCTCGTATGTGGAGAGCAGGGCAGCGTCCACAGGCTCCATGCAGGAGGGACAGGTGAAGGACCTCATCAGCCAGTCGTCTATACAGTCCATGTGGTAGATGTGCATACAGGGCAGAAACCGGATGGGGTCCCCGTACACAAAGTCCATCATACATATCACACACCTAGAAAATGGGTCAAAACATGTATGAATAGTGGTTTTGATCATTTTTTCCTCAGCACTTTAACTGACCAGGAAAAACTCTGGCCTACTAGTTATGTTATACACAGTTACATGCTACAACTAGGGCCAGAGTTTTACCTGCTCAGGTCACATGAACAGTGACCTTTATATATTACATCAGAGAATAATAACAGTGGTAAACTAATAATATTAAGATATTAATAAAAACAGTGGTAAACAGATGCTTACTCTCTGATTTTCTTCTCGGAGCCGTCCCGTCCTCCGTCGTAGACACCCCGGGGGAGGTGCTGGATGAGGCCGATACGCTGGGCTATACGGACCTGCTCATCCTCAGTCAGCTGGCTGGCCAGGCGGGCCTGGCTGGGGGTGGGGTGGTACACCGGCATGTGGGCCTCCTCCTGGGAAAAAGACATACCCATACAGAAAGTCAATCCATGGGCCAACTCAACTGAACTGTTCCCATGACCCAGTGTTTCAACAACCATTGTATAAGCGGGGTTGGGTGGTCTGTTCCACCTATGGCTGTTCTACCTAATGACGTATATACAGTTCAAGTCGGAAGTTTACATACACCTTAGCCAAATATAATTAAACTCAGTTTTTCACAATTCCTGACATTTAATCCGAGTAGAAATTCCCTGTCTTAGGTCAGTTAGGATCACCACTTTATTTGAAGAATGTGAAATGTCAGAATAATAGAAGAAAGAATAATTTATTTCAGCTTTAATTTCTTTAATCACATTCCCAGTGGGTCAGAAGTTTACATGCACTCAATTAGTATTTGGTAGCATTGCCTTTCAATTGTTTAACTTGGGTCAAACGTTTCAGGTAGCCTTCCACAAGCTTCCCACAATAAGTTGGGTGAATTTCTGCCCATTCCTCCTAACAGAGTCAGGCCTCCCTGCACGCGCACGCTTTTTCAGTTATGCACACACATTTTCCATAGGATTGAGGTCAGGGCTTTGTGATGGCCACTCCAATAGCTTGACTTTGTTGTCCTTAAGCCATTTTGCCACAACTTTAGAAGTATGCTTGGGGTCATTGTCCATTTGGAAGACCCATTTGCGACCAAACTTTAACTTCCTGACTGATGTCTTGAGATGTTGCTTCAATATACACACATCATTTTCATTCCTCATGATGCCATCTATTTTGTGTAGTGCACCAGTCCGTCCTGCAGCAAAGCACCCCTGCAACATGATGCTGCCACCTGCGTGCTTCATGGTTGGGATGGTGTCCTTCGGCTTGCAAGCCTCCCCCTTTTTCCTCCAAACATAACGATGGTCATTATGGCTAAACAGTTCATTTCTCCAAAAAGTACAATCTTTGTCCCCATGTGCAGTTGCAAACCGTAGTCTGGCTTTTTTATGGCCGTTTTGGAGCAGTGAACATTCCTTGCTGAGCGGCCTTTCAGGTTATGTCAATATAGGACACATTTTACTGTGGATATAGATACTTTTGTACCTGTTTCCTCCAGCATCTTCACAAGGTCATTTGCTGTTGTTCTGGGATTGATTGGACTTTTCGCACCAAAGTATGTTCATCTCTAGGAGGCAGAACGCGTCTCCTTCCTGAGCGGTATGACGGCTGCATGGTCCCATGGTGTTTGTACTTGCATACTATTGTTTGTACAGATAAACGTGGTACCTTTAGGAGTTTGGAAATTGCTCCCAAGGATGAATCAGACTTGTGGAGGTCTACATTTTTATTTTGAGGGCTTGGATTGATTTCTTTTGATTTTCCCATTATGTCAAGCAAAGAGGCACTGAGTTTGAAGGTAGGTCTTGAAATACATCCACATGAACACCTCCAATTGACTCAAATTATGTCAATTAGCCTATCAGAAGCTTCTAAAGCCATGACCTCATTTTCTGGAATTTTCCAAGCTGTTTAAAGGCACAGTCAACTTAGTGTATGTAAACTTCTGACCCACTGGAATTGTGACAGTGAATTATCACTGAAATAATCTGTCTGTGAACAATTGTTGGAAAACTTACTTGTGTCATGCACAAAGTAGATGTCCTAACTGACTTGCCAAAACTATGGTTTGTTAACAAGAAATGTGTGGAGTGGTTTAAAAACAGGTTTTAATGACTCCAACCTAAGTTTATGTAAACTTCCCACTTCAACTGTAAACCCTGGATTGCTGATGCTATATATTGGCCATTGAAAGGCTTTGAAGCCACTGGTCGGCCATATTGGCGATAGTGTTTCAATTAAATGGTTCAAGGACAAAATTACATGTATTTATTCTGTTGTTGTAGTGGGGACAGTAACATTAGTAATCTAAAATAAATACTTTGAAGATTTTTTGTTGTTGATTTCTGTTGATTTTCTTTTTAATGTTTAACTCACATAATATAACTTAAAAGTATGCACTAAAGTGTCTGTAATAGAATAAACGTGTCAAAAACAAATACAGACATTAAGAAATGCATTTCTAAATCTTCCAAAATAATTTGTATAATTGAGGAATACCGAGATGGATGTGCGGTGGCTTCAATACAGCGCCACCTGTCAGTCATCCAGGTTTTATACACATACATCATCGGTTCCACCCCGCCTATAAGAGTTTGTCTTGCATTTGTTTCAATTGACAATGTTGTTGCCAGAGGGAACCTGGAAATTAAACTAGCAGAAACACTGCCACGGCAAATCCAATTCATAAACAATGACACTACTTTGGGCAGCCAGCGTATTACTAGGCAGCCATCTAGTATTGGGTGATTTGAGGTGGAATCATGTGTGAGGCCTACATGAAAGTGTGATTACAACAAGGAGAAAGAAGGAGTCTATCATAATGGTTTATCACGCTGTGTGTTCTGCGCTGTGGCGAGCCAAAACACACACCCTGCCATGGATAAAGCAGCCGGAAAAAACTGCCCAGTCTGGACATTCTTGGCAAGCCTGTTTAGAACACTTTTGTGAGATTGAAAAGCGTTTGGGCATTAAAAGTGTTGTGTGTGTTTTTCTCTTTGTGTGACTGAGCATGTTCAACTGTTGATATGTGAAAACTGAGACCCACAACAATCAGTTGCAAATAGGCCTACCTATGAAAACAAAAATTTCAATGCAACACTATTGCTCAGCCCTTTAAATATTTTATTGTGGCTCATCTGATGTAGTCTAGCTTTTAAAACCATACATTTGACAGCAACATTTAACTTTAAACTATACCTAGATTAATGGGTCAGTAATGGTATAGAATCATATAAAATAAAATAATTAATCTAGCTAAATAATTAGGAAATATTTGACCAGATTCTCTAAAGATGTTCTTGACCCCTGGGTCTTGCATGATTCTGTCAATTCACATAGCAATACTTAAAGCTCGGGTCCTTAATTGATGCAATAACAAAGTGGTTACCCCGCCTCTGTTTTGGTAAAATGCTGAGGGATGGGCCTGGAGAAATGGAACCCCTCTTAAATTAATTCAGAGCTATGGATGCAATAAGGACTGACCATCCACGGTATCAAAATTATAATTATAACCATGATTAGAAGGCTATACAGTGTTTGTTTACAATTTACTAAAATGTTTACAAACAAAACACGCTTATATTTTGGGTTCTGATAGGGTACGACTGTTGAACTAAGCTCATGAGGCATTTATCAGTTATACTCTTCAAAGATCAGGGGTTATAACTATATGATGAATGTATAAGTTCAACAATTAATGTAGCAACTAAATATTCTAGCTTTAACATTAGTAGCTATAAAGTCTGACCTGGTAAGGCGGAGGTGGCTCCAAATCTGGGTCTGCCTCCCCATAACTTGCTCTGTCAGACTGGGATTCGTGAAGCAAAGATATATCGTCGGACGTCGGCGATTTGAGACAATTGCCCATGTCCACTTCTCAGTCCCTCGTTGTTTAGCTAGCTTGTAAACTTGCTATTGTTCGTTTACAACCAAATGTATATTCCCCTCGTTGAAGAAGTAATGTTATTACACATTAAATACTATTTAACAACCCATTAAAACATAATATACATGTTCATATAAACATTAGCTCGAGACCCATCAGCTGTCCAAGCTATTCAACATCATCAGACCATCACAGTCAAAACAAAGAGCTAGCTAGATACTGCTGCTAGCTAACGCTTTTGGCGAACCACCTAGTGACTTCCTTGATTAATATAATTCATTCCTCGGCCTAAGATTTTAAATAAAAAATGTTCGCTCAAATAGAAACTACCATAACGACATTAGCGATAGAACATCTATATTTTTCACAAATATAGACCACTGACTTCGCGAATAAAGTAAGTGTCTGGCTAGCTTGCAATATTATTCAATTTTTTCAACCTGAACTCGGCGTCCATTGGATATGACGTAACGGCTTTAGTGTTGTTGTCTTTGTCATAAAGTGAATGAGAGGAGTTTGCATTTTGCACTTTCATTGGATGGTTGCAATGCAACGTCACACGAGGAAAAGAAAAGTGGTGGCTGGCACAAGACCCCAAATAGTCTGTTATTTCAGTTTTTTTGGAATGATATACAATTTTGTTCTTAAACAAAGATCGCAATTGTTGGTTTAATCTCACAATTCATGTATAGTTATTCCCTGAAGTGGTCTACTGTAAAGTGTCAAAAAACATTCAGCAAAATGTTTATTCCCGACCTTACCCAGTCGTTAGAGCCTTATAGAGAGTTATATAAGGACAGGAGTTGACCATTGGTCTACATCAGATACCTAGACAAGCCGCCACATAACTGCAATTAAGGATACTTTTCTTGGAATTTAGGAAACTTTTATTCATACTGTATATACAGCTCTTTTACACATATAAACTAAACAACTATTTGCATTCAAGGAACTTATTATACATTTCTGTTTTTTGGTTAAGTGAGTTTCACAGAATCATGACCCTTTTTCAGGCAAATAAAACAAATACATATACATGTACCTTACATGAACATTCCAGAAATATCCTATTCCGTCCTTCAAGTGTGTTGTGAGCTGAAAGGGATATGTTCTCTTACAATATTGCAGAAAGCATGGTATAAATGTACTGTACATTATTAGTAAACCATTCTAAATAACAGGTAAAATCAGGTGTGTTGAAAACATCTTCCTACATGTGTCGTCTGTAATGGCTCATACAGTATTTTAATAAACCAATCTAGGTAGAAAATATACAGTTGTAGTGAGGTATCTGACACATACTGATTACATGTTAGGCTAATGAAGAAGAGGAGAACATGGATGGCTACATTGATGAAGAAAATACTCAAGTTCATTATTGTTTCTGGCCAGTTATTGACTCCGGAAGATGAGAAGGAATGAATCAGTCAAATGTTTAAAAAAAATATTGTAACATCTGAAGAAAAACAGGTACAGTACAGTACATCGACAAGATGAAGGTCGGTTCAAGACAGCCACAGGTTCTGCTGGTTTTCCTATTGGCTTAATAAAGGTTTGGATAGAAGCCATCTTCTGGGTATAGTCTTAGTCATTTGGTTCTCTAGAGTCCTGTTCATAACAAAGCCCTATCTTTCAAATCACACAAGATATTTAGGCATTCCTTTTCTGAGAAATAATGTATAATTTTATTGAAAGCAATTACATTCATTGACCTTGTTGGTTGCTGTCCATTGTCCTGCAAGTTGGTTAAAAAAAAGAAGAAATCATACAGATTTCCAACAGAAGACAATGTGCCATTCACTTTTCTGCTTGTATTAATGATTGTTTTATTCCTTTAAAAAATTACAACAGGAGTTACATGGTTTACGTATGAATAGATTCTTATTAAAGAACTATGTTCCCTTTGTAGACAGTAAAGGGATAGGAAATATAATGGTGGAGGGTGCAACATGTCAAAAACTAACTCAGTTCTACTCAAATTTGAAAAAACATTGCTTGATTAATTATTGTTTGGGTGTATTTTGTTACATAGACATGACTACATTTCATTAATTTATAAAGTACTTTTACAGTTACCCTTCTTTATGGCCATGTATCCTACTCAAGACAATCAAGTGGTACTGGTGGTAAATTTATAGGAAAAAACCCCACATGTATTTACAAAAACCATGGCTTTCAAAGACATTGTTACTCCTTATTTTGCACATAGTTACATATTCACACCACACACACCCCGTTAAGAGCAACACTGAATCAATGCCAGAGAAACACCTTCAGATATGACAATACCTATTGACACAAATTACAATTCTATTCATTTAATCTCTTTTCTGTCCATCCAAGGCTATTTGAGGTTTATTATTACGCTCTTTATTTTGATAGTCAGAATATAAATGAACCACAGTCAAATATTTGTGGGTAGATATTTATTGTACATTTTTTGTGTGGATTTGAAAGGGATTCCACTTGCAAAAGTCAAAAACAATGTTCTTATTTTTTGTTCTCCTCTCACATTTGAGCAAACATACTACAATCACACAGGTGTGCAGTAGTAAAGCAAGAGAGTGACAAATGTCCCTTTTCCAATATAATGTAATACAACTTTAACTCTTTACTCCCTACGCTCCTTCTTCACCGCTCCTCCGCCTCCACTTCTTCCTCTTCCTAGCAACGATCGTCCTCTTCTGTGTCGCTGAGTGGCTCACAGCCCGCAACAGAGACCGTCTGAGCCAGGCGTTTCCGGAAGTGTCCATTGGGGACCTGCCAGCTGCTCCTGGAACCCCGTCGAGCGGAGCTGAAGCTGGAGCTGGATGTGGAGCTGACCGTGTTAGCACGTCCCAGGCTGGTGGCTACCGCCGCCTCGAAAGTCAGCGTCTCCATGAACCCGGTGGGGTCCAGACTGTGCTCGTCCTCCTGCAGGGCCAGGTAGGGCTCCGACGGGTAGCGACGCAGGGGAGAGCCCTGCTGGTGGCGACGGCCCCTCGCCCCACTCTGTCCCTCTCCCCCTGCCCGGTCTCTGGAGGCTTCCCCTCTCCTCTGAGTCTCTGGGCTGCCCCTGTCGTCATCATCGTCCCCTGAGGGAGGGTGCGTGCGACACACCAGAGGAGAGTAGGAGATGTGGGGATGGGAGCGTGTTGAGGTCTGGGACAGAGGGCGGCGGCTAGGGGTACTAGATTCAGAGGTGGGGAGGGGGCTGTCGGAGCTGTTGCCCTGGACACAAGAGTGGAAACACATTTAATACAAATGTCTGACTGTTTTTTTATAAGTGTGTATGTGGCCTACCAGTTCTTCAAATGTGGGTATGTGTTTGTGTCTAGTTGGTCTAAACTAGTGTTTGTGGCTTCAGGTGGTACTACTGGTGTATGGGTCTTTAATATGTGTCCTTGGTAAAGCATCCTGCATGTGTGTGGCCTACCTGTTTGTCCAGGGGGTGTGTGCGCTCACGGCTAGGGGAGCGTGAGGGTTGCAGGCTCCTCTCCTCGGAGGTACAGCGGGACGTGTCTGGGGAGAGGAGGTGGCGGCGCTCTTTAGACCTCCCGCGCTCCTTCTCCGTATCCAACTGCCTCTTCCTTTCTGACCGCGACACTGGATGAGAAAGAGGAAGACCATGGCAAGGAGCACAGAGAGAGGGGAGCAGCAACAGAAAAACAGAGAGGGGGACAGAGAGAGACAACAACAGATAAACAGAGAGGGAACAGAGAGAGACAGCAACAGAGAAAGAGAGAGGGGAACAGAGAGAGACAGCAACAGATAAAGAGAGAGGGGACAGAGAGAGACAACAACAGATAAACAGAGAGGTGGACAGAGAGAGGGGAACAGAGAGAGACAACAACAGATAAAAGAGAGGGGGGAGAGAGGAGAGTAACAGATAAAAGAGAGAGGGGAAGACAACAACAGAGAGGGGGACAGAGAGAGACAACAACAGATAAACAGAGAGGGGACAGAGAGAGACAGCAACAGATAAAGAGAGAGGGGACAGAGAGAGACAACAACAGATAAAGAGAGAGGGGACAGAGAGAGACAGCAACAGATAAAGAGAGAGGGGACAGAGAGAGACAACAACAGATAAAGAGAGAGGGGACAGAGAGAGACAGCAACAGATAAAGAGAGAGGGACAGAGAGAGACAACAACAGATAAAGAGAGAGGGGACAGAGAGAGACAACAACAGATAAAGAGAGAGGGGGACAGAGAGAGACAACAACAGATAAACAGAGAGGGGACAGAGAGAGACAACAACAGATAAAGAGAGAGGGGAACAGAGAGAGACAGCAACAGATAAAGAGAGAGGGGACAGAGAGAGACAACAACAGATAAACAGAGAGGGGACAGAGAGAGACAACAACAGATAAAGAGAGAGACAGACAGTAACAGATAAACACAGAGAAAGACAACAACAGATAAAAGAGAGAGGGACAGAGAGGACAGAGGGGACAGAGAGAGACAACAACAGATAAAGAGAGAGGGGACAGAGAGAGACAACAACAGATAAAGAGAGAGGGGACAGAGAGAGACAACAACAGATAAAGAGACAACAACAGAGAGGGGACAGAGAGAGACAACAACAGATAAAGAGAGGGGGGGACAGAGAGAGACAACAACAGAGAAGGGGACAGAGAGAGACAACAACAGATAAAGAGAGAGGGGACAGACAACAACAGATAAAGAGAGAGAGGGGACAGAGAGAGACAGCAACAGATAAAGAGGGGACAGAGAGAGACAACAACAGATAAAGAGAGAGGGGAGAGACAACAACAGATAAACAGAGAGGGGACAGAGAGGACAACAACAGATAAAGAGAGGGGACAACAACAGATAAAAGAGAGGGGACAGAGAAGACAACAACAGATAAAGAGAGAGGGGACAGACAACAACAGATAAGAGAGAGGGGACAGACAACAACAGATAAAAGAGAGAGGGGACAGAGAGACAGACAACAGGGGACAGACAAAACAGAGAGGGGACAGAGAGAGACAGAGAGGGGACAACAACAGATAAAGACAACAACAGATAAAGAGGAGGGGGACAGGGGACAGAGAGACAACAACAGATAAACAGAGAGGGGACAGAGAGAGACAACAACAGATAAAAAGAGAGAGGGGACAGAGGGGACAGAGAAAGACAACAACAGATAAAGAGAGACAGGGGACAGAGAGAGACAGTAACAGATAAAGAGAGAGGGGGACAGAGAGACAGCAACAGATAAAGACAACAACAGAGAGGGAACAGAGAGAGACAACAACAGATAAAAGAGAGAGGGGACAGAGAGAGACAACAACAGATAAAAAGAGACAGAGAGGGATAAAGAGAGAGGGGACAGAGACAACAACAGATAAACAGAGAGGGGACAGAGAAAGACAACAACAGATAAAGAGAGGGGACAGAGAGACAGTAACAGATAAACAACAGTTATCAGATACAACAACAGATCAATAGATAGCAACGTTATCACAGATAAAGAGAGAGGGACAGAGAGAAGACACTAGATAGATCAGATAAACAGATAAACAGAGAGGGGACAGAGAGAGACAACAACAGATAAAGAGAGAGGGGACAGAGAGAGACAACAACAGATAAACAGAGAGGGGACAGAGAGAGACAACAACAGATAAACAGAGAGGGGACAGAGAGAGACAACAACAGATAAAACAGAGGGGACAGAGAGAGACAACAACAGATAAACAGAGAGGGAACAGAGAGAGACAGCAACAGATAAAGAGAGAGGGGAACAGAGAGAGACAGCAACAGATAAAGAGAGAGGGGACAGAGAGAGACAGAAACAGTAAACAGATAAACAGAGAGGGGACAGAGAGAGACAACAACAGATAAAGAGAGGGGTTACAGTAAACAGATACACTAACAGATAAACAGAGAGGGACAGAGATCAGTAAGACAGTAACAGATTACAGAGAGAGACAACAACAGATACACTGTAACAGATAAACAGAGGGGACAGAGAGAGTAACATTACCACAGATACAGAGAGAGACTGTAACAGATAAACAGAGAGGGGACAGTACAGATAAAGAGAGAGGGGACAGAGAGAGACAGTAACAGATTACAGAGAGGGGACAGAGAGAGACAACAACAGATGTAGAGACAGCAACAGTAAATAGTAACACTGTAGATCAATAAACATTACCACAGATACACTGTAGATAGTAAACAGTAAATAGTAACATGTAACATTACCACTACACTGTAGATCAGTAAATAGTAACATTACCACTACACTGTAGATCAGTAAATAGTAACATTACCACTACACTGTAGATCAGTAAATAGTAACATTACCACTACACTGTAGATCAGTAAATAGTAACATTACCACTACACTGTAGATCAGTAAATAGTAACATTACCACTACACTGTAGATCAGTAAATAGTAACATTACCACTACACTGTAGATCAGTAAATAGTAATGTTACCACTACACTGTAGATCAGTAAATAGTAACATTACCACTGCACTGTAGATCAGTAAACAATGATGTTATCAGTACACTGTAGATCAGTAAATATTAATGTTATCAGTACACTGTAGATCAGTAAACAGTGATGTTATAACTACACTGTAGATCAGTAAATAGTAACATTACCACTACACTGTAGATCAGTAAACAATGATGTTATCAGTACACTGTAGATCAGTAAATATTAATGTTATCAGTACACTGTAGATCAGTAAACAGTGATGTTATAACTACACTGTAGATCAGTAAACAGTGATATTACCACTACACTGTAGATCTGTAAATAGTAATGTTACCACTACACTGTAGATCAGTAAATAGTAACATTACCACTACATTGTAGATCAGTAAATAGTAACATTACCACTACACTGTAGATCAGTAAATAGTAATGTTACCACTACACTGTAGATCAGTAAATAGTAACATTACCACTACACTGTAGATCAGTAAATAGTAATGTTACCACTACACTGTAGATCAGTAAACAGTGATGTTACCACTACACTATAGATCAGTAAATAGTAATGTTACCACTACACTGTGAATCAGTAAACAGTAATGTTACCACTACACTGTGAATCAGTAAACAGTAATGTTACCACTACACTGTAGATCAGTAAAGAGAATGTTGATGACAAGTGGATAATCATTGATGCACTTAGGATAAAGACATAAAAAAGACATGGAAAAAGAATAACTCTTTAAACATACAATAACCGCACGAATACCACCCCTCATCATGCCAGTGGGACTGATAAGAGGATAGGTCCCGTGAGTAGAGAGTGGAGACTGACCAGCAGCCTTGTAGCTCTTGTGGCGTGGTCTGTACAGTCTATCAGGACTCTTCTTCTCCTCCTGCCTCAGGCCATTCACCCTCTGGTCAGCCACAGCGGACGAGGACCGCTTCATAGAGCCACTGGCCATCTCGGTCTGCACACGCACACACACACACGCACACGCACACGGACATACACACAGAGGAGAAGACAACCAAATACCCACAAATACCATAAAATACGTTTTATTACTTTGGAAGAAATCCATCCATAATTTCTATCCATGCTCACTATTCCAGGCAATTAACAGGTCAACTAGAACGCTTGAACTGCCTAATTCCCCCTCAACTCATTGTGGAGAGAAAGACAGAGAGAGAGAGGTCAGGCCAAACATACCAGTAACCCAGGATCAATAAAACACAATTCTGAACCGCTAGCATTCAGTAGAAAACATCCATGTTGATTATATCTCTCCAGACACACCAGCAGCAAACGGTAGACAGATCAAATCAATTTCTCTCTCTAAACGGCACAACCAGTGTAGCCTGGTCATTGTCTTCTGTCACACAGACATGCATGTCACACTCTGGTGCCCCCTTGCTGCCCGGGCCCTTCCGGCCCCTGGAGGAGTCAGTGTGGTCAGAGGGCAGTACCTGTGGCTCTACAGCCAGACGAGGCATGGAAGAGGCCCGTACACACAGCCTCCTGTCAAACGGGAGCTCCAGTGGGTCAGGAATCAACCCACTGCACTCCCCTGCACTCACCTATATCGGACTAGAGACAGAGAGAGGGGAGAGATAGAGTACAGTACAGTAGAGATCAGGCTGGTCAATTCAGTACTGGGACTAACTGCCTTTTGGGGTTCCAGCCAAGGAGGACTTCAGACAATGTTACATGGTAAAAATTCGCAAGGCCTTTCTGCAATTGGGTGAATCAAACCTAGGCCATTCCATTGTCACCAACCAATCAGAAGCCATTCCAGCCAAAGAGCCACAGATTAACAACCAATGACAACAAGGAGACTGACCCCAGAAAGATTGGGCAAAGCTGGAGGAGAAAGTCAGAGAGCAAGAGGAGATGGCAGCACAAGCACATCACTACAACAATAAATGAGAAGAGAGAGACCAGAACAACACTTGGGCCTACTGTTATACATACTCATGCAAGTTCAGATCTGGATACACTAAACATCCTGAGCCAGACAAGTTCACCTTTCCTTAAAGCCCGTCATGACTCATGTAACTCCCTAGTGAAAATACACATAGAATAAGGCAAACAGTAACAGATATCCAGGGTCAAAGTCGTAACATTCTTATAGGGAAAACAGTACACTGAAGACTAGTTCAACCAAACAGCCTATAAACAGCACAATGAACAGCGAGAATGCCTGCATCTCCTTTAAACCTCCACTAATCAGACTACAACTTAGGCAAGGACAGAAACACATAGAAACATGAATGCTGTGCTCTGCGATGCACTATTAGTATCTTCATTCAACCATTACTATTAGATAAGTGTAATTGATTCATTGTTGTCTATGAGTGGGTTGATATTTTGCGCTTTACCGCAAGAGGTTAGGTTTTCAACGGGCAGTATTTTATATTTTGCCCACAGCTGACTTTCTTTTTTGGCTCCTAGCAAAGGGCTTTATAGAGCTATCATTGTACACTTACTACATTATATAAAGGCTTCTTTGTGTGTGTACTTTGTGTAGTTGGTGTTTGTGCTAGTTTAGTGTGGTGTACAGTACTCCTGTGATGTGTTTCTACAGTACATAGGACTTGGTCCTTCTCGTTACCCTGGAGTGTTGGCTTCTGGTGTCCGTGTCAGAGGTCTGGGGCTGCATGTTGAGCAGGTCCTGGGGGGAGAGAGGACTCAATGCCACCAGGCCTCCTCTGGTCCTACAGAGGGAGGCAAGTCACAGAGGAAATTCTGTCAAACACAAATGTGACTCATTTCAGGAAACTAGGCATATGTCGCACGTCACTACTTTAAAAAAATATTATTATTACTCTTTTTTATCAAAATGTGTTTTTTGGCAGAAATGCCTTCTGGAACATGTGAACTTTCATGTGCCTTAATAACAAATTTGTATTCCATCCATAAATACGAATCAAATTGTCAAAGTACGAGCTTAGATGGTTTAGCCACGGAAAAAGACAGAAACCTTCCCGCTAGCCATGATTGGCTGTGATAATAGATGGGCTGGACATGCCGGGAGATGTGTTTGGATTGGTCTGCCATGTAGCATGCTTCAGTCTATAACGTGAGCTGTTCAGTATGTTTTGACAGCCCTTTCTACCACACCATTTTTGAAAGATATAACGTTAGCCAACGAGAACAACAACAGTGTTGCAACTTTTCTCAACAACATTGCACACGCCACAGTCCGTGTGAATCGGAGTGACTTGACACAACGTTGGCCAAACAAGATGTAGCTGCAAACAAAACGGAGTTAAATGGTTCCAGTCTTCTGTGAAGTGTTTGTCCATGTATATGTCAAGAGTCAAGCTACATTTTCAGATATAAGTTTCTAATTTTGTGAGAAAGTTGTTTTTATTGCAAGCTAAAGCATACTGTTAGTTAGGTAAGCAAATGCATGCTTGCTGGCTCGCTAGCCAACATTATGTGTATGACCAGTGTAGTAATACTATTCGAATCAGAAATCAATTTGCATTGCTAGTTATAGCCTAATGTTAGCTTGCTAATATTGAACCTAGTTTGATAGCTTTAGCTACCTGCAGATTCACACTACAGCTATTACAATGTTTGTTTTCGCAGTAGTATGAGTTGGGATTATGCCGGTTAATTGTTTAGCTAGCTAGCTACCTAGCTAGCTACATGTCTAAACAAAAGACTCCACTTCGGCCGGATTATTATATGATCCATCAAATTAGCCAGGTGTGTCTGGGGGTGATTACGGCCATCTATTGTATTTCATGAACATGTGTACCTGTCTAGACAATAGTGACCCATCCACTTAGCTAGATGTGTCTGGGAGGTGGTTATAGCATTTCCTTCACATGACCCATCAATTTAGACAAGTGTGTCAGGTAAGTGTCATCTAATATTGATAAAATATTTATACAATATTTTTATCTGGACACTTTCTGTTTTAGATATTACTACTATGCAAGTAACCACTTCTGTATCCTGTGCTTGTGACAAATAAACATATATCTAATTTGATATAGCGTGTGTTTACCACATGGCCTCACATGTGAATCTTTAAAGAGATGGGTGGGGCTAAGGCTTAAGAGGGTGTGAACGATGCTGAATGGGTGTAGACAAAGAAAAGCTCTCTCGTAGGTGTACCAAAACATTCAAGGGCCATTTTCACAAAAGTGGGGTTACAAGTTTCAAGTATCAACTTTCAAAGCAGAATTACTTTCCCATTGTTTCTCAACTGCAGTGTATGATATACATTTTTTTTAGCTCTGCGCCTGCTACATAAGGCCGAATCAAGGGGGTCGGTCACAAATACTTACTAAAGGCACAAGGCTCAAGGCACACACACACACACACACGAATGCAAGCAAGCCTGCAGGCACGGACTGACTCACAGGGCGGAGCCAGCACTGTGGGGCATGCAGGGCAGGGGCTGAGCATTGGACAGAATGTCTTCAGAGAGGGTCGAGGCATCCAGCCGCTGGAACGGCATCAGACTGGCCTTCTGTAGAGGAGACCACACCAAGCAATACATCACTACAGGCACTATGTTGTGTCAACAGATGCCAGATGCCATGGTAATGTTATACAGAAGAGGACTGAGGTATAAACACTGAGGGTACAAAACAATAAGAACACCTTCATAATATTGCGTTGTACCCCCATTTGCCCTCAGAATAGCCTCAATTTGTCAGGGAAGGAACTCTACAAGGTGTTGAAAGCCTTCCACATGAATGCTGGCCCATGTTGACTCCAATGCTTCCCACAGTTGTGTCAAGCTGGCTGGATGTCCTTTGGGTGGTGGACCATTCTTGATACACACAGGAAACTGTTGAGCGTGAAAACCCCAAGACCCTGTCTTTCAAAGATAATTCGTAAACATCCAAATAACTTCACAGATCTTCATTGTAAAGGATTTAAACACGGTTTCCCATGCTTGTTCAATGAACAATAAACAATTAATGAACATACACCTGTGAAACGGTCGTTAAGACACTAACAGCTTACAGACGGAAGGCAATTAAGGTCACAGTTATGAAAACTTAGGACACTAAAGAGGCCTTTCTACTGACTCTGAAAAACACCAAAAGAAAGATGCCCAGGGTCCCTGCTCATCTGCGTGAATGTGCCGTAGGCATGCTGCAAGGAGGCATGAGGACTGCAGATGTGGCCAGGGCAATAAATTGCAATGTATGCTTTAGCTTGCAACGCCTAAGACAGTGCTACAAGGAGACAGGACGGACAGCTGATCGTCATCGCAGTGGCAGAGCACGTGTAACAAAACGTGCACAGGATCGGTACATCCGAACTTCACACCTGCGGGAATGGTACAGAATGGCAACAACAACTGCCCGAGTTACACCAGGAACGCACAATCCCTCCATCAGTGTTCAGACTGTCCGCAATAGGCTGAGAGAGGCTGGACTGAGGGCTTGTAGGCCTGTTGTAAGGCAGGTCCTCACCAGACATCACCGGCAACAACGTCATCTATGGGCACAAACCCACCGTTGCTAGACCAGACAGGACTGGCAAAAAGTGCTCTTCACTGACGAGTCACGGTTTTGTCTCACCAGGGGTGATGGTCGGATTCGTGTTTATCGTCGAAGGAATGAGCGTTACACCAAGGCCTGTACTCTGGAGCGGGATCGATTTGGAGGTGGAGTGTCCGTCATGGTCTGGGCGGTGTGTCACAGCATCATCGGACTGAGCTTGTTGTCATTGAAGGCAATCTCAACGCTGTGCATTACAGGGAAGACATCCTCCTCTCTCATGTAGTACCCTTCCTGCAGGCTCATCCTGACATGACCCTCCAGCCATACTGCTCGTTCTGTGCATGATTTCCTGTAAGACAGGAATGTCAGTGTTCTGCCAAGGCCAGCAAAGAGCCCAGATCTCAATCCCATTGAGCATGTCTGGGACCTGTTGGATCGGAGGGTGAGGGCTAGGACCATTCCCCCCCAGAAATGTCCAGGAACTTTCATGTGCCTTGGTGGAAGAGTGGGGTAACATTCCACAGAACTGGCAAATCTGGTACAGTCCATGAGCAGGAGATGCACTGCAGTACTTAATGCAGCTGGTGGCCACACAAGATACTGACTGTTACATTTGATTTTGACCCCCCCTTCGTTCAGGGACACATTATTCCATTTATGTTAGTCACATGTCTGTGGAACTTGTTCAGTTTATGTCTAAGTTGTTGAATATTGTTTGTTCATACAAATATTTACACATGTTAAGTTTGCTGAAAATAAATGCAGTTGACAGTGAGGGGACATTTCTTTTTTTGCTGAGTTTACTATCATAAACTCTTGCCCATTCACCCTATGAATGGCACACATACACAATCCATATCACAAATGTCTCAAGGCTTAAAAATCTTTCTTTAACCTGTCTCCTCCCCTTTATTTACACTGATTGAATTGGATTTAACAAGTGACATCAATAAGGGATCATAGCTTTATTTTTTCTTTATTTTTTTTTACCCCATTTTCTCCCCAATTTCGTGGTGTCCAATTGTTGTAGTAGCTACTATCTTGTCTCATCACTACAACTCCCGTACGGGCTCGGGAGAGACGAAGGTTGAAAGTCATGCGTCCTCCGATACACAACCCAACCAAGCCGCACTGCTTCTTAACACAGCGCGCATCCAACCCGGAAGCCAGCCGCACCAATGTGCCGGAGGAAACACCGTGTACCTGGCAACCTTGGTTAGCGCGCACTGCGCCCAGCCCGCCACAGGAGTCGCTGGTGTGCGATGAGACAAGGACATCCCTACCAACCAAGCCCTCCCTAACCCGGACGATGCTAGGCCAATTGTGCGTCGCCCCATGGACCTCCCGGTCGCGGCCAGTTACGACAGAGCCTGGGCGTGAACCCAGAGTCTCTGACGGCACAGCTGGCGCTGCAGTACAGCTGGCGCTGCAGTACAGGGCCCTAACCACTGCGCCACTCGGGAGGTCTTGGGATCATAGCTTTCACCTGGATTCACCTGGTCAGTGTGGACTGGACTATGTCACTGGACTATGTCTTGGAAAGAGCAGGTGTTCATAATGTTTAGTACACTCAGTGTATATAATGTGTATATGGTGTGTATAGCTGACCTGTGCTTCCAGCTGTGCTCTCAGCTTCTTGGCTTTGTTCTGTTTGAAGTAGTCCATGATCATCATGGAGGCATATATCTTACCTACTGTCATGTCAGAATCTGTAAAACACAGATTAGATTAGATTGCTAGTCACTGACTGACTGATTGACTCCCAGGTCTACCTCTCCATGTCTCTCTCCAGTGTGGGTCTGACCTTTGTTGATGGGCACCAGTACATCCAGGGTCTTCTGGGGGAGGTACGGCCATATCACACTGATCTCCTTCTGTAGCTCAGTGTCCAGAGCTACTCGGTCCTCCCCACCTGGACCACATTACAATAGATCTTTATTCAGCCATTATACACAGACAGGGGAAATGGATAATGTTGCTAAATTTCCTGTTTCAACTACTCAACCAATCACCAAGCCATTTATATGTTGAATCAGGTGTGTTACCGGTACTGGGCTGGACCAAAAGCCTGCATGCCCTAGGCAGTGTGGATCTCCAGGCTCAAGATGGAAGACCAAGTCTAAATTGAAAAAATTATGCAAATGCGGTGAGGCGTGGTGGTTTTAAACTCAACTCATTCCCTGACCTCGTGCGATCTTGATCTCCAGAGCAGTGCGGATGAGAGACATCAAGGTGGAGGTGAAGTGGACTGACATGTCCTCATCCACTGGCATGTTCATCAACACCAGCCTCTGTGGAGGGAGAGGGGAAAGGAGGGATGGGTAGAGAGAGAGTGAGGGAGGGAGGGAGAGAGAGAGAGAGATGGAGGGCAGTAGAAAGGGAGGAAGAGAGATAGAGAGAATTCCACATGCTTTACAGTGAAACAACTGTAAAAAAAAACATGTCTATCGTAAATTTAAATGAATAAAATAAAGTGTTTATTCCATACCTTGTAGGCCATACCTCTGGGGCATTTCTTCCCCAGGCCCAGGGGTGGAGACATGTGGGTCAACATCTCATACATGGCAGTGTAATGTATACGCCCACTACAGAAGAAACAGGGAAAATTAGAAAGGAGAAAGAGAGAGTTGAGGAGAAAATGTAAGGGCATTCATTTGGAGTTTGAAACAGAAGACGTTGGCCAGTCTAACACAGGAATTAAGGCAGTTCAGGCCTATTTAGCTTTTAGAGAGTCAATACACTGTCCTCTGCTGGGAAGAGTTGAGACATGGTGGTGTCTTCTCTCTCACCATGCTGCACGGTCGTACTCTCCCCAGACACGGACAAACTCATCCAGGTGATGAGGACCCAGGATGGAAGAGTCTCTGGTCAGATACTCAAAGTTATCCATGATCACAGCCACAAACAGATTCAGCATCTACAGAGTCACACAAGAGGAGAAGACGTGTGAGAGATAGCATCATGAACAATACTGATGTCCACATGTCCGTGCATACAATCCAAATAATTGCTTTTGTGTATCTGTGTAGCACTATCAAAAATTGCTCGTCTATCAGAAAAATGGGCAGTGAGGGAGAGAAAGAGTGCTGAGAAAGAGTGGAGGAAAGGAGAAACAGTTTATTCCTGCAGCGTCCTCACCAGGAAAGAGCTGAAGAAGATGAAGGAGACAAAGTAGCAGTAGGCAAAGTCAGTACCACAGCCTCCCTCGTGGTCAGGGGACATGGTCATGGGTGCCATGGAGGAGTCTGGCTCACACTCCTGCCCCCCCAGACACGATAGCATGATCTCCTGCCATGACTCCCCCGTCGCACTCCTGTGTCAATTAATGAGTCAATTAATCAAGCAAGCAAGAAATGTATCAACCAATTAGTCTACACTAACCAATATATGAATTAATCAGTCAGCAAAATAATCTACTTATAGTTTTGAATATATCTCAGCTTCTGATTCCTTCTCAATGCACCCACCTGAAGAGAAGCATCAGTGCACCGGAGAAGGTCTTGAAGTTGTTGTGCTGGTTGATATGGTTTTCATCGTTCAATTTGATGTTTCCAAACACCTTGTGTGGATCAAGTGAGAAACACATGAAGCCGCAGTACAGCATCCTTTTTGTGGCTGAAGTTACCATTGTAAAGCATATAAGCTTTGGAGGTCTTACCTGCATCCCAATGATGGCATAGATGAAGAACAGCATGGCGATGAGCAGACAAACATAAGGAAGAGCCTAGAGCAAAGAAGAGATACAAATAGAGAAGAATGATTTGGTTTTCCCAAGAACACACACCAGCAGCCGAGTCCCATCTGTGTGTGCAATGGCCAGCTGGAACTAAGGACATACAAAATAAAGACAGACTACTGGTTCTATTAACAAAGTCAGATATTTCTTAAGTGGACATGACAGGTGGTAAAAGCAGGGGAGAACATGGCTGACCTTGAAGGATTGTACAAAGGTCCAGAGCAGGATTCGTATGGTGTAGCCCTGCCTCAACAGTTTGATCAGTCTGGCAGCCCGGAACAGCTTCAGGAAACTCATATTGAATGTGTTTATTGACTGAGGTAGACAGACCACAGGAAATATAGAAGTCAGAATCACTTTTATTCACCAAGTACATTTATACATACCCAGAATTTGTCTTAGTGAATAGGTGCTGTCAGCAATAGACCACGGGAGGTTGGTGGCACCTTAACTGGGGAGGACGGGCTCTTGGTAATGGCTGGAGCGGAATAGGTGAAATGGTATCAAATACATCAAACATATGGTTTCCATTTGCGCCGTTCCAACCATTATTATGAGCCGTCCTCCCCTCAGCAGCCTCCACTGCTATAGACAAACGTACAGATACTATACAGACAGAGGAATTTACACAAAGTCAACATACAGAATATTCTATATAAATACAGTAAACATAAAACTGATGCATATACGGAACAGAGAAGTGTTCGGGGACAGAGAAGACAGAACATACCCAGAGGCAGATAGGGATATATAGAGATCGATTTGATTGATGGCGAGTAATTGAACAAGTAAGTTTACAACTTTCATAGCCTATTTTTACTGAGAGAAAAAGTTTTACAGCATTACCAGCTCATGAATCACAGTGGTTATGAAGTAAAGGTTTAAGAGCTAAAGTGAAACATTACCTGTAAATCCACAATGATCTCAGTGATGCTGCCGAGCACAGTGATGAAGTCAAAAATGTTCCAAGTGTCTCGAAAATAGTTCTGCCAGGGGGCAAATGAGCACCATTATACAAAAGCAAGCCTCCTTTCTCGAATGGAAATGATTCTACCATAACATGCTACCATGTCCACCATAACATTCATTTTCCCAGTTGAACAGTTTAGTCCTGTTGTCTTGCTCACCACAAAACCAAAGGCCATGATCTTGAGGATACACTCCAGGGAGAAGAGAACGGTGAAGGCTGTGTTCAGGTGCTTCAGTACCGTGTCATACGCTGCTGGAGCTGAGTAGTACTGCAGACAGACAGGACACATTCAGAGTGAGACCGGAATGTATCCAACAGTGATGGCAGAGAAGTGGGTTAATACAAAGAGACAGAGATGTGTCGTATTCAACTGTTATCAGACAAAGAGGGTTCCACTGGGCTTTGCTCCTATGGATTTGAGACTTTGAGAGTGAAACTAAATTCTAACAAAGGCCTGCACATATGTCATGTTTATAAACTGTGTTACAAAGACATAGGCTCCATACCTTCATCATGAGCACCACAGTGTTGAGGGCGATCATGACCATCACTGTGTACTCAAACGATGGTGACGCCACAAAGTGCCACAGTCGGTATTGGAAGGTCTGTCTGTTCTGGGGCATGTAGCGGGTCAGGGGCTTGGCACTGATGGTAAAGTCAATGCATGCCCTCTGACGGAGAGAGAATAAAAAGAAGAGGAAGAAATCAGGAATGAACCAGATTATTGTGATCAATCAAATGTGTATATCTGATCAAGGTAACAAGATGGTTATTGTAGGTCAGGTATTCCCAAACTGGGGTATGCCTACCCCCAGGGGTACGCAATGTCGTCAGGGGTAAGCCAGATAAAAAATGTGATTCACATTTTTCTTTAAATAATAATAATAACTTACATTTTTTTCTTCACATTTTCAAACAGTATATTTATATTTTCCAACAGGGCTATACATTTGGATGAGTTTTTATCTCTCGCGTGAGTAGCCTCGTTTCACTGCCAAGAATAAAATTAAACCATCTAGTGTTCATCGAAATAACAACACAATGTCAAATACAGGTAGCCTTGTCAAATAATTAACATCCAATCACATTAACGGTTACTCTCTTGTGGGAAACCTTCACTCTTGAGCAGACATTTAGAAACGAAACATGACCATTTGAAAAATAAGCCACAGGAGTTTTTTGAGCGAGAATAAAGACGACTTTCGAGTAGTAAGACAACAACACTGTTTCACGACACATCAGTGACATGGCAGGAGATGTTTTGAAACAATTACTGCTTCCCATACAAGCCAGTGAATTATATGCGTTACAGCTGGATGAGTCAACAGACGTGGCGGGCCTGGCACAGCTCCTGGTATATGTCTGTTACGTTTATGGGGGGTCAATTAAGGAAGCAACCTCTTCTGGAAACCACTGGAAACCAGGACAACATGAGAGGATATTTTTAAAGTACTGGACATCTTTGTGATATCAAATGGACTTTGTGTTGGTATCTGTACTGATGGCACAAAAGCCATGACAGGGAGACATAGTGGAGTGGTAACGCGCGTGCAAGCAGTGGCTCCCGACGCCACTTGGGTCCACTGAGAGGCTCTTGCTGCCAAGGGAATGACTGACAGCTTGAAAGACATTTGGGACACTACAGTGAAAATGGTTAAGTTTGTTAAGGCAAGGCCCCTGAACTGTCGTGTATTTTCTGCATTATGCAATGATATGGGCAGCGACCATGTAATGCTTTTGCAAAAGTGAGCTGGTTATCAAGGGGCAAAATATTGACACGTTTTTAAAAAATTGAGAGACGAGCTTAAAGTTTTCTTTACTGACCATAATTTTCACTTGTCCGACTGCTTGCATGATGACGAGTTTCTCACACAACTGGGTGATGTTTTTTCTTGCCTGAATGATCTGAATCTGCAGGGACTCTCAGCAACTAAATTCAATGTTCGGGACAAAATTGAGGCTATAATTAAGAAGTTGGAGCTCTTTTCTGTCTGCATTAACAAGGACAACACACAGGTCTTTCCATCATTGTATAATGTGTTGTGTAAAAATGAACTCAAGCTTACTGTCACGGTGTGCTCCCTCTCCGGCCTCTAGGTCATCAGGCTGCTCGTTATGGAGCACACCTGTGACCAGCGCTACGCGCATAATGACACTCACCTGGACTCCATCACCTCCTTGATTACATGCCCTTTTATATATCACTCCCTTTGGTTTCTTCCCCAGTCATCACTGTTTCTGTTCCTGTTCCATGTCGGTGTGCTGTTTGTGTTACATGTTTGTTTGATTTATTAATTAAATGTATTCACTCCCTGAACTTGCTTCCCGACTCTCAGCGTACATCGTTACACTTACGGACAATGTCAAATGTGATATAGCGAAGCACCTGAGTGAGCTGGGTGCGCAATTACGCAGGTACTTTCCTGAAACTGACGACACAAACAACTGGATTCGTTATCCCTTTCATGACCTGCCTCCAGTCCACTTACCGATATCTGAACAACAGAGCCTCGTCGAAATTGCAACAAGAGGTTCTGTGAAAATGGAATTTAATCAGAAGCCACCGCCAGAGTTCTGGACAGGACTGTGCTCAGAATTTCTTGCCTTGAAAATCACGCTGTTAAGACACTGACGACCTTTGCAACCACGTACCTATGTGAGAGTGGATTCTCGGCCCTCACAAGCATGAAAACTAAATACAGGCACAGACTGTGTGTGGAAAATGATTTAAGACTGAGGCTCTCTCCAATACAATACAACATTGCAGAGTTATGTGCATCCTTTCAAGAACACCCTTCTCATTAACCTGTGGTGAGTTATTCACAATTTTTGATGAACAAATAAGGTTTTACATGTAAGATGGCTAAATAAAGAGCAAAATGATTGATTATTATATTATTATAAGTGCCCTGGTCCTATAAAAGCTCTTTGTCACTTCCCATGAGCCGGATTGTGACAACTCACACTCATTCGTATGTTTAATAAATGTATCGTATAGTTTGTGTGTGGGGGAGGCTTACAATGATGGCAAAAAAACAACATTTGAGAGTGCGCTGACCCTGGTGCTAGAGAGGGTACGCAACTGGAGGTTGAATGTTTGAAAGGGAACAGGACTATAAAATGTTTGGGAACCACTGTTTAGTGAATCAATTTCATGAAATCCTGTGTTTATTTTTGTGTTGTAAGAATGTATGTACAAGTTGAGTATTTGTATTTATTATGGATCCCCATTAGCTGTTGCCAAGGCAGTAGCTACTCTTCCTGGGGTCCAGCAGTAAGGTGCCACCAACCTCCTGTGGTCTATTTCTGGCAGGTCCTATTCACTAAGTCAAATTCTGGGGTGATGGGGTCCAGCAGTATGTTTAAGCTATAGTAGAATGGGAGTGCATTTGTGTGCTGCTTTTCTGTCCTGTACCTCGTTCTTCTCCAAGCTACACTCCTCCATCATCTTATCACCCTGTTCCTGGAAGGTAATGATGATGAGAGCGACGAAGATGTTGACAAAGAAGAAAGGGAAGACCACAAAGTAGACAACGTAAAAGATGGACATCTCCATCCTGTTGCCCCGACTTGGACCCATGTCCTCCTCTGTCACGTCCACAGAGTGCTGCAGAACCCTGGAGGTAAGGAGGGAGAGAAAAAAAAGTGGAGAGAGATAGGGAGGGAGAGAGAGAGGAGAGAGAGAGAAGGAGAGACAGAGAGAGAGAGAGAGGAGACAGAGAGAGAGAGAGAGAGAGAGAGAGAGAGAGAGAGAGAGAGAGAGAGAGAGAGAGAGAGAGAGAGAGAGAGAGAGAGAGAGAGAGAGAGAGAGAGAGAGAGAGAGAGAGAGAGAGAATAGTAACAGGCAAATGTCAACATTCTCTCTGAATCCCATATCAGTTGCATTCATGTTGTGTTAGAGCATAGTGCTGGGAACATCAGGGACTTACTGCGGCCAGCCCTCTCCAGTTGAAACAGTGAAGAGAGTGAGCAGAGCCCAGCACACGTTGTCATAGTGGAACTCATGCCTCTTCCACTCCCTCTTCTTCACTTCCTTCTTGTCTCGAGCGTAGTCAATGTAGTAACCTCTGTGAAGAACAGAACAGAGGTTAAAGGACAGAGACAGACGAGGTAAGGATTCCTCTGATCACTCACCAATTTGAAATGGGTGTTGTGTGGACGATTGTGAATAAGTAAACGATTTGTTGTCTTTGTTTGTTCCAGTGTTTGTACTGTAAGTGGAGACTGCTGAGAGGAGAACGGCTCATTATAATGGCTGGAAGGGAGTAAATGGAATGGCATCAAAAACATGTTATTTATGTGTTTGATACCATTCCATTCAGTCCATTCCATCCATTATAATGAGCCGTACTCCCCTCAGCAGCCTCCACTGGCGTACTGTACATCTGTGTGTTGGACTCACTGGCACTCCTTCTCTGTGTCCATGGAGCTGTCAGTGCAGTAAAAGAACTTTCCCTTGAAGAGCTGAACGGCGATGACAGCGAAGATAAACATGAAGAGCTGGTAGACGATGAGGATGTTGAAGACGTTCTTCAAAGATGTGACCACACAGTCAAACACCGCCTGTATAGGAGGAGAGGAGGAGAGGATACATGGTTCCACGGATAGAAGGTAAAAACCCACATTCACTGGAAATTCCCTGAAAGATTTGAAAGATTTCATTCATTTTAATGAAGGACCTTTATGGAAAAACCCCTTGGATATCACGTGATCTTAACGCAAAGTTAATGTGATAACATGTGACAACATGTAAAGCAACATGTGATAACATGAAACTACACATGTGAAATCATGTGATTTACCACATGTGAAATCATGTGTTTTTCCTGTAAGGGGAGCCAAGGTCAACAAAGCATTGGCATTGGTAGACAAGGTTGGGGTCAATTCCATTTCAATTCAGTCAATTCAGGAAGTAAACTGAAATTCCCCAACCATGTTGGTATATGAACATAAACACAGTACAGTATGGTACCTTGAGTTTTGGGAGTCTCTTGATGGTCTTCAGAGGTCGTAGGACTCTCAGAACCCTGAGGGACTTGATGGTTTTGATGTCTCTGCCTTTGTTGTTCCTGTTGATGCAGACATGTGTTTTAGTGTACTGTGGACTCACAGGGAAGAAACACAATCACACATAGATGCACGCATGCACACACACATGCACGAGCGAGAGCACACACACACACACACACACACACACACACACACACACACACACACACACACACACACACACACACACACACACACACACACACACACACACACACACACACACACACACACACACACACACACACACACACACACATCTCACAAACACACACACACACACACACACACACACACACACACACACACACACACACACACACACACACACACACACACACACACACACACACACACACACACACACACACACACATCTCACAAACACACACACACACACACACACACACACACACACACACACACACACACACACACACACACACACACACACACACACCCATGCACACACACACACACACACACACACACACACACACACACACACACACACACACACACACACACATGCACGAGCGAGAGCACACACACACACACACACACACACACACACACACACACATGCACGAGCGAGAGCACACACAAACACAAACACACACACACACACACACACACACACACACACACACATGCACGAGCGAGAGCACACACACACACACACACACACACACACACACACACACACACACACACACACACACACACACACACACACACACACACACACACACACACACACATCTCACATCTCAACACACACACACACACACACACACACACACACACACACACACACACACACACACACACACACACACACACACACACACACACACACATCTCACAAACACACAAGTGTTCACACAAATTAACAAAGGTCTTCATTTATTTTTTGTAATTTGAATTCATTTGAATTCAGTAAAATGTTTAAAATATTTGTAGCTGAGTGAGAAGTATCCGAAAAAAGACATGGTGAATCGTGTACAAGAAGTATATGTATGAGAATTCTATAAGAAGTTCAACAGGGAATTGTATGAGAAGTACATGAGAATTCTATGGGAAGCGCATGAGAATTTGATGAGAAGTGCATGAGAATTCAATGAGAATTTTCTGAGAATGAGAAGTGTGTGCTTTACCCAATCACATTCCTGGAAGCCCCAACAGTGATAAATTCCACAGGAACAACAGAGAAATAGAAACATAAAGAGAGATCCACAACGAGCACCGCTCAGAGGATCACAGCTATATCCACAACAGAGAAATCAACACACAGTCATATCTACATACAAGGCAAGGGAGAAAAACACATTCATTAACCTCGCAACCCAGAACTAAATCCTGTGTGCGCTAGCTACTGTACTTGATGATGTTATTAGTCTGTTAGCCTACAAAAGACTGAAAGTTCATTAACATGTCCACTTACATTTGAGTCATTTAGCAGACACTCTTATGCAGAGCAATTAGGGTTAAGTGCCTTGCTCCAGGGTACATCCACAGATTTTTAACATTGTCGGCTCAGGGATTCAAACCAGTGACCTTTTCGGTTTCAGGCTAAATACTATTAACCGATAGCCTACCTGTCGCCCCTTGTCAGAGGGAAAGAGTTATTACAAAGACATAGGAAATGCAATATTTCGATCACTGCATGAGGCATCAACTAGAAGACGCATAATATATGTTGAGATATGCTACAGTGCAGTCAGTATATAATATAAATTCTGCTACTCTGCTACAGTGAGTCAGTGTGATTACTCATCCAGCAGCAGAAGCGTTGTGAGTGTGACTCATGTTTAGGGTTGCAGAGGAAAGGTATAATACTGGAAAAGTTTACCAGTAAAGTACCAACATTTAGCTAACTTTCATTTTGGGTGGAATTTTAGCAGATGAGATCCAGTGGCCTTTTGGGTACTTCAAATTATCACAGGTATCTGTATTTATCTCTGTGTGGCCTATAGTAATATACTGTACCAGTCAAAAATTTGGACACACGTACTCATTCAAGGGTTTTTCTTTATTTTTACTATTTTCTACATTGTATAATAATAGTGAAGACATCAAAACTATGAAATAACACATATGGAATCATGTAGTAACCAAAAAAAGTGTTAAACAAATCAAAATGTGTTATATTTGAAATTCTTCAAAGTAGCCACCCTTTGCCTTGATGAAAGCTTGGCTCTTGGCATTCTCTCAACCACCTTCATGAGGTAGTCACTTGGAATATATTTCAATTAACTGCCAATCAGTTGTGTTGTGACAAGGTAGTGGTGGTATACAGAAGATAGTCCCATTTGGTAAAATAACAGCTAAAATAAGCAAAGAGAAAAGACTGTCCATCATTACTTTAAGACATGAAGGTCAGTCAATCCGGAAAACTTCAAGAGCTGGCTCTCCTGAGGACGGCCACAGGAAAGGAAGACCCAGAGTTACCTCTGCTGCAGATTATAAATTCATTAGAGTTAATTGCACCTCAGATTGCAGTCCAAATAAATGCTTCACAGAGTTCCACTCACTGCCTTCCTGAAGACAAACAATGTATACGAAATGATTCAGTCTGGTTTTAGACCCCATCATAGCACTGAGACTGCATTTGTGAAGGTAGTAAATTACCTTTTAATGGTGTCAGACCGAGGCTCTGCATCTGTCCTCGTGCTCCTAGACCTTAGTGCTGCTTTAATACCATCGATCACCACATTATTTTGTAGAGATTGGAAACGCAAATTGGTCTACACGGAAAAGTTCTGGCCTGGTTTAGATCTTATCTGTCGGAAAGATACTAGTTTCTCTCTGTGAATGGTCTGTCCTCTGACAAATCAACTGTAAATTTCGGTGTTCCTCAAGGTTCCGTTTTAGGACCACTATTGTTTTCTCTATATATTTTACCTCTTGGGGATGTCATTTGAAAACATAATGTTAACTTTCACTGCTATGCGGATGACACACAGCTGTACATTACAATGAAACATGGTGAAGCCCCAAAATTTCCCTCGCTAGAAGCCTGTGTTTCAGACATCAGGAAGTGGATGGCTGCAAACTTTCTATTTTTAAACTCGGACAAAACACAGATGCTTGTTCTAGGTCCCAAGAAACAAAGAGATCTTTTGTTGAATCTGACAATAAATCTCAATTGTACAGTCGTCTCAAATAAAACTGTGAAGGACCTCGGCGTTACTCTGGACCTTGATCTCCCTTTTGAAGAACATTTCAAGACTGTTTTAAGGACAGCTTTTATCCAAAAATCAGAAACTTTCTTTCCAAAAATGATGCAGAAAAATGTATCCATGCTTTTGTTACTTCTAGGTTAGACTACTGCAATGCTCTACTTTCCGGCTACCCAGATAAAGCACTATATAAACTTTAGTTAGTGCTAAAAACAACTGCTAGAATCCTGACTAGAACCAAAACAATTGATCATATTACTCCAGTGCTAGCCTCCCTACACTGGCTTCCTGTTAAGGCAATGGCTGATTTCAAGGTTTTACTGCTAACCTACAAAGCATTACATGGGCTTGCTCCTACCTATCTTTCCGATTTAGTCCTGCCGTACATACCTACACGTACGCTACGGTCACAAGACTCAGGCCTCCTAATTGTCCCTAGAATTTGTAAGCAAACAGCTGGAGGCAGGGCTTTCTCCAATTGAGCTCCATTTTTATGGAATGGTCTGCCTAACCATGTGAGAGACGCAGACTCGGTCTCAATCTTTAAGTCTTTAATGAAGACTCATCTCTTCAGTAGGTCATATGATTGAGTGTATTCTGGACCAGGAGTGTGAAGGTGAACGGAAAGGCTCTGGAGCAACGAACCGCCCTTGCTGTCTCTGCCTGGCCGGTTCTCCTCTCTCCACTGGGATTCTCTGCCTCTAACCCTATTACAGGGGCTGAGTCACTGGCTTACTGGTCCTCTTCCATGCTGTCCCTATGAGTGGGTTGAGTGACTGACGTGGTCTTCCTGTCTGGGTTAGCTCACCCCATGGGTTGTGCCGTGGCGGAGATCTTTGTGGGCTATACTCGGCCTTGTCTCAGAATGGTAAGTTGGTGGTTGAAGATATCCCTCCAGTGGTGTGGGGGCTGTGCTTTGGCAAAGTGGGTGGGGTTATGTCCTGCCTGTTTGGCCCTGTCCGGGGGTATCATCGGATGGGGCCACAGTGTCTCCTGATCCATCCTGTCTCAGCCTCCAGTATTTATGCTGCAGTAGTTTATGTGTCGGGGGGCTAGGGTCAGTCTGTTATATCTGGAGTATTTCTCTTGTCTTATCCGGTGTACTGTGTGAATTTAAGTATCTTCTCTCCAACTACTCTCTTTCTTACTTTCTTTCTTTCTCTCGGAGGAGGACCTGAGCCCTAGGACCATGCCTCAGGACTACCTGGCATGATGACTGCTTGCTGTCCCCAGTCCACCTGGCCATGCTGCTGCTCCAGTTTCAACTGTTCTGCCTGCGGCTATGGAACCCTGACCTGTTCACCAGACCTGCTACCTGTCCCAGACCTGCTGTTTTCAACGCTCTAGAGATAGCAGGAGCGGTAGAGATACTCTCAATGATCGGCTACGAAAAGCCAACTGACATTTACTCCTGAGGTGCTGACTTGTTGTTTACTACTGTGATTATTATTATTTGACCATGCTGGTCATTTATGAACATTTGAACATCTTGGCCATGTTCTGTTATAATCTCCACCCTGCACAGCCAGAAGAGGACTGGCCACCCCTCATAGCCCGGTTCCTCTCTAGGTTTCTTCCTAGGTTTTGGACTTTCTAGGGAGTTTTTCCTAGCCACCGTGCTTCTACACCTGCATTGCTTGCTGTTTGGGGTTTTAGGCTGGGTTTCTGTACAGCACTTTGATATATCAGCAGATGTAAGAAGGGCTATATAAATAAATGTGATTTAATTTGATGATTCAAGTAACAGACACATCTTAACATCAACTGTTCAGAGGAGACTTCGTGAATCGGGCCTTCATGGTCGAATTGCTGGCAAGAAACCACTACTAAAGTACACCAATCAGAAGAAGAGACTTGCTTGGGCCAAGAAACACGAGAAATGGACATTAGACCGGTGGAAATCTATCCTTTGGTCTGATGAGTCCAAATTTGAGATTTTTGGTTCCATCCGCTGTATCTGTGTGAGACACAGAGTACGTGAACGGATGATCACCACATGTGTGGTTCCCACCGTGAAGCATGGAGGAGGAGGTGTGATGGTGTGGGGGTGCTTTGCTGGTGACACTGTCAGTGATTTATTTAGAATTTAAGGCACTCTTAACCAGCATGGCTACAACAGCATTCTGCAGCGATACGCCATCCCATCTGGTTTGCGCTTAGTGGGACTATCATTTGTTTTTCACCAGGACAATGACCCAACAGACCTCCAGGTTGTGCAAGGGCTATTTGAACAAGAAGGAGAGTGATGGAGTGCTGCATCAGTCGATCTGGTCTCCACAATCACCCCACCCCAACCCAATTGAAATACTTTGGGATGAGTTGGACCGCAGAGTGAAGGAAAAGCAGCCAACAAGTGCTCAGCATATGTAGGAAATCCTTCAAGACTTTTGGAAAATAATTCCTCATGAAGCTGGTTGAGAGAATGCCAAGAGTGTGCAAAGCTGTCATCAAGGCAAAGGGTGGCTACTTTGAAGATTCTAAAATCTAAAATATTTTTAACACTTTTTTGGTTAATTCATCATGCATTTATATGTGTTATTTCATAGTTTTTATGTCTTCACTATTATTCTATAATGTAGAAAATAGTAACAATAAAGAAAAACCCTTGAATGAGTAGGTGTCCAAACTTTGACTGGTACTGTCTATAAAATAATTAAATACAGTTAAGATAGCAAAACAATTGAATTACAAAACTGTAAAACATTATCCTAAATATAAACCATAAACTTAGTGAATTCCATTGGTGTTTAATATGAGGTTTTCAGAAATAAATATACTTCACATATTACACACTTTCATTATTTATTTTACTATGTCTATATGTATTTGTTGTAAATGTTTTGGCGGAAAACTAGTGGCAGAAAAAAGTAAATAGTTGGAAGAGTTGCAGAGATGCTTTTTTCATTAATTAGGCTATCTTGAACCGTATGGTCTATCCACTAGGACAATATGGACACAGATATAATTTTTAAAAACTTCAAAAGTTAAAGTATAAAAGACCAAAATTACCATAGATTACCTGTTAATTACCAAAATTACAGAAGACTCCGGTAACTTTGGTAAATTACCGGTAACTTTGCAACCCTACTCACGTCAGAGCGAAGGCGATTAGAGCTCCCACCACCACGATGAAGTCCAGAATGTTCCACAGGTCACGGAAGTAGGAGCCATCATGAAGAAGCAGTCCCAGGTCAGTCATCTGGAGGACACCCCACACACACACAAGCCCACACACAACAACAACATACACACACACACACACACACACACACACACACACACACACACACACACACACACACACACACACACACACACACACACACACACAAGCCCACACACAACAACAACATAGACACACACACACACACACAACAATATAGATACACACACACACGTACATATAACACCATAAGTTACTACACTGAAAACATTGTAACATGTTTATTTCTGTGCATAGTTTCATTTGATAATTTGAGTTGATCATAACTGATCACTTCTCTTTGAGTATCCCACCTTTATAATCATTTCAAACGTGAAGACTCCAGTAAAGACGTAATCAAAGTAACGGAGAACCTAGAAAAGTCAACACATCCAACAATTATGTGAGAAGATATCCACATCACTGATAGCAACATTCCAGATTCAAATTGAACTCACCCTGTTTCTGTCAGAGTTGGTGCACACAGGGTCTTCAGCAGCCAGAGCGATGCTGCTAGCCACGATCACCAGCAAGATGGTCATCTCAAAGTAGCGCATGGTCACCACATAGTGACAGATCCTCCTGATCCTACAGATCAATAAAGCGGAGAGATGGTCAACAGTATAAGAAACACAAGTGATCGCTCATGACGACAATGATGACAAATATAATGACTACTATATTGTATCTGCAAATGTGGTCACAAAAAAAAGATTACTGATTGAGGGCTGTAAAGCTACAATGTATGAGAGAGTATATGAATGTGTATTTGTGCAGTAAAAGCACACTGACTGATGCATAAATATAGTAGCCTTTTCTAACTGGGTTCTGACTCTGAACTGCACGTGAATGCATGCCAAGACATGGACAGGAAGGAGAGTCTTACGGGTTGGAGGCCTTGAAGAGGAACATGCTGCCAGGAGGTACAGGTTTGGGCGGGCTAGCCTCCTCCTCCTCCTCCTCCTTCTCCACCTGCGACTCCTCCTCCTCCTTCTTCTCCTTCCTTTCATGATGGTACATCTCCACCTCCTTGCTGCTGTGTAAAGCTAAAAGTAAATTGAAGATAAAACCTGTTATTTGAGCTGGCTCCTCCCGAGGATGACAAAAGAAGTTCCATCGTTATCGTAACCATCCTTGTTCCAGCAGGAAACCATACAGAACAGTCAACGGCCCTTGCATTGCTTTCAAAGAACTACTGTAAAATGTTGAGCACCATACCTGTCATGGGGGTGACCTCCAGCAGTGGCTGTGCTCCAGACATCTCTATGATCACACTGGTCTGGCTGTCTGGGCCTTGCTCAGACTCCTTACCCTCCTCAAGGTTCAGGGAGGCTTGGTTGTTCTCTGAGTCACTGACCACTGCTGCTGCCTGGAGCTCTGAGGGGTCTGCGAACTGCTCTGGGGCTGGCTCCACTGGAGGGTCCTGGGACAAGGGCTCACACTGCCCAGTCTCCCCCACCTCACCCTCCTCCATCTGGGGTGGAGGTTCCAGCAGGGGTGGGGGTAGGTACTCAGGGAAGTTATCACATAGGGGAGGCTCAGGGATGTCTGCAATACACACCCTGCAGAGGAGGTGTATGGAAGAAAATGAGAACATGTGTTTAGACACTTATTCTAATCTCAAGAATCACCCTTATCATAAAATAATGCAACCTAGAACCACTGTCTTACCTCAGATGCTCTTCTTCACTCTCTAAGTTAATAATAAGGGCTCCTCCTTCATCCTTGCCTGACACTCCTCCCTCCACCTCAGCGAACTCTCCTTTGACCTCCTTCTCGTCTTTCTCCTCCTTCTCCTCCCTCTCTTCCAATATCTTCCTCTCGCGGCTGCCTGATTCACTGACCTCCTCATGTGGGGACTCTCTGCTCTTGGCCTCAGCCCGGGCTTCACGGTGACGGTGCCTCCTATGCCGCGCCGTCCCTCCCTCCTCCGCCCCCCCAGGGCCAGGTCTGGATTTCCGGGCCACCCTGTGCCTCCTTTCCCCACCGGTGGGGCGATGGTTCACCGCTCTCTCCTCAGCTAACGTAAACAGAGGCACAGGCTCCGAGTCTGGGGGTTCCGGTAGTGGGATGGCGATGGACATCGGGGGTTCAGGCATGGGTATGATCCCGGACATGGGTGACTCGGGCAGGTGACCGGGGCTGGCGTCTGGGGAAAGGGTGGGAGCGCGGTAGGCGGTGGTAGGGGTGTCAGTGGTGTCCTCGGTGGGGCTGCCTCCGAATAGGACCTCCTGGCTCTCCATCTGGCGCCGCTTGCGTAGCTGGTTGGCCCTCTGCTCCCACACTGACCTTCCTCCTCTTCCTCCTCCTCCCCCCCTCCTCCGTCGGTCACGGCGGTTGGAGAAGGCATTGGTGCCATTGGGGGGTTGGTCGGCTCCGCCCCCAGCAGTGCTCTCCTCCTCCTCCTCGGGGACGGCCATACGGCCCCTGTGGATGGCCTTCTTCCTGCGGAGGTAGGGCCGCCTCCTCCTCCTACAGAACACAATACAAAGCTCGTCACTAGAGGGCAGCATCTCGCCCACGTCACATGTACACTTATCAATGAAAAGTTACACCTCACACTAAATAGAGTATAGACATATTACATATTATATAACATAGTATCTATGTATGTAAATATGTCAATAATGAAGTATGAAAATTGCATGACAGAGCAATTTGCCATGAACATTTTGAATCAAAGATATTTTATGTTTTATGGCTTAAGATGAATTCAATACAATTTTTGAATTATCATCTAAATAAAGCAAACATCCAGAAATTCGATTGAAATTCAAATGATGAAAATACCTGGGAAGAAAGCACACAAAATCAAAAAGCCACAAAAACAAAAAGGAATAGTGCAGGATTAAAATAGGGAAATACTGTGATATATAGAAATCAACTTCTTCTACTAAGATAAAGGAAATTGAATTAGGTGTGACAGAGGTACAGACAGACATACAACTTTACTTACGGTATTCAGACTCTTTTGTAATCCATGTATTCAATGAGTGATTGGTTGAAAACAAGACATTAGTGTTTTTGGAACAGAGACAGAATAGAACAATCCTTGTGACACAGTCCAAAACCAGGTCAAGGGTCATGCCAGTAATGCCAGTCTAGTATATTTGGTTCTATCTTATTTTATTTGTATTATTATAATATTTAGTATATTTGGCATGGGGATTTGGCTTTGACAGCTTAATAAATGGATCCAGTAGTGACAGTGGACGTTGATAAATCCTATCAAATAACAGTGGATATTCAAGTGTTATTACAAATAGTTTCAACTTGACCCTACAAGGGCATTACTAGAATTGTTACTTATATTTTATACTATTTATTTTGGTTAGTGCCACATTACAGGCATAGAGTAACAAGACAACATGATGGAAGCAGCATGACAGAACATTACACCATAGTGCAGTATATGTATCAAAAGCAGTGGCATCTTGATAGCTCTGAAACACATAGGACTGACACTCAAAGATGTTGTAACAGACAAATGACACAGTCAGTGTAACGTGCCTGGAGAAGATCAGAGGACAGTACAATCCATGCATCCTTTTCCCCCCTACCTGTACCTGTTACAGAGGGAGCAGAATGGTTGGTGGTGCTTATACACTAAGCATTATACTATGCTTATACTCTATAATTGCCCTGTCATTTGGTTTAATTGATCTGTTTACTGATATTCCCAAATAAACAAATCCTAAATAAATAAAAACATGCTTGTATGACTGGCCTGTTATCTTTCTTCTTTTACTATTGACTGACATGCTCAAATAAACAAAAAACATATATCCTAATTATAATCATGCATTATCTTACAATAGCATTTTAGCATTTTCATTAGCAAGTCCCCGGAGCAACATCCGACTCAAAGCGAAGATGCTTGTCTTAACTTGGACGTGTGCCTCATCCCTAATATCCCTAATGCAATTTCCATTACACATGCTATGTAACAAGCAAGTACACATTCATTTTCCACACACAGCCCACAGAACATGCCTCTCTAACCCTGAAGATTGATCATGCAGCTGTATGCAAAGAAAATCAACATTCTGCCTACACCAGATTCTCAAAGAGAATAGTAGACCAGCGTTTTCCTGTGAGTGTTATGGCTGTGTAATTGATAGATATTGAGTTCGCATGATGATCACCCCTCAGTTTCAAATCTCCTCCTAATCTTCACCAAGACTAGGCCAAAGTAGGTGCCTGACCAACTGCCATTGTAATAAAAGCATAAACAGAGCACTTACTCAGACATCGGGCCATCTGTGCCTCTGGCGTATCTTGCATTGAAAAACTCCTCTTCCTCCTCTTCGTCCTAACAAAGGTAAAATAAACACAAAAAGTAATTTAAGTCCCACAAATAGTTTAGGATATAGGGCAGCTAACATTTTTTGGGGCACTGAGTAAATTTCAGGTCTGCTGAGCTCAAACTTGAACGTTGTGTAAATTCTGTGCAACTTCCAGCGTGCGTTGACTGTGAACACTGAGGCTCTAACAGCTTTAAGTTCATTTCAGACAGTGGTCAAGTAGGCCACTGTGGCTATTTGATCATAATGTAGGCCTACCAGTAGCCTACCATCAAAAACAATGTATAAAATGGATCTCATAACATTTTAGCATGGAAATTGTTGTTCTATCATTCAGCCTACAGTAGCAGCCAATGTGTGGTGTTCAATGTAGGCTTAAATTCCATGAGCCTTTTGGAATTTATCCACTTGTCATTAAGACAAGGTGACTGAATATGTTGTTGTGCTGTTTGATGCAAGAAACCACATTCTAAAATAAAATGCATTATTATTCCCATACCATTATCACAGAGAATCAGACAAATCATGCTACCCTCTGCCTATTGGCTACTTTTTCAGGACCCTGTCTTTCAAGGATAATTTGCTACTTTTTCAGGACCCTGTCTTTCAAAGATAATTTGTAAAAATCTTAATAACTTCACAGATCTTCATTGTAAAGGGTTTAAACACTGTTTCCCATGCTTGTTCAATGAACCATAAACAATTAATGAACATGCACCTGTGAAATGGTCGTTAAGACAGCTTACAGACAATTTAGGCAATTTAGGTCACAGTTATGAAAACTTAAGACACTAAAGAGGCCTTTCTACTGACTCTGAAAGACACAGAAGAAAAGATGCCCAGGGTCCCTGCTCATCTGCGTGAACATGCCTTAGGCATGCTGCAAGAAGGCATGAGGACTGCAGATATAACCAAGGCAATAAATTGCAATGAACGTACTGTGTAACAACGTGTAACAAGACCTGCACAGGATCGGTATATCCGAACATCACACCTGTGGGACAGGTACAGGATGGCAACAACAACTACCCGAGTTACACCAGGAACGCACAATCCCTCCATCAGTGCTCAGACTGAGGCTGGACTGAGGGCTTGTAGGCCTGTTGTAAGGCAACGTTGCATGTGGGCACAAACCCACCGGCGCTGGACTAGACAGGACTGGCAAAAAGTGCTCTTCACTGACGAGTCGCGGTTTTGTCTCACCAGGGGTGATGGTCGGATTCGTGTTTATCGTCAAAGGAATGAGCGTTACACCGAGGCCTGTACTCTGGAGCGGGATCAATTTGGAGGTGGAGGGTCCGTTATGGTCTGGGGCGGTGTGTCACAGCATCATCGGACTGAGCTTGTTGTCATTGCAGGCAATCTCATCGCTGTGTGTTACAGGGAAGACATCCTCCTCCCTCATGTGGTACCCTTCCTGCAGGCTCATCCTGACATGACCCTCCAGAATGGCAATGCCACCAGCCATACTACTCGGTCTGTGCATGATTTCCTGCAAAACAGGAATGTCAGTGTTCTGCCATGGCCAGCGAAGAGCCGGTTCTCAATCCCATTGAGCATGTCTGGGACCTGTTGGATCAGAGGGTGAGGGCCATTCCCCCCAGAAATGTCAGGGAACTTTCAGGTGCCTTGGTGGAAGAGTGGGGTAACATCTCACAGCAAGAACTGCAGTACTTAATGCATCTGGTGGCAACACCAGATACTGACTCTTACTTTTGATTTTGAACCCCCATTGTTCAGGGACACATTATTCCATTTCTGTTAGTCATATGTCGTGGAACTTGTTCAGTTTATGTCTCAGTTGTTGAAACTTGTTATGTTCATACAAATATTTAACTTTGTTAAGTTTGCTGAAAATAAACACAGTTGATATTGAGAGGACGTTTCTTTCTGAGTTCTTTCTGAGTTTATAAATGCTAAAATATAATTAACTATCAAAAGTAAAAGTACAAGCATGAATAATTTAAAATTAGTTACATTTAGCGAACCAGGCAGCACATTTTTGGGGGCACACTCCAACACTCAGACATAATTTACAAATGAAACATTTGTGTTTAGTGAGTCCGCCAGATAATAGGCAGTAGGGATGACCAGGGATGTTCTCTTGAGTGTGTGAATTTGATAATTTTCCTGTCCTGCTAAGCATTCAAAATGTAACAAGAACTTTTGGGTGTCAGGGAAAATGTATGGAGTAAAAAGTACATAATTTTCTTAAGGAATGCAGTGAAGTAAAAGTTGTCAAAAATATAAATAGTAAAGTAAAGTACAGATACCCCAATAAAAATACTTAAGTAGTACTTTCAAGTATTTTAACTTCAGTACATTACACCACTGAGCGCATCTACTCATGACAGCTCATGCTGTAAACACAGTCCAGTTCAAAGTGAATGGCACAGATCCATATATGGCAATTGTCTATTTGCATATAGCCTACTGCAGCTCTGATTGGTTTTGGCACACTGGTCTGTGTAGAGTATGGGCTGAGTCATGCGTGTCAATGCAACAGAATCCTACTCTAATGCATTCTACCTAGAACAAGAAAAAAATTCTCGGTATGTTGCATTGAAAGTGGCTAATATTGCGTTGATTTGATCACAATTCCCACAGTAAAGGGAAATGTTGATAGTGTTAATTAACTAACGGGGAAAACGAATAGGAAAATCTCATGCTTCTCTGCGCGGGCTGATATTTCTTCTGCTCTGCAGTCCCGGGGGAGCTGCGTGTCCTGCACATGTACGCAGTTTAGAGGGAACATTGACTATGACCATAGATCATGACCCTTAAACATTTATTTGAAAGCACTTATTTTAATTTCAAGACAACCAATTCTGTAGAAACGCTTAAATAATACTACACACCTTGGTGAGTTCCTGTGCGTTGGCAAGGTTATCCACAGCGATGGCCAAGAAGACATTGAGCAGTGTATCTGGTCACAGTATGGTCAAGAATGCTTACAGGGTTGGAAGAAACTGAAATACATGAACTTCTGTCCAACAGTTCCACACAACATCAAAACCCATGACCCCTACTTTAGGCCTGCTACAACTTTCACATAAGGAGAAAGAAATACACTACTGTTCAAAAGTTTGGGGCCACTTAGAAGTGTCCTTGTTTTTTAAAGAAAAGCAAAAAAAAATTAACAGTTTGCGCTGTTCTGTGAAGGGAGTAGTACACAGCGTTGTACCAGATCTTCAGTTTCTTGGCAATTTCTCGCATGGAATAGCCTTCATTTCTCAGAACAAGAAAACATAGACGAGGTTCAGAAGAAAGGTCTTTGTTTCTGGCCATTTTGAGCCTGTAATCGAACCCACAAATGCTGATGCTCCAGATACTCAACCAGTGTAAAGAAGGCCAGTTTTATTGCTTCTTTAATTAGAACAACAGTTTTCAGCTGTGCTAACATAATTGCAAAAGGGTTTTCTAATGATCAATTAGCCTTTTAAAATGATAAACTTGGATTAGCTAACACAACGTGACATTGGAACACATGAGTGATGGTTGCTGATAATGGGCCTCTGTATGCCTATGTAGATATTCCATTAGAAAATCTTCCGTTTCCAGCTACAATAGTCATCGTATTTCTGATCAATTTGATGTTATTGTAATGGACAGAAATTGCGTGTTTCTTTCAAAAACAAGGACATTTCTAAGTGACCCCAAACTTTTGAATGGTAGTGTATATAGAAACCTATCTACAATGTGAGCAGAATCAGTAGACAGACGGTGGTTCGTAGGAAGTTGAAGAAGGATACAGTTCCCAAACAGGGTGAGCACTATGAAGTATATGGAGGACCACATTCCGTACTGCACTCCTCCTTGTGAGCGGATCCCATTGTACATCACCTCATTCCAGTCCTCACCAGTCAGGATCTAGAGTCACAATTACAGGATCAATAATGAGCAGTCCAATTCAATTTGAATGAAAATAATACAAAAACGCAAAGTATATCATTGAAAATGCAGACACACAAATACCACACACCAATACATAAGAAGACTCAAAATGGCAGAAACCTTGTCTGAATTGTTTAGTCATTGTTGGGCCATAATTGAATCATATTGGTAACAGGGTTCTTTCTCTCTGCAGAGTTAAAAATGTCAGGCCAACTATTCATTGATTTATCTCGTAAAAACCTAGTTTATGGTTTTGATCAAACATTCTTCCATACTTCACTGCTCTGACATTCATGCGTATACGTGTGTGTATGTGTGGGATGCCAGTAAATGAAGGGGAGGCAAGTTGTTTAATCTTGGCCCTGGGGGGATGTGGGAGATATCCCTGGGTTCTGTGTGTCATCGTGGGGAAGCCAGAGTGAGAGGGAGAGTCTGGAGTGAAGAAGCCAAACCTGGAACACTGTCATGATGGCAGCTGGAAACGTGTCAAAGTTGGTAGGAGTGTAATCTTCAAAGATGAACCTAGAGGGAGAAAGAGAAAGGATAGGCAGATGTGACCGGGGAAGAAGAGGAGGAGGAAGAGGTAGGAAGAGGAGGAGGAAAAGGTAGGAAGAGGAGGAGGTGGAAGTTGATATTTTCAGCCAGACGTTTCATTTCAGATTTATCATTCCATTTCCGATGCAGCACAACATAACATGGAACAGCTTCAGGCTGCTCCTGAATTTATATTTGGAATAATATCTGGTGATATGATCATGGCGAATCCACATCAATAGTCAATGAACAGAAAAACTGAAAATACATTTATGGGACCTGAGACCTGTCTATAGAAGACATTGTTAATATCCTGATATTGGAGAACTACTGAATAATTATCCTGATATCAGTGACACTGTATCTAATAAATTAACCCAAACCCTATGGTTCTGCTCACCTGCCCCCAAAGAGTTGCATGCCCAGCAGGGCGAAAACAACAATGAAGAGGAAGAGGAGAAAGAGCAGACTAATGATGGACTTCATGGAACTCATGAGAGACACCACTAGGTTCCTCAGTGATGCCCAGTACCTGGTCAAGAAAAAGGAGAGTAGGTTGGCACACTAAATAGATGGACCTCAATATCTTCCTTCTGCCATTTTGACTGCCTTTTAGAGTGGTAAATCATTGTACTTACAGCAGTAACACCAATGCTGACCCTAAACCTAAACCTAATCCCAACCTTAACCCTAGTGTGATAATACATTGTACTTACAGCAGTAACACTAACCCTAGTGTGATAATACATTGTACTTACAGCAGTAACCTTAACCCTAGTGTGATAATACATTGTACTTACAGCAGTAACACTAACCCTAGTGTGATAATACATTGTACTTACAGCAGTAACCTTAACCCTAGTGTGATAATACATTGTACTTACAGCAGTAACCTTAACCCTAGTGTGATAATACATTGTACTTACAGCAGTAACCTTAACCCTAGTGTGATAATACATTGTACTTACAGCAGTAACCTTAACCCTAGTGTGATAATACATTGTACTTACAGCAGTAACACTGACCCTAGTGTGATAATACATTGTACTTACAGCAGTAACCTTAACCCTAGTGTGATAATACATTGTACTTACAGCAGTAACCTTAACCCTAGTGTGATAATACATTGTACTTACAGCAGTAACCTTAACCCTAGTGTGATAATACATTGTACTTACAGCAGTAACACTAATGTTGACCCTAACCCTCATTCTGGTTGATGTCCCACTCACTTGGTGATCTTAAAGATCCTCAGGAGTCTCAGTGCCCTCAGGACGCTGATGCCAAAGGACATGCCAGGCCGGAAGAAGCCCCACACCACCTCAAAGATGCTGCCAACTATCACCTGCACAAGAGACACCAAGCAACACTCAAACACTGTAAGAGAAGTTCAGTTTAGACAAACCTCTATCATTAAGAACACACATTAGTCTGCAATATAGGACAGTATCACATAACAATAGCACTTAATTGTCCATATTGTTAGAAATGTAATGCCTCTTGATCCACCTGTATAATAATAAGCAAATATTTTGTTGCCACATTTGTAAATCTTGATTCCACTTAGCTGTGGTAATCAAGGTTCACCATAAGCTATCAGGGAGTAAACGTAAAGGATCAATGAACTCACTCCGCAGTCGAAGCAGTTGAATGAGGAGTGGAAATAGAGGCGGAATCCCAGGCCGTACATCTTTAAGAACATCTCTGCCAAGAAGAGCCCCAGGAAAACAAACTCTGCATAGTCTGAAAAAAAGAATCAATTATTAAAAATGAAAGGCTGGGCAGATGTTGAGTTTTTCTCTGTTCAAACCCAGCTTTTTTTCAGGCTATGTCATAAACACTGTACGATGGAAGAGCGCCATCTTCATAGTCTGGAGAGATATTGAAAGTTATTCAGAATGCATTTAAAGTTTGCTACTGTAAATACAATACATAACCTATGCTTAGGGCCAGGAGTTTTTTTTTCCGGAATGTGGAATTGTTGTGGTGGAATTGTCTATATAAATCAAATGTTATTGACTCAATCAATTGATCGCTCAACCGTACACAGGAAGGTGGAGAGCCAGTCTGGCTGGTTATGGTGGACAATGGCCACACATATGGTGTTGAGAAACACCAGGCTGAGGACAGTCCAGTAGAAGGTGTCTGTCTTCACCATGCGCCGCAGGGAGATACGCAGCATACGCTCCTTACGACGCATGTACGCCACCGGGCCACGCCGCACTGTACGGATCCGCATACGAGGTGCTCCTGGGGGAGGAGGAATGAGAGGAGAGGAGGATAGTTTAAGAAAATAGAAAGAAAGAGAGGGAGAGAAAGGATATGGACAGAGAAAAAGGTCAGGGTTGGAGAGAAGAGAGAAAAGGTGTAGAAAATGTTAGAGGTCAAATAGGTACGGGGGAAAGAGATCAGAAATGGAGGTAGAGAGAAAGACAACAAGAAGCCTTAATATGAGGGTCGAGGTTGTGTGTTCCTCACTCACCTATAGTGGAGATCTCCGCATCCCCAGGACCTCCTCTACGCTTAGCATTTTTACTGGTGGCCCGCTTCAGCACTGAATACACACACGACAGAAAATGAGAACAAACAGAGAATGTCTCTAATAGCCTAGATAGTCTGACATGAAACCACAGATGCTTTATGACACAACACATTTCACGAGCCAGCATAGTGAATGGCAAACTAGCTCCAAATAGAAATAATGATATGTTAACGGTGGGGAATGGCACATATTCACGCTGACATACTAACTTTCAGGGCAAACTGACTGAAGTCCTCTGAACATGAGAGGAAGGGTAGATATTAGATACGGTGTAAATGAAAGTGTCATATGAATCATTCACGTCTTCTGAAAAGGAGTGAGACAAACAAAAACATTCTAAAAACAAGACCTTGTTGACAGATGGTATATCACTACAGGCGCACGCCAAGCCTTTTTCACTTTACTGTTACCAAGACAACCACAATGTCCACACAGTAAACAAAGCAAATGAACTTCTTGAGGTGTTTTACAGTATATTTTCACTTTTCACTGGCATTTGCAATTGTCTGCAGCATCGACGAAGGTCAAAAGCTGGAGTTGTCGTGTAGTGGATGGAGAAAGGCAGGTTGTGAAAAGGTGAAGTGTTCAATGTATCATCAAAAACAGTGTACTGTACTGTATTGGACTGTAAGGATTACAGTGTCTGGACAATGTGTCTGGACTGTAAGGATTACAGTGTCTGGACAATGTGTCTGGACTGTAAGGATTACAGTGTCTGGACAATGTGTCTGGACTGTAAGGATTACAGTGTCTGGACAATGTGTCTGGACTGTAAGGATTACAGTGTCTGGACAATGTGTCTGGACTGTAAGGGTTACAGTGTCTGGACAATGTGTCTGGACTGTAAGGATTACAGTGTCTGGACAATGTGTCTGGACTGTAAGGATTACAGTGTCTGGACAATTTGTCTGGACTGTAAGGATTACAGTGTCTGGACAATGTGTCTGGACTGTAAGGATTACAGTGTCTGGACAATTTGTCTGGACTGTAAGGATTACAGTGTCTGGACAATGTGTCTGGACTGTAAGGGTAGTGAATGTGGAAGGGAAGGGAAGGACATTAATAGGACATTTTGGTGGTGACTCCTCTCAAAGTCTTCCGGTTCTTACCATCTAAAGCAGATCTCCCCGACTTCTTGTTCTCCTCAGCCAGCATAACCTCCTCTGTGACATTGGGATGAACACATTTCAAGGTCATCCACACTAAGTGGTCTGCTAAATGGCATATATTATTTATTATTATTATCATAAAGTGTTACTGAAACATAAATATGTCTCTCTCCCTCTCTCTGCACTCTCTGAAGATTGTGAACAAATCATGGGGCTAACCTGTTGAAATGTAATATTGAAATGATTGTTTTAGTATTGCAAAGGTGGAATTATTGGGGTATTGGGGCTGAATGTATTGTGTTGCATAGTGTCGATGCTCTAAGAGGAGGAGAAACTCATCATCAGGTAAGAGCTCATCTAGTGCTCGCCTGGCAGCCAACGTTTCTCTTTCAGGGCCCTGATAAACCCCTCCAGAGATGGAACACATTGATTTCTATGACTAACACATACATTTTAAACACACACACGGACGGGCACACACAAACACAGACGTGCACACACACACACCCACACAAACACACACACGGGCGAGCACATGTACACAAAAATGGACGCGCACACACACATGGATGCGCACAGACTCGCATTCACACATACACACTTGAGTCAGTGAGTCAGTCTCACCTTCCTCTCAACCTCAACTTGCGTGGGAGAAAGATACTGTAGATTGCCATTATAGCACTGCAGCTTCACAAAGTCACCCTCCAGCCACATATTTACCAGGTATCTCCATCAGGGTAGAGCCATTTCAAAAGCAACACAGCAGCTTGCAAAATAAATATGATCTACTTCGACCAAACCACAACACCCAAATCACCACTTGGATCTTATAATATATACATTGTTCCATCTTACGTAGTTCTGGTGGCGGTTCTAAGGTGACAGTACAGTACCTGCTCGGTCTATCCAGGCTCTGTATCCGTTGAGTTCTCTCTCTACCTGCTGTTGGCGTCTCAGCTTCATGAAGGCTCTACGGTTCTCCACCCGCTCCCTCTCTTTGGCAAACTCCCTACACATGCAGGACATGGGGCAATCCATTGAAACCCCTTCCAAAACCCTCATACAATCACACAAACTTGCACACACACACGGACGGGCACACACAAACACAGATGTGCACACACACACACACACACACACACACACACACACACACACACACACACACACACACACACACACACACACACACACACACACACACACACACACACACACACACACACACACACACACACACACACACATTTATATACTCACCCGGAGAGGACTCCCAACACCAGGTTGAGTACGAAGAAAGAGCCGATGATGATGAGAGGAATAAAGTAGATCCAATTCCACATAAAGCCCAAGGCATCGTTGGTCTAGCACACACGAGACGTGTATGTAAATACAAGAAGTACAAGAACAGATACAAGATAGAGGCACCTATCAAACCTGTGCATTCAGGAATCCTCCACGAATCCACAAACCTTAGAGATACCCATGCAACACGCCAACATTCAGACAAAGCTCCCATTGACATCGATAAATCATTCACTGTACGTGAAACATTGAATTACACATGAAGTTAGGGTTTGACCCTCAATGTGTCTGCCCAAAAGAAACATATTTTTGTTGTTGTTGAGTAGCCTTAAAGTAGTTGGAGTGTACGGTACTCACATTGTAGAGCACAGCTGTCCATCCCTCCATGGTGATGCACTGGAAGACAGTGAGCACAGCGAACAGGATGTTGTCAAACTGGGTGATGCCATCGTTGGGGCCGATCCATGACCCGACACAATCGTACTTCTCTGGACACTTCCTCACTCCGCACGCAAACTCCACCTCAGTCGTATCCATCGTCTCATTTTCTAACACAGGACAAGGCAGAGGTGGTTAAAATGTAAGTAGCACGCTCGTTTCTTCACCAAACTAACAACACAGTGTTGCAGTATTCCACCTAACAGGATGGGGAGCCTGACATCCACTGTCCATGGTGTGTTGTTTCAAATCCAATAATTGGTGTGTTGTTGTGTAATTGGTGTGTTGGTGTGTTGTTTCAAATCCAATCTTGTATTGAAACCACTACTAAAGGACACCAATAATAAGAAGAGACTTGCTTGTGCCAAGAAACAAGAGCAATAGACATCAGAACCGGTGGAAATCTGTCATTTGGTCTGATGAGTCCAAATTTGAGATTTTTGGTGTCTTCGTGAAACGCAGATTAGATGAGCGGATGATCTCCACATGAGTGGTTCCCACCGTGAAGCATGGAGGAGGAGGTGCGATGGTGATTTGCTGGTGACACTGTCAGTGATACATTTAGAATTCAAGGCACACTTAACCAGCATGACTACAACAGCATTCTGCAGCGATACGCCATCCCATCTGGTTTGCGCTTAGTTGGACTATCATTTGTTTTTTAACAGGACAATGACCCCAAACACACCTCCAGGCTGTATAAGGGCTATTTGAACAAGAAGGAGAGTGATGGGGTGCTGCATCAGATGACCTGGCCTCCACAATCACCCCAACTCAACACAATTGAGATAGTTTGGGATGAGTTGAACCACAGAGTGAAGGAAAAGCAGCCAACAAGTGCTCAGCATATGTGGGAACTCCTTTTGAACTTCAAAAGCATTACAGAATGCTGTGTGCAAAGCTGTCATCAAGGCAAAGAGTGGCTACTTTGAAGAATCTAAAATCTAAAATCTATTTTGATTTGTTTAACAGTTTTTTGGATACTACATGATTCCATGTGTAATTTCCATGTGTAATTTCATAGTTTTGATGTCTTCACTATTATTCTACAATGTATAAAATAGTAAAAATAAAGTAAAACCTTTGAATGAGTAGGTGTGCCCAAACGTTTGACTGGTACTGTGGCTAGGGGTAAAAAGTAACTAGGAAATCAGGATAGATAATATATGTGTGTGTGTGTGCGCGTGTGTGTGTGTGTGTGTGCGTGTGTGTGTGTGTGTGTGTGTGCGTGCGTGCGTGTGTGTGTGTGTGTGTGTGTGTGTGTGTGTGTGTGTGTGTGTGTGTGTGTGTGTGTGTGTGTGTGTGTGTGTGTGTGTGTGTGTGTGTGTGTGTGTGTGTGTGTGTGTGTGTGTGTGTGTGTGCGTGCGTGCGTGCGTGCGTGTGTGTGTCTGTGTGTGTTGGAGTGTCAGTGTAGTATGTGTGGGTGTGTGGGTAGGGTCTAGTGAGTGTACATAATGTCAGTGCAAAAAAAATACAAATTATAATAAAGGAGGTCAGTGTAAATAGTCAGGGTGGCCATTTGATGAACTGTTCAACAGTCTTATGGTTTGGGGGTAGAAGATATTCAGGACCCTTTTGGGGTCAGACTTGGCGCTCCAGTACCGCTTGCCATTCAGTAACAGAGAAAACTATGACTTGGGTTGTTGGAGTCTTTGGCAAATTTAAGGGCCTTCTTCTGACAACGCCCTGGTATAGAGGTCCTGGTTGGCAGGGAGTTTGGCCCCACTGATGTACTGAGTCGTACTCACTACCCTTCGTATGGCCTTGCAGTCGGATGCCGAGCAGTTGCCATACCGAGCGGTGATGCAGCCAGTTAAGATGGTCTCAATTTGTGCAGCTGTAGAACCTTTTGAGAATCTGAGGATCCATGCCAAATCTTTTCAGTCTGATTACATTAGCTCTGCTTCTGACCTTTTCCAATGTCACCATAGACTGAAATAGGATTTAGGAGTAGGGGATGTCTAGAGCGGTGTCCCTCTCAACCTTAATTACAACAGGGGAGCTATGATCCCTTGTCCTTGGAGGACCACTTATATTAAAAACTGTCACTTGAGAACTGACTGAATCTGTGTCAGCTAACCATCTCAGGGACCACTCACCAACATCCCAGGGGTCAGTGTTGCTGCATGAATTGACAGTTGAGAAATACACATTTCTGGAGATTGATCATACAGTAAGTATATCACTGGGTCAAACCATATTTTTTCCATGTTAGAGTAAATAAAATACTATTTGTGGCTTGTGTAATTACAGAGTAATCATTGTTGGCTTATTGAAATGTAGCTAGGCAGCTCAGTTGGGCACACTAACATTAATAATATGTTTGCCCCATGTCATCATCTAACAAAGGAATTTTCCATCCTTTGGGCAAATTAGAAGCCTGTAAGTACAGTAAACCAGTCAGACAAAGCCATTTGAAACATGACTGTGTAAATAAAAACAAAACAATAATACACTCTAAGAAAAAAATCTGCTCTCTAGAACCTAAAATGGTTATTTGGCTGTCCCCATATGAGAACCCTTTGAAGAACTCTTTTTGGTTCCAGGTAATACCATTTTCGGGGTCCATGTAGAACCTTTTCCACAGAGGGTTCTACATGGAACCCAAAAGAGTACAACCTGTAGCCAGAAAGGGTTCTACCTGGAACCAAAAAGGATTCTCTTATGAGGTCAGCTGAAGAACCCTTTGGAACCCTTTATTCTAAGTGTACTTAGAAAAAAGTGTTAGATGGGACAGAATGGTCCTCGTGAAGCTGCCAGGTAAAAGAGTCGCATTATAAAGATGTTCTTATAAACAGTGCAGGGGGAGAGAGAGTTAAATACAGTATGTTAAAGTTAAATACAGTATAATAGAGTATGTTAAAGTTAAATACAGTATAATAGAATATGTTAAAGTTAAATACAGTATAATAGAGTATGTTAAAGTTAAATACAGTATAATAGAGTATGTTAAAGTTAAATACAGTATAATAGAGTATGTTAAAGTTAAATACAGTATAATAGAGTATGTTAAAGTTAAATACAGTATAATAGAGTATGTTAAAGTTAAATACAGTATAATAGAGTATGTTAAAGTTAAATACAGTATAATAGAGTATGTTAAAGTTAAATACAGTATAATAGAGTATGTTGAATTTTGCTCTGTCCGAGGTACCCCTGAAGTACTGTGTAACGGCTCTCTTCTATCTCCTCCTCTGACGAAGAGGTAGAACAAGGATCGGACCAAAATGCATCGTGATGATGATTCATGATATTTTAATGAAGGGAAAACTATACATACAGAAACGACAAAAATAACGAATTGAACATAACGAAAACCGAAACAGCCCTATCTGGTGCAAACACAAAGACAGGAACAATCACCCACGAAACACTCACAGAATATGGCTGCCTAAATATGGTTCCTAATCAGAGACAACGATAATCATCTGACTCTGATTGAGAACCGCCTACGTAGACACCCCACAAACCCCTAAGACAAAAAAACACACCACAATAACCCATGTCACACCCTGGCCTGACCAAACAAATAAAGAAAACACAAAATACTAAGACCAAGGCGTGACAGAACCCCCCTAAGGTGGGGACTCCCGGACGCACATCAAAACCATAGGGAGGGTCCGGGTGGGCGTCTGTCCATGGTGGCGGCTCCGGCTCGGGACGTGGACCCCATTCCATAAATGTCTTAGTTCCTCCCCCTCGCGTCCTGGGATAGTCCACCCTCGCCGCCGACCATGGCCTAGTAGTCCTCACCCAGAACCCCACTGGACTGAGGGGCAGCTCGTGACTGAGGGGCAGCTCGGGACTGAGGGGCAGCTCAGGACTGAGGCAGCTCGGGACTGAGGGGTAGCTCGGGACTGAGGGGAAGCTTGGGACTGAGGGGAAGCTCGGGACTGAGGGACAGCTCAGCACTGAGGGGAAGCCCAGCACTGAGGGGAAGCCCAGCACTGAGGGGAAGTCCAGCATTGAGGGGAAGCCCAGCACTGAGAGGAAGCTCAGCACTGAGAGGAAGCTCAGGCAGGTAGTTGGCTCCGGCAGATCCTGGCTGGTTGGCGGATCTGGAAGAGTCTGGTTGACTGGCAGATCTGGAAGAGTCTGGTTGACTGGCAGATCTGGAAGAGTCTGGTTGACTGGCAGATCTGGAAGAGTCTGGCTGACTGGCGGATCTAGCAGCTATGGCTGACTGGCGGATCTAGCAGCTCTGGCTGCTCCATGCAGACTGACAGCTCTGGCTGCTCTATGCAGACTGGCAGCTCCATGCAGACTGGCAGCTCTGGCTGCTCTATGCAGACTGGCAGCTCCATGCAGACCGGCAGCTCTGGCTGCCAAAGCCAATTCCTCCTTTGGTCGTCTTTCCTTCCAGTTCTCTGCTGCCCATGACTGGAACGAATTGCAAAAATCTCTGAAGCTGGAGACTCACATCTCCCTCACTAGCTTTAAGAGCAGTTTACAGATCATTGCACCTGTACTTAGCCTATCTGTAAACAGCCCATCTATCTACCTACCTCATCCCCGTACTGGTATTTATTTATTTATTTTGCTCCTTTGCACCCCAGTATCTCTACCTGCACATTCATCTTCTGCCGATCTACCATTCCAGTGTTTAATTGCTATATTGTAATTACTTCGCCATCATGGCCTATTTATTTCCTTAACTTACCTCATTTGCACTCACTGTATATATACTTTTTGTTTTCTTTTGTTCTACTGTATTATTGACTGTATGTTTTGCTTATTCCATGTGTAACTCTGTGTTGTTGTATGTGTCGAATTGCTATGCTTTATCTTGGCCAGGTTGCAGTTGCAAATGAGAACTTGTTCTCAACTAGCCTACCTGGTTAAATAAAGGTGAAATAAAAAAATAAAAAATAAAAAAGTGCATTTTACCAGTAGGCCTATGGTCTCGTGAGTCTTCTCAAGTACCCCAATGGATAAGCCAAGTAACCCTGGGGGTCCTAATACCGCAGGTTGGGAACCACTGGGGTAGTGTATGAAATGCAGGGAGTGTGAGGGAGAGTGGAGTATGTTCCTACCCAGGATGTCAGCTGTAGGTAGACAGGTGTGGTGGAGCTTCCCGCTGTAGAACTCCAGGCCGATGATGGCGAACATGAGAATGGCGAAGAACAAGAGCAGGCCGATCTGGAGCAGAGGCACCATGGCCTTCATGATGGACTTCAGCACGATCTGCAAGCCTGGTGACACCACACACGTGTATGAATAGTTAATGCCCGATTGTCTCTGGGAATAAGACATTGTAGTAGAGTACAGACAGAGGTATTATGATACTGTAATTGATTAATATTTCAGCTGGTGATTGATATGCAGAGTACTTACTAGGGATCCCAGAGACCAGTTTGAGAGGCCTCAGGACTCGCACCGCCCTCAGAGTCCGCAGGTCCACGGGGATGTTCATGTGGGCCCCTGCTGTAGCCAGGATTCTGCCGACACATGTTTTCAATGTAATAAATGGTTAATAGGTAGTGTGGCTTATGGATAAGGAACTTTGAGTGATAGAAGCGGTCTACGTTGAGGAAATCAAATTAACCCACAATTATCATCATCTGATAACTTATCACATTCAGAGCGACACTATCAGCTTAACAGAATATTTCCATCATTCAGTATGGATTTGGGTAGAAAGCCAATAGCTTTTGTTGATGATTGAAATAAATTGTGCTGTCATGCTCACAATTCAAGCCAATCTTCCATGAAAGCAATTCAGTATGTCTTATTCTTATTCTTAATTTGTGTCTAGGAAACGGTCCCTCTGTGTGTGGTTTATTCCATCTAAAAAATTGATTAGTTAGACCTTTCCTGACGAACAGCAAACCTTTAGGTTACTGCAGTTCTAATGGTTTCAACGTTATGTCCTCTAATGGTTTCAACGTTATGTCCTCTAATGGTTTCAACGTTATGTCCTCTAATGGTTTCAACGTTATGTCTTCTAATGGTTTCAACGTTATGTCCTCTAATGGTTTCAACGTTATGTCCTCTAATGGTTTCAACGTTATGTCTTCTAATGGTTTCAATGTTATGTCCTCTAATGGTTTCAACGTTATGTCTTCTAATGGTTTCAATGTTATGTCCTCTAATGGTTTCAACGTTATGTCCTCTAATGGTTTCAACGTTATGTCCTCTAATGGTTTCAACATTATGTCCTCTAATGGTTTCAACGTTATGTCCTCTAATGGTTTCAACGTTATGTCTTCTAATGGTTTCAATGTTATGTCCTCTAATGGTTTCAACGTTATGTCCTCTAATGGTTTCAACGTTATGTCTTCTAATGGTTTCAACGTTATGTCCTCTAATGGTTTCAACGTTATGTCCTCTAATGGTTTCAACGTTATGTCTTCTAATGGTTTCAATGTTATGTCCTCTAATGGTTTCAACGTTATGTCCTCTAATGGTTTCAATGTTATGTCTTCTAATGGTTTCAACGTTATGTCCTCTAATGGTTTCAACATTATGTCCTCTAATGGTTTCAATGTTATGTCCTCTAATGGTTTCAACGTTATGTCCTCTAATGGTTTCAATGTTATGTCCTCTAATGGTTTCAACATTATGTCCTCTAATGGTTTCAACATTATGTCCTCTAATGGTTTCAACGTTATGTCCTCTAATGGTTTCAATGTTATGTCCTCTAATGGTTTCAACGTTATGTCCTCTAATGGTTTCAATGTTATGTCCTCTAATGGTTTCAACATTATGTCCTCTAATGGTTTCAACATTATGTCCTCTAATGGTTTCAACGTTATGTCCTCTAATGGTTTCAACGTTATGTCCTCTAATGGTTTCAACATTATGTCCTCTAATGGTTTCAATGTTATGTCCTCTAATGGTTTCAACGTTATGTCCTCTAATGGTTTCAACGTTATGTCCTTTAATGGTTTCAACGTTATGTCCTCTAATGGTTTCAATGTTATGTCCTCTAATGGTTTCAACGTTATGTCCTCTAATGGTTTCAACGTTATGTCCTCTAATGGTTTCAACGTTATGTCCTCTAATGGTTTCAACGTTATGTCCTCTAATGGTTTCAACGTTATGTCCTCTAATGGTTTCAATGTTATGTCCTCTAATGGTTTCAACGTTATGTCCTCTAATGGTTTCAATGTTATTATGTCCTCTAATGGTTTCAATGTTATGTCCTCTAATGGTTTCAACATTATGTCCTCTAATGGTTTCAACATTATGTCCTCTAATGGTTTCAACGTTATGTCCTCTAATGGTTTCAACGTTATGTCCTCTAATGGTTTCAATGTTATGTCCTCTAATGGTTTCAACGTTATGTCCTCTAATGGTTTCAACATTATGTCCTCTAATGGTTTCAATGTTATGTCCTCTAATGGTTTCAATGTTATGTCCTCTAATGGTTTCAACATTATGTCCTCTAATGGTTTCAATGTTATGTCCTCTAATGGTTTCAACGTTATGTCCTCTAATGGTTTCAACATTATGTCCTCTAATGGTTTCAACGTTATGTCCTCTAATGGTTTCAACGTTATGTCCTCTAATGGTTTCAATGTTATGTCTTCTAATGGTTTCAATGTTATGTCCTCTAATGGTTTCAACGTTATGTCCTCTAATGGTTTCAACATTATGTCCTCTAATGGTTTCAACGTTATGTCCTCTAATGGTTTCAACATTATGTCCTCTAATGGTTTCAATGTTATGTCCTCTAATGGTTTCAATGTTATGTCCTCTAATGGTTTCAACGTTATGTCTTCTAATGGTTTCAATGTTATGTCCTTTAATGGTTTCAATGTTATGTCCTCTAATGGTTTCAACATTATGTCCTCTAATGGTTTCAACGTTATGTCCTCTAATGGTTTCAACGTTATGTCCTCTAATGGTTTCAACATTATGTCCTCTAATGGTTTCAACGTTATGTCCTCTAATGGTTTCAACATTATGTCCTCTAATGGTTTCAACGTTATGTCCTCTAATGGTTTCAACATTATGTCCTCTAATGGTTTCAACGTTATGTCCTCTAATGGTTTCAACATTATGTCCTCTAATGGTTTCAACATTATGTCCTGTAATGGTTTCAACGTTATGTCCTCTAATGGTTTCAATGTTATGTCCTCTAATGGTTTCAATGTTATGTCCTCTAATGGTTTCAATGTTATGTCTTCTAATGGTTTCAACATTATGTCCTCTAATGGTTTCAACGTTATGTCCTCTAATGGTTTCAACGTTATGTCCTCTAATGGTTTCAACATTATGTCCTCTAATGGTTTCAACGTTATGTCCTCTAATGGTTTCAATGTTATGTCCTCTAATGGTTTCAATGTTATGTCTTCTAATGGTTTCAACATTATGTCCTCTAATGGTTTCAACGTTATGTCCTCTAATGGTTTCAACGTTATGTCCTCTAATGGTTTCAACATTATGTCCTCTAATGGTTTCAACGTTATGTCCTCTAATGGTTTCAACATTATGTCCTCTAATGGTTTCAACGTTATGTCCTCTAATGGTTTCAACATTATGTCCTCTAATGGTTTCAACATTATGTCCTGTAATGGTTTCAACATTATGTCCTCTAATGGTTTCAACGTTATGTCCTCTAATGGTTTCAACGTTATGTCCTCTAATGCTCTAATGTTTTTCAATGGTACTAGTCTCAAACACACACTGTATAGTGTTTTGCAAGGGTGAAGGTATTGGGCTGGGTTTAAAAATAAGATGTTTTCTAATAATAAATGTTTTATAAACATACGACTGCCATGCAATGGTTAATATTTGTATTATTTTATTAGGGTTGTCACATTTAGTCACAAGTCCATATGTCCATCAATATGCTGGGCTTGTAGGAAAAGTCTTCTTATGAGAATTGCACCATATGGATAGCCCTCTTAGAGAGCCTCCATTTGTTGGACTACTCAGGGATAGTTGTGTTGAAGCATTAGGTTGCTAAGAGAACGACAAACTGAATTGCTTTCATGGAGGACTGGCTTGACCACACAATGTATTTTCATCATCAGCAAAAAGCTATTGGTTTTCTGCTCGAAGATGCAAAGAAATGCTGTGATCTATTTAATAAACACAAGAGACCAGCGAAATGGATAAAAGGGTGTGGTGTCAGTAGCAGGAACAGCAGCACCTAGTTGGGAAAACCTGCTACTTTCATACTCATTTATGGTAAATAATGTAAGCAAATGAATTGGGGGGGAGGGACCATCACCAGAGTCACAGGAAATACATTACAAAGGATGAAAAAACTCCAAACCACATCTTTATACTACTTCTCAAACATAGAGAACTGATACTGTACACTGGCTGTTGGGGTGGGATTGGCGTGGGTTGTGTGGGGGGGGGGGTGCCGTGGTGGCTTTTGAAATGTTATTGGATTCCTCATGTCTTAGTCATTGATCAAAATAAATATGATCCAAATCGGATGTTAGGTACTATATCTATTGAAGATTATATGAACCCTATAAATAAAAATAGCCAATTTGGGTGCAATCAATTTGATCAAATACAATTTCACCAAAATAACGTTTCAAGAATGCTAATCTTATCTGTTTCTAACTACAGAAATGAGTTCAGAACAATCTGAGATGGTGGGTGTCATGGCTTGCTGAAATGACATGGAATAACCCTATTCACATCCCTCCACCCACGTACATATTGACATCCCTCCACCCACGTACATATTGACATCCCTCCACCCACGTACATATTGACATCCCTCCACCCACGTACATATTGACATCCCTCCACCCACGTACATATTGACATCCCTCCACCCACGTACATATTGACATCCCTCCACCCACGTACATATTGACATCCCTCCACCCACGCACATATTGACATCCCTCCACCCACGTACATATTGACATCCCTCCACCCACGTACATATTGACATCCCTCCACCCACGTACATATTGACATCCCTCCACCCACGTACATATTGACATCCCTCCACCCACGTACATATTGACATCCCTCCACCCACGTACATATTGACATCCCTCCACCCACGTACATATTGACATCCCTCCACCCACGTACATATTGACATCCCTCCACCCACGCACATATTGACATCCCTCCACCCACGCACATATTGACATCCCTCCACCCACGTACATATTGACATCCCTCCACCCACGCACATATTGACATCCCTCCACCCACGTACATATTGACATCCCTCCACCCACGTACATATTGACATCCTTCCACCCACGCACACAAACATTGAAAACATTTACGGCAACCAACAGGAAGTAAAGAAAGGCAAATCAGTCTCTGTATTAACTGTACTTCCTGTACATTGTACTGTACACTACATTGCTAACGCCATACATGTATGACTTTGAACAGGCATTCATTCTATTCTATGTATAGATGAATCGATTAACTTCAGATAGTAAGTGCTGCGGATTGTGGGGGAGGGGTTGTGTGGAGGAGGGGGGGGGGCAGAAAGACCATGGCAGAAACTCAAGTGTGGGCCCACGCAATAGAGAGAGGGATGGAGAGAGAGAGGGAGAGAGAGAAGGTGCAAGAGAGAGGGAGACCGAAAGAGAGAGAGCGAGAAAGAGAAAGAGAGAGAGAGCAGAGAGTGAGTGTGGAGAGGTGTGGGAGTCTACAGCCATCAAACACATTGAACAAAAGCTGTAGCACTGCTGCTCCTTCATGGCTGATTGGGCAGAGAATTTCTTCTGACCACAGATCACTAGTTTTATGCAGCTGAATCCCTTCTGTCCAAACAAATCACCAAAACAACATTAAAAATACAATCAATGCAAGGGAAAACCTACATAAAATGTTTTGTCCAAGTTTCGTTTAGAGCCACAAGACCAAAAGCCTGGTCCCAGATCCATTGCTGTCATTGTCAAGCAAAACACGATAATGAGTGCCAGTTGACATGATAGCACAAACAGACTGGCAGACCCGTCTGTCACATCTACACAGTCTAAATCCACCATGACCTGAACTGGAGAAATACACTAGCTATTAGAGAGAATGTTCAGAACACTCTTTGAACAAAGGGTTCCAAAAAAGTTATTCGGCTAGCCCCATTGGAGAACCGTTTTTGGTTACAGGAAGAACCCTTTTTTGGTTCCAGGTAGAAAGAACCCTTTTGGATACTATGTAGAACCCTTTCCATAGAGGGTTCTACAAGGAACCCAAAAGGGTTCTACTTGGAACCAAAAAGGTTCTTCAAAGTGTTCTTCTATGGGGACAGCCGAAGAACCCTTTAAGGTTCTAGATAGCACCTTTTTTCTAAGAGTGTAGTTGTTAATGTAATGGATAGATATGAATAGCAGGGCCAGATTTCTGGATTTTTTTTATGCTGTTTCTGTGATGGTTTGTCTTTGTTTGTTCTTGTTACACTAAGTGGCTGCTCTACCTTCCCGGTCGCCTCATAGTGTAATACTGAGTGGCTGCTCTACCTTCCCGGTCGCCTCATCGTGTAATACTGAGTGGCTGCTCTACCTTCCCGGTCGCCTCATCGTGTAATACTGAGTGGCTGCTCTACCTTCCCGGTCGCCTCATCGTGTAATACTGAGTGGCTGCTCTACCTTCCCGGTCGCCTCATCGTGTAATACTGAGTGGCTGCTCTACCTTCCCGGTCGCCTCATCGTGTAATACTGAGTGGCTGCTCTACCTTCCCGGTCGCCTCATAGTGTAATACTGAGTGGCTGCTCTACCTTCCCGGTCGCCTCATCGTGTAATACTGAGTGGCTGCTCTACCTTCCCGGTCGCCTCATCGTGTAATACTGAGTGGCTGCTCTACCTTCCCGGTCGCCTCATCGTGTAATACTGAGTGGCTGCTCTACCTTCCCGGTCGCCTCATCGTGTAATACTGAGTGGCTGCTCTACCTTCCCGGTCGCCTCATAGTGTAATACTGAGTGGCTGCTCTACCTTCCCGGTCGCCTCATAGTGTAATACTGAGTGGCTGCTCTACCTTCCCGGTCGCCTCATAGTGTAATACTGAGTGGCTGCTCTACCTTCCCGGTCGCCTCATCGTGTAATACTGAGTGGCTGCTCTACCTTCCCGGTCGCCTCATAGTGTAATACTGAGTGGCTGCTCTACCTTCCCGGTCGCCTCATAGTGTAATACTGAGTGGCTGCTCTACCTTCCCGGTCGCCTCATAGTGTAATACTGAGTGGCTGCTCTACCTTCCCGGTCGCCTTATAGTGTTACACTGAGTGGCTGCTCTACCTTGCCGGTCGCCTCATAGTGTAATACTGAGTGGCTGCTCTACCTTCCCGGTCGCCTTATAGTGTTACACTGAGTGGCTGCTCTACCTTCCCGGTCGCCTCATAGTGTAATACTGAGTGGCTGCTCTACCTTCCCGGTCGCCTCATAGTGTAATACTGAGTGGCTGCTCTACCTTCCCGGTCGCCTCATAGTGTAATACTGAGTGGCTGCTCTACCTTCCCGGTCGCCTCATCGTGTAATACTGAGTGGCTGCTCTACCTTCCCGGTCGCCTCATAGTGTAATACTGAGTGGCTGCTCTACCTTCCCGGTCGCCTCATCGTGTAATACTGAGTGGCTGCTCTACCTTCCCGGTCGCCTCATAGTGTAATACTGAGTGGCTGCTCTACCTTCCCGGTCTCCTCATCGTGTAATACTGAGTGGCTGCTCTACCTTCCCGGTCTCCTCATAGTGTAATACTGAGTGGCTGCTCTACCTTCCCGGTCACCTCATCGTGTAATACTGAGTGGCTGCTCTACCTTCCCGGTCGCCTCATAGTGTTACACTGAGTGGCTGCTCTACCTTCCCGGTCGCCTCATAGTGTTACACTGAGTGGCTGCTCTACCTTCCCGGTCGCCTCATAGTGTAACACTGAGTGGCTGCTCTACCTTCCTGGTCGCCTCATAGTGTAACACTGAGTGGCTGCTCTACCTTCCCGGTCGCCTCATAGTGTTACACTGAGTGGCTGCTCTACCTTCCCGGTCGCCTCATAGTGTTACACTGAGTGGCTGCTCTACCTTCCCGGTCGCCTCATAGTGTTACACTGAGTGGCTGCTCTACCTTCCCGGTCGCCTCATAGTGTAACACTGAGTGGCTGCTCTACCTTCCCGGTCGCCTCATAGTGTAACACTGAGTGGCTGCTCTACCTTCCCGGTCGCCTCATAGTGTTACACTGAGTGGCTGCTCTACCTTCCTGGTCGCCTCATAGTGTAACACTGAGTGGCTGCTCTACCTTCCCGGTCGCCTCATAGTGTAACACTGAGTGGCTGCTCTACCTTCCTGGTCGCCTCATAGTGTAACACTGAGTGGCTGCTCTACCTTCCCGGTCGCCTCGTAGTGTAACACTGAGTGGCTGCTCTACCTTCCTGGTCGCCTCATAGTGTAACACTGAGTGGCTGCTCTACCTTCCCGGTCGCCTCATAGTGTTACACTGTATTGTACTGAAACTGACTTTTAAGTGGTTGAATTCATTACATGAACAGAATGTGGCCTGCCGGCCTCTCCCACACACCTCCACCTACACAGAGAACAACCACTGAACAAAGGGAGGGAAATATAAGAAGAAAAAAAAGAGAAACTATTTGAACATCATGTTGCTGCCATTTTAAGAAGACTGCTTACAGCGAATGACAAGACATACAGAGGAGTCCTGTGTGTACGCCTATAGATGCCAATACTAGTTTTAAGTGCATTATCTTCCATTTAATGTCTTAAACATAACGTTTTATAAAACATTCTGCATGCTTCCATTGGGATTAGAATAGCATTTATCCATTATTAGTTACCGAATAAATAGCTGGGCCTGTGTTTTCACAACGACTACCCACATGGGACTATAAACCATTGTTTATACAGTTCAATTAGCTGTATGATTGCATGATTGGAAATGAGACCCCTACACACTCTCTCTTTTAAAACTCAAGGTTAACACCCATGGTGAGTACAAGTACTTCTAATGCAATATAACATGTCAATTCATTTCTTGAGTTCACTATCAAGGGCACAATAGGATTCTGTGACGGAATGATGCACGATTGATTGGTTGGGTGATTATTTGGTTAATTTATTAATTGGTTAAGTGATTAACTTGTTAATTGATTGATTTAGGTGATAACTGCTGTAGAAAAAAAGGCATTTCTGTATACAGACTGAGAAGGAAAATTAAGGGGAACTAAGAGCTGGACTGAATATATGCTGAGGAGCATACACACACACACACACACGCGCACGCACATGTGCACACGCACACACGCACACACGCACACACAAACACACGCAAAGTATGGAGTAGCTGTCTCTGTGCCAGATGGCTAATGAATCATTCAGAACACCCACCCAAATATATTATGCATTACAGCTAAGTGTCACACACACTCTCCAACAGGGACAGCAGAGAGGGGCACAAGGGGCAGGGGGCGAAGGGTGGAGGACAGGGCTGGCGGGTGAGGGGAGCAGGGACGATGAGCTGCTCTGACACATACAGTAGAGCGAGAGAGAGGTGAGGGGAGCAGGGATGATGAGCTGGTCTGACACATACAGTAGAGAGAGAGAGGTGAGGGGAGCAGGGATGATGAGCTGCTCTGACACATACAGTAGAGAGAGAGAGAGGGGTGAGGGGAGCAGGGATGATGAGCTGCTCTGACACATACAGTAGAGAGAGAGAGGGGTGAGGGGAGCAGGGGTGATGAGCTGGTCTGACACATAGGGTAGAGAGAGAGAGAGAGAGAGAGAGAGAGAGAGAGAGAGAGAGAGGGGTGAGGGGAGCAGGGATGATGAGCTGCTCTGACACATACAGTAGAGAGAGAGGTGTGAGGGGAGCAGGGGTGATGAGCTGGTCTGACACATACAGTAGAGAGAGAGAGAGAGAGAGAGAGAGAGAGGGGTGAGGGGAGCAGGGATGATGAGCTGCTCTGACAAATAGAGTAGAGAGAGAGGGGTGAGGGGTGAGAGGAGCAGGGACGATGAGCTGCTCTGACACATACAGTAGAGAGAGAGAGAGAGAGAGAGAGAGAGAGAGAGAGAGAGGGGTGAGGGGAGCAGGGATGATGAGCTGCTCTGACAAATAGAGTAGAGAGAGGGGGGTGAGGGGTGAGGGGAGCAGGGACGATGAGCTGCTCTGACACATACAGTAGAGAGAGAGAGAGGTGAGGGGAGCAGGGATGATGAGCTGCTCTGACACATAGAGTAGAGAGAGAGAGGGGTGAGGGGAGCAGGGATGATGAGCTGCTCTGACATATACAGTAGAGAGAGAGAGGGGTGAGGGGAGCAGGGGTGATGAGCTGGTCTGACACATACAGTAGAGAGAGAGAGAGGGGTGAGGGGAGCAGGGATGATGAGCTGCTCTGACACATACAGTAGAGAGAGAGGGGTGAGGGGTGAGGGGAGCAGGGACGATGAGCTGCTCTGACACATACAGTAGAGAGAGAGAGAGAGAGAGGTGAGGGGAGCAGGGATGATGAGCTGCTCTGACACATACAGTAGAGAGAGAGGGGTGAGGGGTGAGGGGAGCAGGGACGATGAGCTGCTCTGACACATACAGTAGAGAGAGAGAGAGAGAGAGAGAGGTGAGGGGAGCAGGGATGATGAGCTGCTCTGACACATAGAGTAGAGAGAGAGAGGGGTGAGGGGAGCAGGGATGATGAGCTGCTCTGACACATACAGTAGAGAGAGAGAGGGGTGAGGGGAGCAGGGGTGATGAGCTGGTCTGACACATACAGTAGAGAGAGAGAGAGAGAGAGAGAGAGGTGAGGGGAGCAGGGATGATGAGCTGCTCTGACACATAGAGTAGAGAGAGAGAGGGGTGAGGGGAGCAGGGATGATGAACTGCTCTGACACATACAGTAGAGAGAGAGAGGGGTGAGGGGAGCAGGGGTGATGAGCTGGTCTGACACATACAGTAGAGAGAGAGAGAGAGAGGGGTGAGGGGAGCAGGGATGATGAGCTGCTCTGACACATACAGTAGAGAGAGAGAGGGGTGAGGGGAGCAGGGGTGATGAGCTGCTCTGACACATAGAGTAGAGAGAGAGGGGGGTGAGGGGAGCAGGGATGATGAGCTACTCTGACACATACAGTAGAGAGAGAGAGGGGTGAGGGGAGCAGGGATGATGAGCTGCTCTGACACATAGAGTAGAGAGAGAGGGGGGTGAGGGGAGCAGGGATGATGAGCTGCTCTGACACATACAGTAGAGAGAGAGAGGGGTGAGGGGAGCAGGGATGATGAGCTGCTCTGACACATAGAGTAGAGAGAGAGGGGGGTGAGGGGAGCAGGGATGATGAGCTGCTCTGACACATACAGTAGAGAGAGAGAGGGGTGAGGGGAGCAGGGATGATGAGCTGGTCTGACACATACAGTAGAGAGAGAGAGAGGGGCGAGGGGAGCAGGGATGATGAGCTGGTCTGACACATACAGTAGAGAGAGAGAGAGGGGTGAGGGGAGCAGGGATGATGAGCTGGTCTGACACATACAGTAGAGAGAGAGAGAGGGGTGAGGGGAGCAGGGATGATGAGCTGCTCTGACACATACAGTAGAGAGAGAGAGGGGTGAGGGGAGCAGGGGTGATGAGCTGGTCTGACACATACAGTAGAGAGAGAGAGGTGAGGGGAGCAGGGGTGATGAGCTGGTCTGACACATAGAGTAGAGAGAGGGGGGTGAGGGGAGCAGGGGTGATGAGCTGGTCTGACACATACAGTAGAGAGAGAGAGGGGTGAGGGGAGCAGGGACGATGAGCTGGTCTGACACATACAGTAGAGAGAGAGAGAGAGCAGGGTGAGAGCTGGTCTGAGGGGAGCAGGGGGTGATGAGCTGGTCTGACACATAGAGTAGAGAGAGAGGGGGTGAGGGGAGCAGGGTGATGAGCTGGTCTGACACATAGAGTAGAGAGAGAGGGGGTGAGGGGAGCAGGGGTGATGAGCTGGTCTGACACATAGAGTAGAGAGAGAGAGGGGTGAGGGGAGCAGGGGTGATGAGCTGGTCTGACACATAGAGTAGAGAGAGAGAGGGGTGAGGGGAGCAGGGGTGATGAGCTGGTCTGACACATAGAGTAGAGAGAGAGAGGGGTGAGGGGAGCAGGGGTGATGAGCTGGTCTGACACATAGAGTAGAGAGAGAGGGGTGAGGGGAGCAGGGGTGATGAGCTGGTCTGACACATAGAGTAGAGAGAGGGGGGTGAGGGGAGCAGGGGTGATGAGCTGGTCTGACACATAGAGTAGAGAGAGAGAGGGGTGAGGGGAGCAGGGGTGATGAGCTGGTCTGACACATAGAGTAGAGAGAGAGAGGGGTGAGGGGAGCAGGGGTGATGAGCTGGTCTGACACATAGAGTAGAGAGAGAGAGGGGTGAGGGGAGCAGGGGTGATGAGCTGGTCTGACACATAGAGTAGAGAGAGAGAGGGGTGAGGGGAGCAGGGGTGATGAGCTGGTCTGACACATAGAGTAGAGAGAGAGAGGGGTGAGGGGAGCAGGGGTGATGAGCTGGTCTGACACATAGAGTAGAGAGAGAGAGGGGTGAGGGGAGCAGGGGTGATGAGCTGGTCTGACACATAGAGTAGAGAGAGAGAGGGGTGAGGGGAGCAGGGGTGATGAGCTGGTCTGACACATAGAGTAGAGAGAGAGAGGGGTGAGGGGAGCAGGGATGATGAGCTGGTCTGACACATAGAGTAGAGAGAGAGGGGGGTGAGGGGAGCAGGGGTGATGAGCTGGTCTGACACATAGAGTAGAGAGAGAGAGGGGTGAGGGGAGCAGGGGTGATGAGCTGGTCTGACACATAGAGTAGAGAGAGAGAGGGGTGAGGGGAGCAGGGGTGATGAGCTGGTCTGACACATAGAGTAGAGAGAGAGAGGGGTGAGGGGAGCAGGGGTGATGAGCTGGTCTGACACATAGAGTAGAGAGAGAGAGGGGTGAGGGGAGCAGGGGTGATGAGCTGGTCTGACACATAGAGTAGAGAGAGAGGGGGGTGAGGGGAGCAGGGGTGATGAGCTGGTCTGACACATAGAGTAGAGAGAGAGGGGGGTGAGGGGAGCAGGGGTGATGAGCTGGTCTGACACATAGAGTAGAGAGAGAGGGGGGTGAGGGGAGCAGGGGTGATGAGCTGGTCTGACACATAGAGTAGAGAGAGAGAGGGGTGAGGGGAGCAGGGATGATGAGCTGGTCTGACACATACAGTAGAGAGAGAGAGGGGTCAGAAGCAAAAGAGCGTGAGAACATAACTCAATGATGCACCATTGATTGATTGATTGATTGATTGATTGATTGATTGATGAGTACTACATTGATTGGTCAGTAGTACAATGGGATGCAGTGTGGCAAAGAGGGTAGAGACATGGAGAGAAATGGACTTGTGACTAAAGGGTTGCATGTTCAAATCCATGAAACAGAAAACTCCTAAACATACATAGTACTGTATAAGTGCATAATATACTGTAGCTATCCAGTTCTACTAATACATAATTGGAGTACTGACATATGAAATACAATTCACCTGGCATACAAGTCTACCCTAATCAACGACATCCAATCCACCGGTACCAAACTTGTTGCCGGGGGAGTTACTGTAATTGAACATGTTCAGAATCCCAGTAAATCTGGGTTTTTCTACACACTCTCCTCATAAAAATGAAGAATTCTTAATTGAGCTCTGAGTCCCTGTAGATGAGGCTCCAACAATTTCATTAATTTCAGACGGAATGAAAGCCGCTAGCTACTGGCCCACTGGCCTTGTTTCATTTCCCATCGGCCACCGCCGTGACATGTGTGCTGTTCCTCTTATGTCTGACTTACTTCCTAGATGGCGGAGGGGAGGGGAGGGGAGGGGAGAAGGGGGGGGACATGCCTTCCACCAGAAAGTATGTCACATAAGTTCTTTTGGAACTTTTGGAGAAAAATTATTGGGAAAAATATGTGTTTGACCAGATACATATTTCACAGTAAACAAACGAACAACTGACTGTCTGGTTTCCTATAAGAAATTTTATGAATATTATTTAATTTTAGTCAAGTATGACTATTGAGTGACTTTTCTACCACTGTACTTAAGTACATTTAAAACCATATCATTTTAGTCAAGTAGTATTTTACTGGGTGACTTTCATATTTTAGTCATTTAGCGTGCACTTGAAAAGTATTCAGACCGCTTGACTTTTTCCACATTTTGTTACGTTACAGCCTTATTCCAACATTGATTAAATTAATAGTTAATTGTTTCTCATCAATCTAAACACAATACCCCATAATGACAGAGCAAAAACTGTTTTTTAGAAATTTAAGCAAATTTATAAAAAATCTCAAACTGACATACCACATTTACATAAGTATTCGGACCCTTTACTCAGTACTTTGTTGAAGCACCTTTGGCAGTGATTACAGCCTCGAGTCTTCTTGGGTATGACGCTACAAGCTTGGCACAGTTGTATTTGGGAAGTTTCTCTCATTCTTGTCTGCAGATCCTCTCAAGCTCTGTCAGGTTGGATGGGGAGCGTCGCTGCACACCTATTTTCAGGTCTCTACAGAGATGTTCGATCAGGTTCAAGTCCGGGGTCTGGCATTCAGAGACTTGTCCTGAAGCCACTCCTGCGTTGTCTTAGCTGTGTGTTTAGGGTCATTGTCCTGTTGGAAGGTGAACCTTAGCCCCAGTCTGAGGTCCTGTGCACTCTGGAGCAGGTTTTCATCAAGGATCTCTCTGTACTTTTCTCCGTTCATCTTTCCTTTAATCCTGACTAGTCTCCCAGTCCCTGCTGCTGAAAAACATCCCCACAGCATGATGCTGCCACCACCTTGCTTCACCTTAGGGATGGTGCCAGGTTTCCTCCAGACGTGACGCTTGGCATTCAGGCCAAAGAGTTCAATCTTGGTTTCATCAGACCAGAGAATCTCTCATGGTCTGAGACCTTTAGGTGCTATTTGGCAAACTCCAAGTGGGCAGTCATGTGCCTTTTACTGAGGAGTGGCTTCCGTCTGGACACTCTAGAATAAAGGCATGATTGGTGGAGTGCTACAGAGATGGTTGTCCTTCTGGCAGGTTCTCCCATCTCCACAGAAGAACTCTGGAGCTCTGTCAGAGTTTCTCTGGGCAGCTAGCTCTAGCAACAGACTTGGTGGTTCCAAACTTCTTTCATTTAAGAATGATGGAGGCCACTGTTCTTGAGGACCTTCAATGCTGCAGAAATGTTTTGGTACCCTTCCCCAGATCTGTGCCTCGACAAAATCCTGTCTCGGAGCTCTACGGATAATTCCTTCAACCTCATGGCTTGGTTTTTGCTCTGACATGCACTGTCAACTGTGGGACCTTATATAGACAGGTGTGTGCCTTTCCAAATCATGTCCAATCAACAGAATTTAACACAGGTGGACTCCAATCAAGTTGTAGAAACATTTCAAGGATGATCAGTGGAAACAGGCTGAGATCAATGTGCAAAAATGTCCTAAAAACTGTTTTCGCTTTGTCATTAGGGGGTATTGTGTGAAGATTGATGAGGATGTTTTTTATTGAATGCATTTTAGAATAAGGCTGTAATGTAACAAAATGTGGAAAAGGAGAAGGGATCTGAATACTTTCTGAATGCACTGTAGCAGATGATCAAATCCAGAGCGATTTACAGGAGCAATTAGGGTTAAGTGCCTTGCTCAAGGGCACATCGACAGATTATTCACAGCTCAGTAGCTGAAACCACCAACCTTTCAGTTACTGGCTCATTGCTCTTAACTGCTTGTGTACCTGAGTCCTTTTCTATTAAGGTATCTTTACTTTTACTCAAGTATAACAATTCAGTATTTTATCCACCACGCTCACAATAATATGCAGTGCGCAGCATGCAATATACTGAACATGAGTAGCACTGAGTAGCAGGAAAAAGCATGACACATCTCTCATTTGAAATAGTGACACTTGTCAGGGGATGACGCATGGAACTGAAACAGCTCTGATTCACCCAGGTCCTGACCTGAGCTAGAGGCCCCCACAGGCAGAGCGTATTAAAAACTCTCTCTCTCTCATACACACACAGACACACACAGATGACTACTCATGACACAATAAGATTACAGCGTGGATGTTTTCTCTTTGACTCATTACTGGCTCAGACAAAAGGATGCACTATACGAACCCCTCTATAAACTACAGTATGTGACCATGCCAGACAGTTTGCCTGTCCTCGTAACACTTGAATCCAGAGACAGTACAGACATGGAGTGGTCTCTCTGACCTGCCGAGACCCCCCACTGATTATTATGATTGAGTAACTGTAATATTTTGCACCAAGAGGCTGTTTCAGATTCTTCCATGTTTTTTAGACAGTTTGCGATGGGTATCTACTAAATGGTGATAGAACAGCTGTTGAGTTTGGGTCCTAAACGATGTGTCAGCGTGATGCAGGTCCTTTTATGTAAGTGCATTCAGCGAGAGAAAGTGGAGAGAGAGAGAGAGAGACGTGGGCGTTGGGGTGAGCTGTGACGTCAACATGCCAACAGCCATCTTCCCTGTGTACTGTATGCTGTATGCTGCTTCCCGACATACAACAGAAAATACCAAATATGGATGCCAAAAATTTTGACTTAGAGCATTAGGAAGAAGTAAAGTGTTAGATAAACATAAAGCAGAAATGAACCCAATCTCTCTCTCTCTCTATGCTCTCTCTCTCTCTTTCTCACTACATTTACATGTCATTCACAGAGGCCCTGGGGGGCAAAACTAAACAGGTTTTCGACACGACAGCCAATCCACTTATCCACCCACCTATCTGCTGGCTGCATAGCCACACTGTACAGGGGAAGCACACACTTCACCTTGTTATGCATAAGCACCTTTTTGTAATGATGAACTGCTATCTAACCAATCATTAATAGTAACTGCCTAACTGCAGAAGATAAGATCCATATGGATGTGTTTGCAAAAGGGTCCACAAGGAAAAACCACTGTGGACACATGGCCACAGGTTTGATGGTCACGCAGAGGAGACGTAAGAGGCCCGTGCTGTCCCTCACCAGCTGAGCTCCAAGAAAATGTTCCGACTAAGGCCTTGAGGCCAACACATTGGCACAAAATAAACAAGTGATTTTTGTCCATCGTAAGTGTGCCAGAGCTTCTAGTCCAAATGTCCCACATAAATGCATAGCAATCTACCTTTCACTAGTTGTAACTCACCCGCTGACCACCACGATGAAGTCCATGATATTCCATCCATTCCTCAGGTAGGAGCCTTTATGGAACACAAAACCCAGGGCCACAAGCTTGATGCCAAACTCAAAACAGAAGATCCCAATGAAGTAAGGCTCAGTACACTCCTGTAGGGTGAAGATACAGTATGGATGCATTAGAACATCAATGGAAAACAAACCATATTGTACATTTACACAGGTATGTTTGTGAGGGTATGCACCCATGAGAATGTGTAGCTTAATGCAGTGTTCAAGTGCTAGTCTGAACTAGGAAACTCTGACATTTCCGACTTGCTAACCCGTTGTAAAAAGATGATCCTGAGTTACCCACTTGGGAAGTATCATAATAAACCAATCGGAAGCTCTATGCAAATACAGGTTTATTTATCGCTTTGGTACTATTTTCACAAGTATGTGGTACAATTTCACAACTCTTGGTACAAAACTCAAAACAGATCATCAAAAAGGCGGGTTTTTTTCAAAACTTTAAGCACATTTTCAATTAACGAAGTACAACACACAACATCCCACAGTAACTTTTTCACCTAAACAAATGAGTGTTTCATCCAGAAATACCTTTCATATAAAGTCGTTGCCTTTCACAATGCGATGGTCACAATACTTTTCATATGATTCTCCTCTCATTCGTTTAAATACATTTGACCATCACTTAATCCAACTGTGGTTAATCATTTAACCGTTTGGTAAACCTATAGATTTTAAACTGGTTTGTCTACTATATATGGATTTTGAGAACTACAGAAATAAAATGTGTTTGTTTGTAAAGTAGAAACATCTAAATGACATGTATGATACATGATAACCACACACAATGACTACTCGTTATTTTGAATTGATTTTACATAGTGGTCACCACCTTGGTCACCATGCAAAAGGGTGTGTGTAAACATGGAGCAGGATAGACAGAAAGGGGGAGGAAGAAATCAAAGAGCTCGTGGACAAGGGGCCCGTCAGAGAGGTGGGCATGGGCCACATCAATGAGGTGGACATCAGAGAGAGGGAGGCAGGCGGCAGGGAACTGCTGTGTCTAATGAAGTCATGGCCATCGTCGTTGACGATGTGGTAAACAGAGGCCTTACCATGGCAGAGGCTGACAGATTAGTTCACCTCAATCTGAAAAGATCAACTGTCAATTCGATCAAGAGAACATTTCGCCAAGAAAACTGGCAAGTCTGCAGGATATTCACTATGCTTTACCTTTACATGTACAGTAAATGAAATATAGTAATGCATGTAAATTACCAAAACATGTTGGTATTCTTAAGGTATGATCTATTGACAGTATACTCTGTTCTACCCTCAGAATTGACAGAAGAGCCCGTGGTGGTGGCCGTGGCAGTGTGCTGACCGACCAGCAGGAGTGGACAGTGGTGGAAATGGCGAGGGCCAGGAATGACAATGACACACTGCTGGCTGAAAAAAAAGCAGAACATTGAGGAGAACGATGACACCTTTGCCAATGTGGCATTCATCAGCCTACCAACAATCTCCCTCCTTTAGAAGAGGCACCAGGTATCTATGAAACATATTTACCGGGTGCCTTTGGAGAGAAACAACGACCTGGTGAAAAAACTGCAGGCTGAGTATGTTCTGGTACAGCACTATATACTGCATTACTGTTACTATTTGATGCACATGCTACTTCACAATATCATATTGGAACTACTCTGTAAAAATAACTTGCCAAAATATATTTTTCGAGGGTGTTGGTGCTTGATCCTGCTGTGAACCATCACGGGTAAATCTTTGTTGATGAAGCGGGCTTCAACCTGGCCAGAACTCGGCGCCGTGGGTGGAACCTCTTCGGCCAATTTTCTGTCAATTTTGTTGGCTAATGTAAGTGTATTGCCTAATGTGAAATCTGTGTAATCTACTGTCATTTATACTTCTAAGGGTGATTTGAAACGTATATCTTGCATTGTTTGCTATTGGATTAACTTGTAGTTAAAAGTATTAAAAATTGTAAAAGATCATTATGTTGTGTTTTGGTGATTAAACGAATGTTCTCATTACATTTCACATTAAAGATATTTTCAATCAATGGTTGTGTGGTGAGAGATTTTTACAATCTAAAAGGCTCCCGAGTGTCACAGCGGTCTAAGGCACTGCATCTTAGTGCAAGAGGCGTCACTACAGTCCCTGCTTTTGAATCCAGACTGTATCACATCTGGCCGTGATTAGGAGTCCCATAGGGCGGTGCACAATTGGCCCAGTGTCGTCCGGGTTTGGCCGGGGTAGGTTGTCATTGTAAATAAGAATTTGTTCTTAACTGACTTGCCTGGTTAAACAAAAATGACAGGTTTTGAGTGAAAGATTGGCTGTGTGACTAGTTTGGAGTTTTTGTACTAAGAGTTGTGAAAATGTACCACATACTTGTGAAAATACCAAAGCCATCAAAAAAAACTCTAAGTTAGGTTCCGAGTTTCTGATAGCAAGTGAACGCGGCATATCACAGCCAACATTTAAAAAAAAATGTAAACCTAAAAAACCCAGAAACCATAGGTCCGAATGGCAATTAGACTTGTTAACCTGGAAATGGGTTGCTAGGTATATTGTTCAAATCTAATCAAAGTGTATTTGTCACGTGTGCCGAATACAACAGTGAAATGCTTACTTACAGGCTCTAACCAATAGTGCAATGGATGGATATTGTTTACTGTAAAGTAATGTGCATCCCAAATGGATCCCTATTCCCAATATATATATATATATATGTGTGTGTACACCTTAGCCAAGTACATTTAAACTCAGTTTTTCACAATTCCTGACATTTAATCCTAGTAAAAATTCCCTGTCTTAAGTCAGTTAGGATCACCACTTTATTATAAGAATGTGAAATGTCAGAATAATAGTAGAGAGAATGATTTATTTCAGCTTTAATTTCTTTCATCACATTCCCAGTGGGTCAGAAGTTTACATACACTCAATTAGTATTTGGTAGCAGTGCCTTTAAATTGTTTAACTTGGGTCAAACGTTTTGGGTAGCCTTCCACAAGCTTCCCACAATAAGTTGGGTGAATTTTGTCCCATTCCTCCTGACAGAGCTGGTGTAACTAAGTCAGGTTGTTAGGTCTCAGTCACGCCCTGACCGTAGAGAGTGTTTTATGTCTCTATTTTGGTTTGGTACGGGTGTGATTTGGGTGGGTCATTATTTCTCCGTGTGTGTGTGTGTGCACCTCGGTTGGGTCACGTTCTTTGCTGTTTACCGGTTTGTTTTTTTGATTGTTTCGGTTTCACTTTCATTGAAAGATATGGAACTACATGCACGCTGCACTTTGGTCGATTTATGACAGGGAGTTTGAGGATAGCGAGCGTGACAGCCTCCTTGCTCGCACACGCTTTTTCAGATCTTCCCACACATTTTCTATATGATTGAGGTCAGGGCTTTGTGATGGCCACTCTAATACCTTGACTTTGATATCCTTAAGCCAATTTGCCACAACTTTGGAAGTACAGTCGTGGCCAAAAGTTTTGAGAATGACACAAATATTAATTTTCACAAAGTTTGCTGCTTCAGTGTCTTTAGATTTCTTTGTCAGATGTTACTATGGAATACTGAAGTATAATTACAAGCATTTCATAAGTGTCAAAGGCTTTTATTGACAATTACATGAAGTTGATGCAAAGAGTCAATATTTGCAGTGTTGACCCTTCTTTTTCAAGACCTCTGCAATCCGCCCTGGCATGCTATCAATTAACTTCTGGGCCACATCCTGACTGATGGCAGCCCATTCTTGCATAATCAATGCTTGGATTTCGTCAGAATTTGTGGGGTTTTGTTTGTCCACCCACCTCTTGAGGATTGACCACAAGTTCTCAATGGGATTAAGGTCTGGGGAGTTTCCTGTCCATGGACCCAAAATATCAATGTTTAGTTCCCCGAGCCACTTAGTTATCACTTCTGCCTTACAGCAAGGTGCTCCATCATGCTGGAAAAGGCATTGTTCGTCAGCAAACGGTTCCTGGATGGTTGGGAGAAGTTGCTCTCGGAGGATGTGTTGGTACCATTCTTTATTCATGGCTGTGTTCTTAGGCAAAATTGTGAGTGAGCCCACTCCCTTGGCTGAGAAGCAACCCCACACATGAATGGTCTCAGGATGCTTTACTGTTGACATGGCAAAGGACTGATGGTAGCAATCACCTTGTCTTCTCCGGACAAGTATTTTTCCGTATGCCCCAAACAATTAGAGAAACCCCAGTCCTCAGCAGTCCAATCCCTGTACCTTTTGCAGAATATCAGTCTGTCCCCAATGTTTTTCCTGGAGAGAAGTGGTTTCTTTGCTGTCCTTCTCGATACCAGGCTATCCTCCAAAAGTCTTCGCCTAACTGTGCGTGCAGATGCACTCACACCTGCTTGCTGCCATTTCCGAGCAAGCTCTGTAGTGGTGTCCCCCCGATCCCACAGCTGAATCAACTTCAGGAGACGATCCTGGCGCTTGCTGGACTTTCTTGGGCGCCCTGAAGCCTTCTTCACAACAACTGAACCGCTCTCCTTGATGTTCTTGATGATCCGATAAATGGTTGAATGCAATCTTACTGGCTGCAATATCCTTGCCTATGAAGCCCATTTTGTGCAAAGCAAGGATGACTGCACGTGTTTCCTTGCAAGTAACCATGATTGACAGAGGAAGAACAATGATTCCAAGCACCACCCTCCTTTTGAAGCTTCCAGTCTGTTATTCCAACTCAATCAGCATGACAGAGTGATCTCCAGCCTTGTCCTCGTCAACACTCACACTTGTGTTAACGAGAGAATCACTGACATGATGTCAGCTGGTCCTTTTGTGGCAGGGCTGGAGATCATTTTTTGGGGATTGTTTTTTGGGGATTCAGTTCATTTGCATGGCAAAGAGGGACTTTGCAATGAATTGCAATTCATCTGATCACTCTTCATAACATTCTGGAGTATATGCAAATTGCCACCATACAAACTGAGGCAGCAGACTTTGTGAAAATTAATATTTGTGTCATTCTCATAATCTTTGGCCACGACTGTATGCTTGGGGTCATTGTCCATTTGGAAGACCCATTTGCGACCAAGCTTTAACTTCCTAACTGATGTCTTGAGATGTGGCTTCAATATATCCACATCATTTTCCTGATGCCATCTATTTTGTGAAGTGAACCAGTCCCTCATGCCGCAAAGCACCCCAACAACATGATGCTGCCACCCCCATGATTCACGGTTGGGATGGTGTTCTTCGGCTTGCAAGCCTCCCCCTTTTTCCTCCAAACATAATGATGGTCATTCTGGCCAAACAGTTCTACTTTTGTTTCATAAACCAGAGGATATTTCTCCAAAAAGTACGATCTATGTCCCCATGTGCAGCTGCAAACCGTAGTCTGGGTTTTTTTATGGGGGTTTTGGAGCAGTGGCTTCCTCCTTGCTGAGCAGCCTTTCAGGTTATGTTGATATAGGACTCGTTTTTACTGTGGATATGGATACTTTTGTACCCGTTTCCTCCAGCATCTTCACAAGGTCCTTTACTGTTGTTCTGGGATTGATTTGCACTTTTCGCACCAAAGTACATTCAGCTCTAGGAGACTTCCTGAGCGGTATGACGGCTGCGTGGTCCCCTGGTGTTTATACTTGTGTACTATTGTTTGTACAGATGAACGTGGTTCAGGCATTTGGAAATTGCTCCCAAGGATGAACCAGACTTGTGGAGGTCTACAATTTTTTTTTTTTTTCAGGTCTTGGCTGATTTCTTTTGATTTTCCCATGATGTCAAGCAGAGGCACTGAGTTTGAAGGTAGGCCTTGAAATACATCCACAGGTACACCTCCAATTGACTCAAATAAATGATGTCAATTAGCCTATTAGAAGCTTCTAAAGCCATGACATAATTATATGGAATGTTCCAAGCTGTTTAAAGGCACAGACAACTTAGTGTATGTAAACTGACCCACTGGAATTGTGATACAGTGAATTATAAGTGAAATAATCCGTCTGTAAACAATTGTTGGAAAAATTACTTGTGACATGCACAAAGTAATTTTCCTAACCGACTTCAAAACCGACGTCAAAACTATAGTTAGTTAATAAGAAATTTGTGGAGTGGTTGAAAAACAATAATGACTCCAACAAAAGTGTATGTAAACTTACAACTTCAACTGTACCTTTTTAGTTATGCGATGAAAGGTTCTTTGAGTGAATTGAATCGTCCACGTTTCATACATTTGACCACTTCAGACTGTACAAAACATCTTGTTCTCACTTACTGCCTCAAGACATTATGGTACTTGCAGTTTTCAACCAATACAACAGAAAGGTGTAAATAGTTCTGTCATATGTATTGCAATAAAATACATAGACCTCACTTGTAAACTGTAATAATAAATGATTCTGTGTGGCTATGAATAAACTGTAAACGCTGTAACCCATTTAAGTTACAACACTATATAGTGAGTAGGGTACTATTTGAGATGCAGCCTAAATGCCTAATATTAAACGATCAAGGCCTGTGGTCTCACCAGTCTTTTGGCCATGGGGGTCTTGTCCTCCCCAGGAAGATGTTGCTCCAGGGCCAGGACGATGCAGTTGGCCGTGATGGTCGCCAGGATCACCCACTCAAACGGTGTAAGGGCCACAAGGTTAAGGACAGAGCTTTTTTACATTATTATATACAGTTCAAGACAATCGTGACAACCAATGATAATGACAATGCTGATTATATTGGAATGGAAACTATTATATAGACACTGAGTATACAAAACATTGCAACTCAATATTGGGAAGGTGTTCCTAATGTTTGCTATACTCAGGTTATACAGAATGGCTGTGGATGTTGGTAGTTACAGTTAAATTAGAATTGTATGGATGGATAATCAGATGACGGATGGATGGACAATGGAATGGTTCAAATAGAGACTGGCATCAAAAGCAGTCAGAGCTAATGCAGTATCCATGGCAACAACATTTTACAGTAACATTTATCTGAGTGTGTTCAAAAGTCACTTTGGCCTGAGAGCCTCTTTCCCACAGGGCAACACTTCGAGGGACCTGTTATATGTAAACTGTGATACCCACAGCTTTGATGCTGCATCACTCTGTTAGTGTGTGTGTGTGTGTGTGTGTGTGTGTGTGTGTGTGTGTGTGTGTGTGTGTGTGTGTGTGTGTGTGTGTGTGTGTGTGTGTGTGTGTGCGTGCGTGCGTGCGTGCGTGCGTGCGTGCGTGTGTGTGTGTGTGTGTGTGTGTGTGTGTGTGTGTGCATGAGAGACTGTGTTTGTCTTGTCTATCGTAAGAGGCTCCACATGAGACACTTTCTCCTTCATTATTAATTTCTAGCCTTGAGTGAAAATGGTGTCATTAACTCACTGAGGAGGGCTGTGGCGGGGGCCTCTGGGAGCTACTGTGAATCACATTGATGAGTCTACATCATGTCGGCACGACTCAAACTAGTTAAAAATAGCCCATCTAAATAAGAAAATAATACTCCACAACAAAATAATACTCCACAACAAAATAATACTCCTCAACAAAATTATACTCCTCAATAAAGAATACCCTCCAGAGCCTTGACTCCCATTAGTCATTCACAGCCACTTGAATTAATATTCACCACCAACAACTAGACCTGGGTTCAAAAAGTATTGTATTCTTTAAAATAAGTTTGATTGAACCTGCCTGGAAGTGCCAGGTGGGCGGGACTTGCACTTTTGGGACTTTTCTATTAGTTACATTGCTTCACACAAGCTCAATCAAGTGCAGAAACCAAAGACAGTCTCACACTCACACTCGGCATGACTCCCTGTAAACCTATAAAAATAAAGGTAAAAAATATATATATTTATAAAATATACAAAAAATACCTCCAACCATCTGTGTTCAGCTTGTCTTGACCACTCTGGTTGTACACCCACACAACAACTGGGATGGTGGTTAAATAACTGGAAGCAGCAGAGTGGCACAATGTTTGAGTATGATGATACATCTCTAACGAGCAGTGTATTGCATTATGGAATCAATACATTATCTGTAGAGCACAATAAAGTATTGGTATAAGCATTATACCGTAAGTATAAGCATGACAAAACTCAGCTCTCTGTGGTCTTTGGTGGATATTGATAGATTTAGCATAGAAAAAGGCAACAACAAAAACATGTATTTCTGACTAATAGACTGACCAATAGACAAATGTACCTCAAAAAATGAAGAAAATAAAAAAGAAGAACAAACTGAAGGCTTACTATAACAGTCCAATCAAATCTAAAGAACTCAATTAAAAGTGACGACTGAGGACAGCCATTATAATATAGATAGGGGCGCTGTCCATTGTGCTGATATGCACTACAGTCAAAGTAGCAGTTAGCAATACTTTTTGACAATGGACGGACAACACTAAACAAATCTTGAGTGCTGTGATAACGTGTGAGTGAGTATGTATAGTATAAGGAAGGATATGGCCATTCTATGATCCTCTTGGCGGTTTTCCGAATTAAATTGTCCTCGGCGAATATGAAGAGCGACCTGTTGACAGTGAGGCAGTTCTGCCGGTGGGGTATAGGGTTGTAGAGAGCCATGGTGCGCGCCCTCGCCGCTTTGGTTTGTTTTAGCGTCCCTGACCCTGTACCTGAAGCCGTGTCCCCGCCGTCCTCCCCGCGCTCCGGGTCCCCGGAGTCTCGGGAATCCATCGTCATCTGAACCTCATCTCCAAACCGAGCCATTCTATGGAGGGAAAAACGAGGATAAAACTTGCTATATGCTGTTGCCTTGGATATCAAAACAAATTAAAAAGCAAATTTGTTGGTAGAGTAATAAAATATCCACTGACAGCCGACCTGATGAGGCGCAAAGAGTCCCCCCCCCCAAAAAAAAAAGTTACATGCAATGTCGTTCCATGCTGAAGTGAACTACAAAATGTACATTTCCTGTTGAGTTTTCATACTAATAATGTATAACGATTCGATTACACGGATTGTAAAATATTTCCATCTAGATCACCCCATCTGTCCGGCCGAGTGAACGGTGATGGTCAGTCACGCTCCAGGCCAGTTTCAACATAAAACGCATCACTGGATAAACTCGGAACATGAACAACATTCACCGACTTTTCACTTAAAACTTTCTAAAAACATATACATTCAGTAACGTACACTATAGAATGCATATTTAGCCTAAACCCAGTTGATCTTCGTTAGACAATGGAGTCCACGGGACATGTATCCTCGTCTCCAAAAACTTTACGCATCTCCTCTCATCCAGTCAAAATAGATCTTGGTAACTTTCCGAAGCGACCAATTTGTATCGTCTAAAACATTTTCGAACTCTTTTATCCGTTTAACAATGACACATGTAATTGTTTCTGCAGAGAGAAACATTTGGCGCTTGAATACTGGTTTGATCCACGAACGATTATCTTTCAATGTGTTTACCTGCCTCCAAATGACCACGAAGCAGAGTGAGCGCGAGCTCCCGCACACTTGCGCAACCCCTCCCACGTCTTTCAGTAGCCTATAGCAATTTTCAACATACTGTACATCTGAATGAGAATTGTCATGAGATAGAAAAATCATACTTCCGTTTCCATGGCAATATATATTTCAGTGTTGAACACTGACATTTTGTCAAAATTGCCAGTTTCCAAAAATACATATGGACACTATATATGCATTCTATCTCCATTATCCACACCATTCACATTCCCTTTTAAGTTCTACATTTAAAACAAGAACCAGAATTCCTAAGGGGGTGGGGTTAGAGGGGGGTAAAATCACCTTTGAAAGTAAAGGAACACATTAGTGATCCTAAGTGTTAGCATTATGTTATAGTAAAATACAGCTAGAAAATAAGGTGACAAACAATCTGCCCACACAAATAGGCCCATTTCTCTGCAATGCATTTAAACAAACATGTCTTGCAAAGCATGACCTGTGTCCTTGGTACCACTAGGTCACAGTCCTTGCATGAGTGAACACACTATCAGCACTATGTTTATGTAGAGCCACCATCATAACACTAAAACAAAGACTTGAGACAAAGAGAACTTATTGGAACCAAGAAAACTACTGAAAACCTCCCCAATTGAAAGGTACACCTTATCACACAAAGAAGTCTGATAATAACTTAATGGCCAATTTAAGTTTCCTCTGGTGTTATGAACAGATTTCCATGTGTCCACCTTAAATGTTATATATTAGCTTTAAGCTACACAGTGAGAGCATTGAGATACAGTATGTTTATTAATGAAGACAGACTTGTAGGCTAATATTAAAAACATTTAACCAATCCAGGTCATTGTGCTAATATTGGAATATAATGTCTGAAATAAAAATAGATCGTGAAATAGATCTTGAGGAGCTGCCCCCCTTTATGTGGGAGAGAGAGGAGAAGAAAGCAGGGGCTTTCACACTAATTCAGAGTGTGATGGAGACCTAATTTGGCAACACGGGGCTCTCTCATTCCATCTGCCGCTGTTCTTCCCTTCCCAATGGGGATGGAGGGAGATGTGGTAATGGGTCTTAAAAATGACCAGCACTTCATCCCAATCCCCCAGCCCCATCCCTCCCTCTATCTCTATGGGTATATGTGTAGATACTTTAGAAGGAGGGGGGAGGTGGGGGAGTGAGAGAGAAACAGAGAAATAGAAAATAGAAAGAGAGAGACAATAGTACTACAGTACATAAAGTCATATGTAGACATTTTTGCTTAAACATCCATTACATAAAGCACCAGAAAAGACCCTAAGAGGTGGGCCTAAAATATTTGTCCATTTCTATGAACATGAAATTAGTTTTTCTCTCTCTTAGCAGTTGTTTCCATAGCGACACAGCTCTCTTGAATTTCTGCTATGTTCTTTTCCTTTAGCCAACAAAAGCCATGTTGCACAATAGAGCAACCACTTCCTACAGAAATCGGTTTCTCCCCCAAGGCAACTCAGCTCAGGGCAACTCAGCTCAACTCAACCATGTCAAGGTTTCAGTCCCTCTAGATAAACCGAGGGGTCAATACAGCCTTCAAATAATATTTCACTCTAGTAAAATAGGTTAAATGAATGACTATGAGTGCTGCTCATATGTTGGTAGCATAGAATTAGAATACTAGAATGGACATTAACCTTCTTATGATGGGCTAAAGGTCAGCCATTTTGGTCAGGGAGCTGGTAAACCATGGTTTGCCAGTGCTGTGATAAGATTATTGTGCAAAGTAATGAATTTGAAGAATGTATCTGCACTGTATGTTTGTTAGCTAGCTAGCCAGACAGTCTTAGAGGAATGATTGTTTTAAGTAACTGTTTTTAAATGTTTTAAGTAACTGCCAATATGCCAACATCCCATTCAAACAATGCAGTCAATACACAGCCATACACTGGCTCAAATCAGCTGATGATAGAACTTAGACAAGTTGTAAATGCAACAAGTACTGATATTGTATCATATAATAGCACTCACATTTTTTCAAGAAAACAAACATGAAGACAATTATGGTCTGTTTACATATATTTTAGAGGCAATTTTACAGAAAATTTGAATAAAGCCATATAAACTGTATTTATAATTATATAACAATATTTTAGGTTGGCAATAATTATATTAGACAATGTCTGATATATATCACATCTTACTTTTATTTTCCTGCATAAGTAAAATAAGGATTATACCTCTACTGCCATTCATTCCAATTAGATTGGTTTCGATTTCTCCCTGACCAATATACATAGCTGCCATTTTCAGCCCATTCTGGAACTTTGAAGATTTATGAAATAGCCCATCTAGTAATTTAATAGGATACATACGGTTGAATTCAACAACTATTCCAATATCTAACCATCAAAGTTGCACAAAGAAACACATTGATTCACACAGTTTGTTTCCAGATTGAGTCCACATGGAAGTGATTACTACCCAGTATTGATAGCTTAATCATGCATTCATCATCATCATCCTCATGCCTTCAGATGTCACTTCATAATACAAAGCATCAGAAGGGTTAGCATAGTTGACATCATCAGGAACCACAGAATGACCTACAGTCTGTACTGGTGGGGTAACGGGATATAGTATGTGTGGTCCAAATCTGCACTACATCTCCACTATTATGTGTTTCAGAAGGACTTTCTGTGTTGGAGATACAAAGAGGAGAAGAGCAGTTCCGGTGCCATCTCTTGTGTCTCTAGACATGGAGGAAAAACTCACGATGTATTTACCTCTTCACAACACTCAGGAGGAGGATATTCTCATAAATAAGCACAGTCCTTTTGAAACATATTCCTTTGGAAGGGGGAGAAATGTATGCAGCAGACATGCACCACGAGTTAAAACATTAATGGGTGTACTTATCGGCAGAACTCAGAAGAGCGTTTATGTAATTGTCGACAGAGGATTTCACCCCGACCAACGCTGATTGGAGTGGCTTTAGCGTTTTTCTTTATCTCCGTTACCTAGCAACAGACACTCTCTATTCCTGAGTTATGTCGATCTGGTCCTTCCAATAACTGAAGCTTATATAAACAGACATATTATTAATAACCTAACTGTACACCACACCCCATCCTCTCAATAAACGTTGCATTCTGATCATGTTAAATCTTGTTTATGTCTCCTACAGTAATCCTTATCCTGTACAGTATAGATAATAGATGTCACTTCAAAAATGTATCATCTTCAGACACACGCTCTTATTTCATTAAAAGTTATTTGTTGCCTTTTGTAAGATACTTTTTTGTATATTTTATACTTTGAATTAATCATCTCTACTGCTCTTTGGATGTTAATTGTGAATATTTACAACAGCCACCATTTATATTTAGCAAATACCCAAACTCTTTTATGTACATCTGGGAAGAACAAGAACTTCTCTTTCCATTATCATCGCCACTATCTATTTGATTTTCCACGGTATGCTTTGTTTGATTCTGTGGCATCCTCTAATGGTCAGATATGCACACTACACTAAGATAAACCCTTATGTCTGGCCTTCCTGACAGACATTCTACTGCACAGACACTAGAGGGGGAATGCGTGGGAATAATTGTATGAGTTCAAAAGTGAATATAATATTGACATGTAAAAACTGTTGTTGAGGTGAATTCACAGTGATTCCCAGACTGATTTTTTAAAATGATTCCAAACCTGATAGATACCATAATGCAAGACTGAGTTGACCCATTGCGTTGAATGTTGCACATTGGAACATTGGGTTGCAACCAGAAATAAACAAGTCTCCCAATTATGTTTGGCTGTATATGATGAATGAGTGAGGGGGCGGTGGGGGGATGCGAAGCGAGAGAGAGTGTGCGAGTGTAGTAGGGATACAAAAGAGTAATTACGTAAGTGTGTATGACAGAGTGAGAGAGAGAGTGTGGAAAAGAGAGAATGAGAGAGAATGAGAGAAATTGAGAGAGAGGAAGCATGAGAGAGAGAGAGAAAGCATTAGAGAGACTTACAACCAGAGAACACAGTATATACCAGAATGTGCTGTATGTACTGTATGATAAAGAAGATGTGCTGGGGGATGTGGGGGGAGAGTGGGGGTGGGGTTACCGTGATGGAGTGGCACTCCACAGTTGAGTGATGCTAAGGAGGTAATCAGAGCTCCAGAGCTCAAAGTTCCACAAGCAAGCAACACATACAGTAGATAGAACCCAACCACCAATAATATTGTAACACAGCATCAGATTCAACCTAGAGATTTGTATAGCCAGTCAGACAGGTCTGAAGGGACACTGTACAGCCCAATAAACTTGCAGCCAGATGAGGTGAGCACATTGACCACTTTGGCAATTCTGTCTTGTTATCACAGCATAACATGAGAATCTGCCACACTTCAACCAACGTAGTGTAGGCTGATTATTCTGTGCATTCCTGTAAGTTATTGTATCCATTCTATCCCTGGATACATTCTGTACATTTCTTTCCCCCTGCTTCTTTTAATCTTGACACAGGACAGAGATGTGAAGAGAGAACCCCTCCATCCTGTGTACTTACTCCCAGTCTTTCCTGCGGGCCTGTGGTGTGCTCTGCATCTTGTGTGACTCGTGGGCCCTGATCACATCTCTCTGATCCACGATGCCACCTCGTCTCCTCTGCATACTACAGGGGCTCACAGACCCTGAGCCTGTGTCCGACCCTGCCTCTTCCACCCTGTAAGGGACATCGAAGCTGGCCGCACGCGGGGGTAGATCCAGGGTCTCCAGGCCGGAGTGGGGAACCTGCAAGGAGCAGGAGCGGGACTCCTGGACAAGGCCCCCTTGACGGGTGGTGCCTGGGCTGGGGGTCCGGCGCCATGGCTCTGGCTCAGGGAGAGAGAGGGAGGAGCGGGTGCCGTGCATCCCCCTACTGGATGTGCTGCCTTTGGGCCCGGAAGTCAAACCCGCTGGGGCACAGTGGTCGGGCATCAGAGATAGAGATTTGTCTGAGCTGGTGAGCATCTCTGGATAGGAGGGCTGCTGGGATCAACATAGCGCTAGGGAAAGATAAATAGAGAGAGAGAATAGATTCAATCTCAAATCGCTAATGGTGAAACAGACACTTCCATTTGTGATTACAACAGCATAGAAGTTATTGCAAACAACAAACACAATTTTTTTCCCTCTGACATCATTGCACGCACCATAGAAGAGTACTGTTGTGTACTATATGTACTGTTGCTCAGCTCAGCAACAAAAACAATAACAATGGTGGTGGGGCAGCCAGTGGCGCTGTTTCTCCCTACTGTGGATTCCATCTAACCTTTTACTGCAGTGGGCTAAGTCAGGGTCACACAGAGTGTTTCTTGGTAGCTTTAAACAAATATACTTTGAAACACAAGTCTACACCTCACACACATGGTTATGGTCTTAAAACAAAGAAGACACCTGTACCATGTAAGATATGGAGTTTTAATGTATTACATTTTGAGTTTGCATCCCAATATTAGACTTTATAACCGTTTAACATAGAAACACTGGATTTTCTGCATGATTTTTTATTTTTTAATATATATTAATTATGAAATTATGAAACATATTAATAACATTCCACCCATGAGGGTATTTTAGTAATTGGACTGCAGCTACCGATGAGTTGCAAATATGTATACTGATAATATTTTTCTGTGCCAAGTCCTAGAAAAAATATTTGTTTTCTGTAAGTCAATCTGATAACCTGAAGCTAATAACAATCTGATTAATCCACTGTTCAGTCTTATCTTGTGACTACAGTTTTTGAAAAAAGATTTGCTTCTCTCAGGCAGTAAGTCCACCTGCCTCAAGCCTCCCTCTTTTAACCTTTAACCTTTCGTCCGATGTAGGCACATACCAGAGTCATCTCTATCTGACCGTAGGTCTGTTCCTTCTAGTGATGATGATGTTGCCAAATAAAAGGGGTTAAACATCTGGTCCTTGTGAAGGCGTACGGCTCTATTGATATTTTACTGCTGAGTAATTGGGTGTATCTTGCCATTTCACACAAATGGATGAAAAGAAAAGCAAAGTGACCTTCCCTGATGCAGTGCCATTTTCTTTTAGCTTTAACAGCTGTTTGCGTGAGGTGAACCACTAATAACTCATATGTACCAAACGAACCAAGCACTTGCAACGGGAAATAGGGAGAATGATAGATGGAAAACCAAGCTTTCTCTTCAGACTTTTGTTTCTTGGAAACACAATACCATCTCCAAAATGGGGATGCTGAAAACTGACTGCCTTAGTTACAAAGTACCAGTAGGACAACATTTATTTATATTGAGTAAAAAAATGATCTGATCCTCTCTAACCTCACCTTCCCAGGTTGCAATTTGATTACATGAACAAATCTACCCAACGGACTATATTAAAATGCCCTGAATATGACTAAAGAATTAGATGATAACGTAAATGCCAGGGGTTCATCACACCATTATCAAACCCATTGCTCCAATGGACCTCACATGAGAACCCTGGCTGCTTTCCTCACGCTGTTGTTCTATGGGGCTATTCAACTACTGTATGTTAGCAATGGCAGAACAGAACAGCGGTTAGCTGCGACACCATCTGAGACAGAGAAGAGACAAGGCCGTTTCCACTGAGCAGAAGCTGAAAGGAGCATTCTGGAGTGTGGGAGAGCTGAGGCACAGAGAGAGGAGAGAGAGTGAGTCACTCATCGGCAGCTCTTCAGACCTGTACAGCCACAGGAGACATGACTGCAGAGCTGCCTCTGCCCTAACCTAGGTTACTGTAGAGGGACAGCCAGTGACAGGCAGTACACTGAGAAAGACCAATGCATTGTATTCTATTGTGCTTTGTGTGTTGCCATAACTGAAACTGGACCTTGGCCTCATAGTACATAGCATCATATAAGCAACACACTTGAACCAACATGATGTAAATCATATCAGTCTGGACTTTTATTATGTTGAAGATATAGATGAGCTCGTCATTAGTATTACTTTTAATTATGCCATATGAAATATGTCATAGTAGCAATAACAAAACAACTTATTAGGACCGCGTGGGGTAGCTAGAATAGAATAGAGGTTTTCCTTCAGCTAGCTAACTGTTATTTCCTTGTTTCTTTCTTTGTTTGTACTGTTATTACATTTGTAGCTGCGAATGAATAAAACACAGCCTAACACATAATAACATTCGTGATATATAATATAATATCAGAACGTTCACATGCTTTTCAATCTTCATTATAAAGTTAACCACTCCATTGAGATTCTGTGTCCTTTTTAATTTGCAAATATGTCCATGGTTGTTTCCTTGCGCCACACTTAGTGCGTACTGGAATTGTTTGCAACAAGATCTGCCAAGTTATACCACCTTTCGACTAATTTGTGCGTGTCAAACATTGGTCGCCGGCGAATCGATGAAATAAAATATAATAAAAAACCGACCTTCCAACAGGTATATGTGGAATAATAGGATGTTTTCATGAACACAGCATATTAACGAGAACAAGCAATTAAGCGCATTACAGTATAATCAGAGCACCAAATAAACGACTAGAAACATGTAACTATGGGCTCTAGGGAATACTGTAATGGATCGTTGGGGAAAACACCAATTAACTCATCTGTAAAATATTCATCTGTAAAAACAACATTTACCTTGAAGTGACGTCCCCTTCTTCATACTATCAGTTACCAGGGCACCTGCCATCAAAATGACAAGAAATTCGTCTTATTCTCCTTGTATTCCTCAAATTGTCTGAGATTATGATTAAAACGAATTCGCGTGAATTCCTTGAGTGATGATGATTAGTGCTGTGCAGCTAAATCCAGGAGAGAGGCTGGGAGCCAAGGAGTCTAGCTGAGATGAATGTAGGCTACACAGGCTGCCTGGAGAAGGAAGGGAGGGAAAGGGGTTGGTTATGCATGGAAATCATCCCAATAATCATTACTCTGTGCAGGGAATCAGTCAGTGTTAGATCAAGTACCGTATGCCCATGTTCTATACAAACTAGTATATGTATTAATTGATCATCTTAATTCATTTTTATTGTGAACCATGCACCATTGAAAATGCCTGATGTCACACCTGATTTAATTTATTTGGCAAATACTTTTTTTTAAGCATCATGCAATGAATGGCTTGGACATCCTTCTGGAGTGGATGTTAATTAATCCATCAATAATAACTTGAGTCAAAACTGCTCTCGGCCTAAGGAACTGAATATGAACATTACACTATAAATATCAATGCAATTGTTGAAAGGGCCAAATGCTATGGTGAAGTATATCATACATTTTACACTAGTTGGTGGCCTAGTATTACATTTATAGAACATATCACTCAATGTCAGTCAGAGACAGAGATGGACTGCTCAATTTGTTTCATCTGCAGCTTTATCAACTTTTATTTTTGAAATAAAAGAGTAGCAAGAAAAGTGACACTGAACATTTGATTTTAAGCTATAGTTGTATGAAAAAGTTTTTAAAAAATAAGTTTAATACACGTGAATTAACACACATCACTCATTTGACCACATTGACTGCTCTTGAAGAATGTTAATATGGATTACTTCATCCTCAGTGTTCCTTATTACATGTACCATGCAGTGTATTATTACATCATGAAGGCAGCATTCTGTTTTAGAGTATCACTAGCAGTTTGTCAGTCTCTGCTCAATCTCTGAACAGAGTGGTCGCTTTGACTGGCTGGTGAAACAAGTGGATCTATTTCAGAATGGAGACCCCTCGCATGGTAAATGTGCTGATTAATTCATTACACTCTATTGTCCCCACTGGCTTATATATGCAATAGACATGATCTGACATGCTTCAAGGTTGGGAATCACACATGCAGAGATAATCCGCTCACCTACTCTGCATATCATAAAGACACTGCAGTTGGAACCAAAAATCAGACCAAAGACAGATTTCACCAGTCAAATTCACCAGTTTCTTAGCACAAGCAAGTCTCTTCTTATTATTGGTGTCCTTTAGTAGTGGTTTCTTTGTAGCAATTCAACAATGAAGGCCTGATTCACTCAGTCTCCTCTGAACAGTTGATGTTGAGATGTGTCTGCTACTTTAACTATGTGAAGCATTTATTTTGTCTGCAATTTCTGAGGCTGGTAACTCTAATGAACTTATCCTCTGCAGCAGAGGTAACTCTGGGTCTTCCTTTCCTGTTGCGATCCTCCTGAGAGCCAGTTTCATCATTTCGCTTGATGGTTTTTGCAACTGCACTTGAAGAAACATCCAAAGTTCTTGACCTTCATGGACTTATTTGAGCTGTTCTTGCCATGATATTGACTTGGTCTTTTACCAACTTGGGCTATCTTCTGTATACCACCCTTGTCACTACACAACTGATTGGCTCAAACGCATTCCAGGTGACTACCTCTTGAAGCTGGTTGAGAGAATGCCAAGAGTGTGCCAAGCTGTCATCAATTATTTTGATTTATTTAACTTGGCAAGTCAGTTAAGAACAAATTCTTATTAATGATGGCCTACCCTGGCCAACGTTGGGCCAATTGTGCACCACCCTATGGGACTCCCAATCATGGCCGGATGTGATACAGCCTGGATTTGAATCAGGGACTGCAGTGACACATCTTGTACTGAGATGCTGTGCTTTAGACAACCGATCCACTTGGGCTTTGCCCCCTGTCCATCCAATGACCATCCAATGTTACTCCTAGGACTTCAGCTGCTTTGAACCAAATACAATGATTTTGGATGTATGTAAGACCCATTTATTGTCAATTATCCATTCTGACACTGACTATAACTCAGCGTGGATTTGAAACAGGGACTGTAGTAATGCCTCTTGCACTGAGATGCAGTGCCTTAGACCGCTGCACCACTCAAATTCCCAAAGGGCAAAGGGTGGCTACTTTGAAGAACCTCAAATATTTGTCACGACTTCCGCCGAAGTTGGTCCCTCTCCTTGTTCGGGCAGCGTTCCGCGGTCGATGTCACCGGCCTTCTAGCCATCACCTCTCCACCTTTCATTTTCCATTTGTTTTGTCTTGTTTTCCTGCACACCTGGTTTACATCTCCTCATAATTACTATGTGTATTTAGCCCTCTGTTCCCTCCATGTCTGTGTGGGGTATTGTTTATTGTCTAGGTTAGCACGCTTCCGGCTGGTTTGTGCTGGGTTTTGTTTTGTATCCGTACTTTGTGGCAGCCGGTACTTTGTATTGGGTTGTTGTACTTTGTGCTGCCTCACTTGTTGCGTTCTGTTCTAATTATATTGCCTCAGTAAAGTGCTTCTTTGTTCACTCATCTCTGCTCTCCTGCGCCTGACTTCACTGCACCACCTACACCCACCGTTTGACAATATTAAATATTTTTGGATTTGTTTAACACTATTTTGTTTACTACATGATTCCGTGTTATTTCGTAGTTTTGATGTCTTCACTATTATTATGCAATGTAGAAAATAGTAAAAATAAAGAAAGACAATTTAATGATTATTTGGTGTGTCCAAACTTTTGACTGGTACTGTATACTAATGCAAATCCATATACATGTGGTTACGTTTATGCTACCTATGTTTTAAAAGGGACAGGCAGCTATTTGAGACTAAGCGTTTAATTGAAGTTTTAGGGTACTTTTGCAACACTGCTATGATTTTATGTGTACTTTGTAACACCATTATGGTATTATGTACTTAGTAACACCATTATTGTATGTACTTAGTAACACCACTTTTACTTTGTATGTACTGTACTTAATAGCATAACCATGGTTGTGTATAAGTAACTAACTACATGTACTGTAATGTATGGTCCCCATAGGAGGAGGTTCAGTTATTGGGAAGAAGGAGTCGTAAGGAGGCCAACAAGGTTTCAAAGTAACTCTGTTTTGATGGCCTTATATCTAGTTAATACTGTACTCCTACTACACACTTTGTCATCTGATATGGATTTATGTAATCTCACAGGTTCATCTGTGGGGGAAATAATTGATATGTCTCATCTGCTAGGTACCTGACCAAGCGTGAGCATGTGCTCTGGCAGCGTTGCTGCCAGGCAGAGAAGCTGCTTGAATGGAAACGCCAGCTGGATGCCGTGGAGGCAGCCGTGCTCTGCCTGGAGAAGGAGGTTCTGGCCGTGTGGATCGTCCAAGCCTCCCAGGGGGAACAAGAACCCTCCAAGGCCTCCGATGGCAATTTGTTCCAGTCCAGCCCTGACACTGAGGAGAAGGAGGAAAAGGTGTCCTCAGATGAGGAGAAAGAGGACGAGGTAAGGGAGTAACTTTTTAAAATGTATTTTTAATATACATGTAGTTCAAAGTCATTGGCCATAGGTAATGTTCTACTGTGGGTCACTGAATGAGTCTTTCACCCTTAGGCTGAGGCTGACTATGAGGAGGACTTTGAGTCTTCTGGGAAGAGTGAGATTGAGGAGAGCAACTCGAGCTCCAGTTCCAGCCACAGCTCCAGCAGTAGCCGAGGCAGCAGTACCGGCAGGTGCTCACCCTACCCTCCTGAGCAGAGCAACAGCCAGGTGAGTTACCCCATCGTATCATTTAATGTTTTTGGATGTTTCTGGATGCTTTTGTACTGTCCATGTCTTGAGAAGTTCCTTTTTGTTGTCTCCAGTACATTCTCTAGTATAACTATTCTCTGTTCCACACTCTGTCCAGACAAAGGCCAGCCGTACCACCGTCGCCAAAGCCATCGGTCCAGCCAAAGAGGGGAAAAATACCAAATCTAGCGATGAGCTCGATGAGCTGCTGGACGAGCTCGGGGATGAGTGGTTCAACAATGATTTGGGCCACAGTGGGGCAAAGAGCAAGCAACTCTGTAAGCTTCAGCAGCCCCATGCCAAGGCAGGTGGAAACCAGCAGCCCCAGGCTAAAGCAGGTGACAAAGAGCCTCCCAAAGAACCAGCCACGCTTAAGCCACAAAAGGCTAAGATCCCTATGGTGGTGCCCCACACAGTGCCTGCGGTGACCAGGCTGGTGCACCTGGCCACTGGACACATTTGGACCCAAAGCAAGCTGGCCCAGGGGCCACACATCCTGGCTGACGAAGACAAGCCAAGCATCCCCCTTGGGATATATGCAGAGGGAGATGATCTGGAGACCCGTAGCAAGCGTAGCTACAGGATGGTAAGCCTTGGTGTAAAATCATAGATTCACACTATTCACATATTGATTCACACAATCAGCTAATTCACCCCATTAGTGTGAATTAGTTAACATGGTGGAATAGTAGGGAACAAAACCATCCTGACCTTTTTTACAGGATTTATCGAAGTGGTGGCTCATTGTTTGTGTAGTTTTGAGTGACCCTCCTACAGTATGTCTCTAATTTTCCTAAAGGCTGTTTTTGACCTCAGCTGGGAGATCCTGAAGGACATCTTCCCAGAAGGAAAAGTTAAGAGGCTGCCATGGGAGAAGCCTGAGGTCAGACACTGCACCTACAAATGTAAACTCAGCTTCGATAATATGGCAGAGGTTCAGGTGAGACAAAAGCAGGATTTGTGGAGACAAGTCTTGCGCTGTGTGTGTGTGAGAGAGATTGTGTATGTGTGATTGATTGTGTGTGTGTGAGTGTTATGCGTTATTGTGTTAATACTGTTTGTGTCTGTCACAGGCATTCATAACACATGAGGTTTTAAAGGCATATGGCCTCAAGAAGGTAGAGGTGGACCTGACCAAGAAGTTTGGCCATACCTTCGCAACAAGCCTCAAGCGGAAGAAGGTGGACAGGGTGGACCACATTCTGGTAAACTTTTTACAAGTGTCTTGTCATTGTCCATAATTGACACACGCACACACACTAATGTATCCTGTTGGTCTCTTTCAGAAACAGGAGCTGCCTGGAGAACAGCTCCAGATGCAGAATTGGCAGCACGAGGAGTTGGCCATCAAGATGAGGATGGTCGACAGCCTCTTTGAATACCTGCTGGAGGACACTGTTGATGTCCTCAACAAGATCCATGAGAGGAAAGCCTCAAATATATGAATATATATTGTTACAGTACCGATTAGACAAACCTACTGTTTCACTGTACTCTGTAAGTCTAGAGGTCCTAGGCTTGTCTACTGTTCTGTAACCTTACTAGCAGTGGTGTATATTCATGGATGCCAAGGTAAGCCATGCTATTTGACCAACCAACCCCCCCAAAAAAGAACTATTCTGTTTCGTCTCTCCATCAATTTGCAAGTGGCTGAATCTCACTGGAGAAATCATCAGAGCGAGTGAAAAAGCGCCCCTCGTTTCAGTCTGTGTAGCCCATGTATCTGATGTTGTCTGGAACAAAATAGTATGACCTGTTGCCTCTTGATTGATTGATGCCAGCAAGCATTTTATAAATACACTACATGACCAAAAGTATTTGGACACCTGCTCGAACACCTCATTGCAAAATCATGGGTATTAATATGGAGTTGGTCCCTCCTGTGCCGATATAACAGCCGCCATTTTTCTGGGAAAATATATACAATGTAGAAAATAGTTTTTTTTTTAAGAAAAAAAGAATTGATTAAGTAGGTGTGTCCAACCTCTTGACTGGTACTGTAGGTCTAGTTTGATTGAAGCAAAAAAAAACAGAATAAAAATGAATAGAAACTAATAAACACTAGTTAGGTTTTCAGCTTTCACTAGTTAGGTTTTCTGCAGTTTCTGCTCTGCTTGCTTTTACAACTTGGTGAAAGAGCGCAACACATACACACTGAACTATGCTCAATTCTTCTGTGCTGATCCAGCCAGCCTTCCCGAAGCTTTGCCTTCACTCAGCCTATCAGCCTGCTCTGTGGTGTCTGCATGGGTCTAAATCCAGCTGGCTGAACACCTCAAACAGCCTACCAGACCACTCGGAGGCGTCCATACGGTCCTAAAGCACACCTTAGCTGCAATAATAAAACTGGTGGGGACAAAAATGCTGGCCTTCTAGGCAGAGTTCCTCTGTCCAGTGTCTGTGTTCTTATGCCCATCTTAATCTTTTATTTTTATTGGTCAGTCTGAGATTTAGCTTTTTCTTTGCAACTCTGCCTAGAAGGTCAGCATCCCGGAGTCGCCTCTTCACTGTTGACATTGAGACTGGTGTTTTGCGGGTACTATTTAATGAAGCTGCCAGTTGTGAACTTAGGAGGTGTAAGTTTCTCAAACTAGACACTTTAATGTACTTGTACCCTTGCTCAGTTGTGCACTGGGACCTCCCACTTATTGCTTCTTTAATCAGAACAACAGTTTTTAGCTGTGATAACTATGAGGATTCTGTGTTATGCACTGTAGCCCGTTACCATATATGTGATTGAATATTATCTGCTGTTGGCTTGTGTGGATGTATGTGTTATGCAACACAGCTGACTTGAGACATTGTTAACAGTTTCAGGGCCATGGGCCTTTCTCATGATGGATAAATACAGATTAACATGAAGGCAGGAACTGTTTAATGAGTTGGGGTGGCACATTCAGAGCGTAGTGTTGCGAGAACAAACAGTCTTTTGTTAGATAACAGGAGCCAGGTGCCTGATAACTGTATATTCTACACAACTACTGACCGCAGGAGGTCCCGGGTGCCGGGACCAGCTCTGTGCCGACAATCAACGATAGGCTGAGTGAGTCTAAACCACGCCCAGTCTCTACTCTGACAGGCCGGCTTGGAAGCAGGAACTACCTCTGTTCAGAGTGTATTATAATATCTTTGTCAGGAAAAGGTCAGTTCTCTGTTTGCCCTGTGAGGTGGGACAGAGAGGGACAGAGAGCCTGTATATACAAATATCTCACAAATAATTGAAAATGTCTATGAACAAAAATGGACACTCCTCCTCCCACTCTTGATGTCCTACAGTGGTGAACAGCATTATTAGGAGACATGATAAAGCATGGTTCTTCAGTCAACCATGTTTCTGAAAGGGCAACAATGGTGAATAACTAGTCAAATCAAATTAAATCAAATCTATTTGTCACATACACCATGGTTAGCAGATGTTAATGCGAGTGTAGAGGAATGCTTGTGCTTCTAGTTAAGACAATGCAGCAATAACCAACGAGTAATCTAACCTAACGATTCCAAAAACTACTACCTTATACACACAAGTGTAAAGGGATAAAGAGTATGTACATAAAGATATGAATGAGTGATGGTACAGAACGGCATAGGCAAGATGCAGTAGATGGTATCGAGTACAGTATATACAGTGGGGCAAAAAAGTATTTAGTCAGCCACCAATTGTGCAAGTTCTCCCACTTAAAAAGTTGAGAGAGGCCTGTAATTTTAATCATAGGTACACTTCAACTATGACAGACAAAATGAGAAAAAGAAATCCAGAAAATCACATTGTAGGATTTTTAATGAATTTATTTGCAAATTATGGTGGAAAATAAGTATTTGGTCAATAACAAAAGTTGATCTCAATACTTTATTATATACCCTTTGTTGGCAATGACAGAGGTCAAACGTTTTCTGTTAGTCTTCACAAGGTATTCACACACAGTTGCTGGTGTTTTGGCCCATTCCTCCATGCATATCTCCTCTAGAGCAGTGATGTTTTGGGGCTGTTGCTGGGCAACACAGACTTTCAACTCCCTCCAAAGATTTCTCCCAATCTTCTTCTGGATCATCCAAATGCTCTCTAGCAAACTTCAGACGTCTGGCACTGCAGGATTTTAGTTCCTAGCGGCGTAGTGTGTTACTGATGGTAGGCTTTGTTACTTTGGTCCCAGCTCTCTGCAGGTCATTCACTAGGTTCCCCCGTGTGGTTCTGGGATTTTTGCTCACTGTTCTTGTGATCATTTTGACCCCACAGGGTGAGATCTTGCGTGGAGCCCCAGATCGAGGGAGATTATCAGTGGTCTTGTATGTCTTCCATTTCTAATAATTGCTCCCACAGTTGATTTCTTCAAACCAAGCTGCTTACCTATTGCAGATTCAGTCTTCCTAGCCTGGTGCAGGTCTACAATTTTGTTTCTGGTGTCCTTTGACAGCTCTTTGGTCTTGGCCATAGTGGAGTTTGGAGTGTGACTGTTTGAGGTTGTGGACAGGTGTCTTTTATACTGATAACAAGTTCAAACAGGTGCCATTAATACAGGTAACGAGTGGAGGACAGAGGAGCCTCTTAAAGAAGTTACAGGTCTGTGAGAGCCAGAAATCTTGCTTATTTGTAGGTGACCAAATATTTATTTTCCACCATAATTTGCAAATAAATTCATAAAAAATCCTACAATGTGATTTTCTGGATTTTTTTTTTCATTTTGTCTGTCATAGTTGAAGTGTACCTATGATGAAAATTACAGGCCTCTCTCATCTTTTTAAGTGGGAGAACATGCACAATTGGTGGCTGACTAAATACTTTTTTGCCCCACTGTACATATGAGATGAGTAATGTAGGGTATGTAAACAAAATGGCATAGTTTAAAGTGGCTAGTGATACATGTATTACATAAAGATGCAGTAGAAAATCATACAATGTGATTTTCTGGATTTTTGTTTTAGATTCCGTCTCTCACAGTCGAAGTCTACCTATGATAAAAATTACAGACCTCTACAGGCTTTGTAAGTAGGAAAACATGCAACATTGGCAGTGTATCAAATACTTGTTCTCCCCACTGTACATACTGTATACATATGCATATAGCATTATCTTTGGTACAAATCATTCCCTGTTCTAGACCACAGTTGTATCTTAATTATTGCCTAGTCATGTGGTCAGGTGCTGCAAATAAGGAACTAGAAGAACTGCAGCTGGCCCAGAACAGAGCAGCACATCTTGCTCTTCACTGTAATCAGAGGGCTAATATCAATACTATGCATGCTTGTCTCTCTTGGCTAAAGGTAGAGGAGAGACTGACTACAGCACTTCCTTTTCTAAGAAACATTCATGTGTTCAATATTCCTAATTGTTTGCATAGTCAGCTTACACACAGATGTGACACAGTCACAATACTGCCACCAGTCTTTTCACAATCGCCAAATACAGAACAAATGAAAGAAAATGTCAATATTATATAGAGCCATGATTTCATAAAACTCCCTTACATCTCAGATTGCTCAAGTGAACAGCAAACCTGGTTTAAAAAAACCAGATAAATCACCTCACGGCACAATGCCTCTCCCCTATTTGACCTATATAATGTGTGTATGTACTGATATGTAGGCTATGTGTGACATTTTAAATGTATGTAGTTCTGTCCTTGAACTGTTCTTGTCTATTGATGTTCTGTATTATGTCATGTTTCATGTTTTGTGTGGAACCCAGGAGGAGAAGCTGCTGCTTTCACAGCTAATGGAGATCCTAATAAAATACCAAATACTTCTTGGTTGGCCAGCACAAACAGATTATTGTTGTTCAGTTCGGGGTGATGAACATAAATATATACAGAAAGGAAACTGGAAACAGTCAAGCCCAAACTAAGGATTCAAACCAAAAATGAAAGGCCTCATGGACACCAAGAAAACTTGCAGCCTCAAGGCTTTGCAAGCTTGCAGACTGACTGATGATATAACCTTAATTGGCAGCACCGATGCATAATCAGACCTTGCCAGCCCCTGGACCTGGCTGTTGCTGCCCTGGGGGATGGAGTGTGGAAGTGGTCTAGTGCGGCTGACTTCTGGGTTAAGTGAGCGGTGTGTTAGGTAGGCGGCTATGCGTGTCATGTTTTGGAGGACGCATGTCTCAACCTTCGCCTCTCCCGGCCCATTGACGAGTTGCCAAGATAAGACAAGGCTGTAACTAGCAGGTGGGTAAATCTTTTAAAATAAAAAATGAAATAATAAAACAAATTATATTTGTCTCTATACTACAACATTTTGGATTTGAGATAAAAAATGTTTCATATGAGGCGACATATCAGAATGTCACCTTTTGTTTGAGGGTATTTTCATACTTATCTGTTTCTCTTTTTATAAATGAAAGCACTTTATCCATCTAGTACCCCCAAGGTTTCATAAGTATTTTGACAAATTCACTTATATGTGTGTTAATGTAGTTAAACATTTAGTATTTTGTACCATATTGCTAGCACGCAATGACTACACCAAGCTTGTGGCTCTACAAACATGTTGGAAGCATTTGCAGTTTGTTTTGGTTGTGTTTCAGATTATGTTGTGCCCAATAGAAATGAATGGTAAGTAAATGTATTGTCATTTTGGAGACACTTTTATTTTAAATAAGAATAGAATATATTTCTTCTACATTAATCTTCTACACTTCTACATTAATGTGGATGCTACAATGATTACGGATAATCATGAATGAAGATCATACCCCCAAGACATGCTAACCTCTCACCATTACAATAACAGGGGAGGTTAGCATTTTGGGGGGGGGGTATGATACAGTGCATTCGGAAAGTATTCAGACCACCTGACTTTTTCCACAATTTGTTACGTTTCAGCCTTATTCTAAAATTGATTAAATTTGTTTTTTTCCTCATTAATCTACACACAATACCTAATAATGACAAAGCAAAAACAGTTTGTTTTATTTTTGCTAATTCATTAAGAATAAAAAACAGAAATACCTTATTTCCGTTAGTATTCAGACCATTTGCTATGAGAATTGAAATTGAGCTCAGGTGCATCATGTTTCCATTGATCATCCATGTTTTTGCAACCTGATTGGAGTTCACCTGTGGTACATTCAATTGATTGGACATCATTTGGAAAGGCTCGAGTCCAGGCTCTGTCGCAGCCGGCCACGACTGGGAGACCCATGGGGCGGTGCACAATTAGCCCAGCGTCATCCTGGTTTAGGGGAGGGTTTGGCGGGCAGGTATGTACTTGTCCCATCGCGCACTAGAGACTCCTGTGGCGGGCTGACGTGGTGGCCAGGTGAACGGTGTTTCCTCCGACACGTTAGTGCGGCTGGCTTCCATGTAAAGTGGGTATTGTGTCAAGAATCAGTGCGGCTTGGTTGGGTTGTGTTTCGTAGGACACGCGGCTCTCGAACTTGATGAGACAAGACCGTTACTAACATTTGGATACACGAAATTAGGGAGAAAAAGGGGTAAAAAATAAATCATTTGGAAAGCCACAAGCCATGAGGTCGAATGAATTGTCCGTAGAGCTCCGAGACAGGATTGTGTCAAGGCACAGATCTGGGAAAGGGTACCAAAACATTTCTGCAGCATTGAAGTTCCCCAAGAACACAGTAGCCTCCATCAATCTTAAATGAAAGGAGTTTGGAACGATCAAGACTCTTCTTAGAGCTGGCCGCCCAGCCAAATTGAGCAATCGGGGGAGGAGGGCCTTGGTGAGGGAGGCGACCAAGAACCCGATGGTCACTCTGTCAGACCTCCAGAGTTCCTCTGTGGAGATGGGAGAACCTTCCAGAAGGACAACCATCTCTGCAGCACTTCACCAATCAGCCCTTTGTGGCCAGACAGTAAAAGGCACATGACTGCCCACTTGGATTTTGCCAAAAGGCCCCTAAAGTACTCTCAGACAATGAAACAAGATTCTCTGGTCTGATGAAACCAAGATTGAACTCTTTGGCCTGAATGCCAAGCGTCACGTATGGAGGAAACTTTGCACCATTCCCTACGGTGAAGCATGGTGGTGGCTGCATCATGCGGTGGGGATGTTTTTCAGTGGCAGGGACTTAGAGACTAGTCAGGATCGAGGGAAAGATGAACGGAGCAAGGTAGAGAGAGAACCTTGATGAAAAACCTGCTCCAGAACGCCTAGGACCTCAGACTGGGGCAAAGGTTCACCTTCCAACAGGATAATGACCCTAAGCACACAGCTAAGACAACGCAGGAGTGGCTTCATAACAAGTCTCTGAAAGTCCTTGAGTGGCCCAGCCAGAACCCGGACTTGAACCAGATCAAATATCTCTGGAGAGGCCTGAACATTGTTGTACATCAACGCTCCCTATCCAACCTGACAGAGCTTGAGAGGATCTGCAGAGAAGAATGGGAGAAACTCCCCAGATACAGGTGTGCCAAGCTCCCCAAATAATTAAAAGTTGAAAACCTATATTGAAAACATAAAAACATAAAAATTACTAGCTAGCAGCAGGAGTTTGCGGTCAAAATGTAGATGACCAACAGCTTCTTGGTGTCCTTTACCAGATACTGTTGGTGTCCTTTACCAGATAAAGAGAGGAATGACAACCAGCAGATGCACATATTTTTGCTGCTTGTGTTTGTTTGTGTATACTCTGAGTCTGAAGGTTATCACAAAGTAGTACCTTTATAGTGTTTACAATTATACTGGGGCGGCAGGTAGCTTAGCGGTTAGAATGTTGGGCCAGCAACTGAAGGTTGCTAGTTCTAATCCCTGAGTAGACAAGGTGAAAAATCTGCTAGCCAGCTAGTTAAGCATACACAAAACTATCTACACTAATTGTTCCATGGTCGCCATTAATAATGGCCAACACTGACTGGGACCCCTCTCTGAGGTATCTCGGGGTGAGTTGGGATATGCATAAAACACATTTCCACTTCACATGTGTGAAAAAGGACAAATATGTACAAGCACCCACCAAATTATTATTATTTAAACTTTCAATCTGGATCTTCCGAACTGTTTCGTACTTCATACTTCCAGGTCCTGTCCCCTAATATTTTGAATGGGCTTGACGAATATATTATCAAAATTGTGTAAAATATATATATATAATTATATTTGTGTTTGTGGATGAATTTACTTTGGCCAGATGCCTTTTATTACGTTTTTGCACTGAAGACCATTGTGCTACGTTTTTGCCCATTGAAGACCATTCTAAAAGCCTACAAAGGCAACAAAAAACAAATACAAGGCTACTTCCTGAAAAATGCTGCGTCACTTTCATAGCATATTTCACCCCTGTAGATATATAGATCTGAGAGAGAAGTACTGAATCTACTTGAGAGTTGTTACATTGAAATGTCTCAATAGCTTTCTTGTCTATAGATTTAAATGGATCTGGTAACACCCTTGTACAGCGGCTTGAGAAAGTATTCACCCCCTTGGTACTTTTCCTATTTTGTTGCCTTACAACCTGGAATTAAAATTGATTTTTGGGGGGGTTGTGTCATTTGATTTACACAACATGCCTACCACTTTGAAGACTTTAAAAAATATTTCTTATTCTTGTTATTGTGAAACAAACAAGAAATAAGACAAAAAAAATCTTGAGCGTGCATGACCATTCATGACCCCCCCACTGTATTTACAGTATTTACTGCAAGTCTCTTGAGGTATTTCTCTTAGTATATCTAGCCACTGGGATTTTTTCCCACTCTTCAAGGCTAAACTGCTCCAGCTCCTTCAAGTTGGATGGGTTCTGCTGGTGTAATGCAATCTTTAAGTCATACCACAGATTCTCAATTGGATTGAGGTCTGGGCTTTGACTAGGCCATTCCAAGACATTTAAATGTTTCCCCGTAAACCACTCGAGTGTTGCTTTAGTAAAATGCTTAGAGTCATTGTCCTGCTCTAAAGGTGAACCTCTGTCCTAGTCTCAAATCTCTGGAAGATTGAAACATGTTTCCCTCAAGAATTTCCCTGTATTTAGTGCCACCCATCATTCCTTCAATTCTGACAAGTTTCCCAGTCCCTGACGAAAAATATGCCCACAGCATGATGCTGCCACCACCATGCTTCACTGTGGGGATGGTGTTGTGGTGCCATATTCATCCATTTTTTAATAATTGATTTAATGGTGCTCCGTGGGATGTTCAAAGTTTCTGATATTTTTTTACAACCCAACCCTGATCTGTGCATCTCCACAACTTTGTCCCTGACCTGTTTGGAAAACTTCTTGGTCTTTATGGTGCCGCTTGCTTGGTGGTGCCCCTTGCTTAGTGGTGTTGCAGACTGGGGCCTTTAAGAACAGGTGTATATATACTGAGATCATGTGACAGATCATGTGACAATTAGACTTTATTTAACTAATTATGTGACTTTTGAAGGTAATTGGTTGCCCCAGATCTTATTTAGGGGCTTCATAGCAAAGGGGGGTGAATGCATATGGACACACCACTTTTCCATTTTAAATTAATTTTTTAAGTATAGTAAGTCATTTTAAGTAATTTTTTCCATTTCACTCCACCAATTTGGACTATTTTGTGTATGTCCATTACATGAAATCCAAAATAAAAATCTATTTAAATTACAGGTTGTACTGCAACAAAATAGGAAAAATGCCAAGGGGGAATTTCACGACTTCCGCCGAAGTTGGTCGCTCTCCTTGTTCAGGCGGCGTTCGGCGGTTAACGTCACCTGTCTTCTAGCCATCGCCACTCCACCTTTCATTTTTCCATTTGTTTTGTCTTGTTTTCCACACACCTGGTTTACATCTCTTCATGATTATTATGTGTATTTAGTCCTCTGTTCCCTCCATGTCTGTGTGGGTTATTGTTTATTGTCTAGGTTGGTACGCTTCCGGCTGGGTTGTGCCGGGGATTTGTGGCAGCCGGTACTTTGTACTTGGTTGTTGTACTTTGTGCTGCCTCACTTGTTCTTTGGCCATCTCTTTTTGTGACGCGGTTGCGTTCTGTTCTTACTATTGCCTCAGTAAAGTGCTTCTTTGTTCACTCATCTCTGCGCTCCTGCGCCTGACTTCCATGCACCAGCTACACCCACCGTATGACAAGGATGAATACTTTTGCAAGGCACTGTATACTGGAAGTTCTATGTAAAATGAGGGTTTGTTGACTGGATGTATTTGCAGTACCTGCAACAAGCTTCAGAGACTGTTGTAATCATCAAGTTTCCTTTTTATTTTCATATTCTAAAATGCAAAGGACATAACAGGATTTGAGAATAAATCCCAGGTTGAGTGCACAAAAATGTTTCCACTGCAAGCGATTATTTACAAAAATGAAAATCAACATACCCTATCTATATGTATTTCAACAGGTTCCCAATATTCAGTGTGGACCTTGCACACTTACTTAAACAAAAGAGTAGGATGTATACATGACAGTTGAATTCACTTTTCATCATGTTTCTGAACTTAGTTTAACTAAAGGTAACAACAATTCAGCAAACTTTTAGTTTTGTGAACCATTCTTATACACAGTGTTTTTAAAGTTCACTATTTGTGCATTAAGGACCACTGTATTCTTTATCCTTACCTTAAATGGGATATACTCTTTTTGAGGGAAATTGTGATCTCTGGAAATAGGCTCTGTTAAACATTAACAGGTAACATTGAACGCAAAACAACAGAAAACCCACCTTATCCCTCAGTTAACATTGCTACCTATGTATACCAATTGCTAGCAATAAATAATAATCATTTGATTGTACCACCCTTAAATAATCATATCAGTTATTAGTGCCGTTTTTACAAAGATCAGAGTAGATTTTGAAAATGTAAAAATTGTTCTTGCTTGCAGCTTGAAGGGAGAAGGATTCCTTTGCCTCATGTACAGTATGGCAACGATCTAACAAGCAGATCAACTGTTAGTATGTCTCTGCTTTACAATATACTGTACACAGAATCATGATTTTGGTTGTTAAAAGATGAGCATACCCACTGGGCAAACTGGTCGAATCAAAGTTGTTTCCATTTCATTTCAACCCCAAAAATCAATGTGATGACTTTGAATTAACGTGGAAAACTAATTAGATTAGCAAAAAGTCATCAACGTACGGTTATTTGGTACTTTTATAACCCTAAATCCAATGACATTGTGAAATGTTGTGTTGATTTCACGTTGAATTAAAGTTAGTTGACAACTCAACCAAATGTAAATCAAAAGTAGACGTTGAACTGACCTCTGTGCCCTGTGGGTATTAACCAGAGTTCCGTTTCAGTGTGATTTGGTTGACAGACAGTTTCCAGTGGCAATTATTTTTAACAGCACTGCATTCTGTTTTTGATTGATGTCTCCTACTAATAACAAGATACAAATAGATTTTTGAAAGCTATAACAATTCAGTTCAACACTATGCGTGCTAGTTATATCAAGATAAGCCAAAAACACTTACTATCGATTAAAGAAAAATCTGATATGAAATGTGTCCATTGTCTGGAAGAAGTTCAACACAGATGGGGTTTTAAATACAGGAAATACATGATAACTTATTTTTTCAAACCTTCAGTAGGCAATAATAACGAAAGTGCTCTTTTGTCAAACCAGTAAAAAAATAATTTCTACACGTCCCATCGGCTGATTGGAGTACTTCATGACAAAATGTGTTAACAACTGTTCGTTTATCGATGGTCCTTTCCACCATCACTCCATCTCCCCATTCTCTTCCTCACCTACTTCTCCTGCTACTCTGTCGTACCTAGTGATGTGTTATTTGTTGAAGGGCAGACAGGCAGGCAATGTGACAGTGGAGCAGGATGGGCCTGCTAAGGGCTCTGCCACCTCTCCCTCCAGCTCTGTCCAGGTCCCCTTCTCTGGGTTAAAGCAGATGGTGGAAGACTTGTAGGCTCCCTGCAATACAGCAGTTGAGACATCGTTATTATATTAATTCATACATGGGCATGTGACTTTGAGGTTTTTCAAAGTGTTTCAAGGTAATTTAAAGGTATTTCACGGTGTCCCACCTATGGCCGTCTCTATCAGGACTGAAACTAATCTAGCCACCAGGTTGTTGGTATTCCTAAACCCATACTGGAGGCCTAAATACCCTAAGCTATTGTGCTTTTAAAACAAGAAAATACAACTTCATACTCACACACAACCATACATACTGTATAGCAATTCAACTAAACCTAGGATAAGCATTAACGTAGGATAAAGATAGTGAGATTAGCCTTTACCATGCTCCAGCTGTATCCTCCCACTAGGAAGATGCTGTTGTCCAGGATGCAACAGCCGGGGCCACTGCGTCCCTCCAGGATTGGTGTCTGGAGGATGTTCCACTGGTCCGCTTTGGGGTCATAACACTCCACCAGCATTACGTCCAGGTGAGAGAAACCTGAGCACAGCAGAAAGGAAACACGATGAGGAACCCTCATTGTGATTTCCCACACTGCAATATTCCTAGAATAATGCTCAACTGAGGACAAGCTAGAGGGGTCATATGGTTTTATGGGTCAAGCTATTGAATCCAATTGAGCATTAGTGGACAGCATCCCTGAGAATATAGAGAATATACTAGTATTCAGAGGTTCCATCTTCTACTCCACATTAATTTATGTGGCTAAGTGCAAAAAATGGAGTAGCTGAGACATGCCAGTCTTTACCTTTCAGATGGTTGCCCCCAATAGTGTAGAGGCGGTCATTCATCCCAGCCAGGGCATGAATGGCTCTCTTTGTGTTCATATCCTGTTTCCTGGCCCACACATCCATGATGGAGTCATAGCAATACAGCCAGGAAACATATTCTCCATTATGGACTCCACCTATAGTGGTATAGCAGACACACACATAAAGATGTTATTATTAGCTATGAATGGACACATCAGGATCAATTGACCCATCACTCTGCTTACCTCCCCTATATCTGTCTGTTCCCCAGCTCTATTCCCCACTTCAGCATAGATTGTCGTATGTCGTTGTGTTCCCCAGTTCTGACACTGTTCCTGCCCTGTTCCATGTCTGTGCTATATTAAATGTTCTCTCTCTGTACCTGCTTCTCATCTCCAGCGTCGGTTCTTACACATCCTGACTAAGTGTGCAGGGAAATCAACAAGTCTATGTATGCATTGATAGGTGATATTTAGCGGTCCTGCACTAATCACGATACTCCAGATCAATAGATTTTTTCAGTTCATTTTTACTGTGTCTGAGTTAGTCATTTTTCAGCTTTGCATTTTCAATATGAACTTATTTCCATTGAGATGATCTGTGAAGTCTCCCTTGTAAAATAGGTATTTTGACCTCAATGGGACAACCTATTAAAATGAAGGTTAAATAAAATGAGTGAGGTCTGACCTGAGATATATATTTTCCCATTGTGCACTGCTCCAGCGTGTGCGGCTAGGGGCTGGGGCAGGGAGGACACGTAGTTCCACTCGTTAGTCTCCAGGTTGTAGGATTCCACACTGGAGAGGTAGCCTGACTCGTTCCTTCCACCAATCACATACAGGTGCTTATCCAGGCAGCAGGCAAAGAAACTGGCTCTCCTGAGGAGGATGTGTCAACCAGACAACATCATTAAAACAACCAGGACAGTGTGTGTGTGTGTGTGTGTGTGTGGGTGGGTGGGTGGTGGATGCCTTGTTGGACAAAGTTACAACTCAGGTATAACCTCTGCATGTAAAAAAAAAAAACAATAAACAAAGATGTTTTATTGTCACATACACAGGATAGGTGCTGTGAAATGTGATGTTTTACAGTATCAGCCATAGTAGTAAGGCGCCCCTGGAGCAAATGATGGTTAAGTGCCTTGCACAAGGGCACATTGGTAGATTTTTTTTACCTTGTCGGCTCAGGTATTAGAATCAGCAACCTTTAGTTACTGACCCTAACTGCTCTAACCACTAAGCTATTTGTATGGAATGGTTAGAACATTCAGAACCTGCAATAATTCAGTGTTAATAATCAGTACAATAATTCCCACATCTATTTGTATTGCATTATTTTGTCAATTTAGTTTGCATTGACTTACCTTTCCTGCATAGGCGGAAGTTGTATCCAGCTGTTAAATCGTGGATCATACCGGCTGACATGATTAGTGCTGTGCTTTCCTGCAAAATACATGTCAGAATCAAGATCCAGAAACAGTTCATATGGCCACTTCCTTTCTAAAATGTGAATTATGAATTGAAATACTATATATACATGAATACTTTTTTTTGTATTAGTATAACTATTGGCATTAGTAGTAGTATCAGTAGTGATGTTACCATTGGGGTTCCACTGGTCCTCTCCACCCAGCAGTAGTATGAAGTTCTCCACCTCCACCACACAGTGATGGGCACTGTTGTAAGGCATTACTGGGAGACACAAGACAACAGTGGAGGATGTCAGAAACTGGCTGAGGCAGGACACAGAATGGTGGTGTCATGGTTCCACCTGTCACCAGAGGGCGGCAGAGGCCGCCCTAGAGACTATATTGACACAGGTGTTTTTGTTGCTAATTATTATTTACTTTAAGAGAGGTATGTTTTCTGTCACCCTTTGCAGAAGCTTGATTTGTTTGCTGTGTGCGTTGTCTCCTGAGTGAGTTCCACTCTTAGTGTTGGTTGTTTTCCCAGTTTTACTTTGTACCTTCTGTTGAACGTTTTCCAGTAAATTATTTACATTTTTTCCTAAAGCACGGGTTCCTTGTCTGGTTCTCTTCTCTGCTCCTGGGTTCTACCTCACCATGTCACAACTTGACATCCAGTAAAAACTCTGTGTGTGAAAGAGCAGTAACTTGCACTCCAAACAAAGATACTTGCACTCCAAACAAAGATACTTGCACTCCAAACAAAGATACTTGCACTCCAAACAAAGATACTTGCACTCCAAACTCTAGCACAAAATCAACCAAAAGAATCAAAACAATTCATTTTAATCCAGTATTCAGACAATTGGTGTTGTTTCACATTCGACAACACACTGCATGAAGGCCAAACACTCCCAACCACCCGGTGGTGGTGAAGTCTCCCTGCCTGTTTACTGTGTGTCTAGGTGAACCTCCTTATCCCTCTCCCTCTCTCCACTCCATCTTCCCCTGCTAAAGTGACCCCCGTTGAGACGGAGAGAAACGGTCTTAGGTGACAGTCATAATGAACATGATCATGTTCACTCAATAAATCTAGAGGCCCGCACCGTGCGTGGGCTTATGAGCGTAAATCAGTGGCATGGTAAAGCCCACCTGTCTGTCTCCATCCGTCATTTCCACCGTCACCTCCACGCTAGTCTGATGGATTGCAGTTGCTGTAAAATTAGACAGCCTTGAATCTCATTTCTTTCCGATTGGCCTCTCCTCTCCTCAGCTCTGCGATTTCAAAAGCTGTGGCTGGCTGACATGCAGGGGTCTTCCTCTCATAGAGGGGAGTCTATCTCAGACAGATACTGACTTACACAGCTTAATCTTCAATAAGGGTGTGTGACATGCAGAGGTCTTCCATTGAAGGTGGAGAGCCTCAGATACGGTAGATAGGAGGACTAACAGCTTTATCTTGAGGGAAGTGGATTCTACTCCCTGACTTCAGTGCACCACACTGGCAAAAGGGTGTAGGTGGTAGATTTCGTTCACATGCCTTAATGTTATCATTTAGTAGAAGTTAAGAGATTTAAACGAGTGGTTATTTTTGTTGTGTTGTGATTTCTGCTCTTAGTAAACAACATCTGATACTGTAAAAAAAAACACTGCACCCCACTGAGGGTAAATTAGATGGTATTGAGGATAAATAGACTTATGTTCAAGTTTGCTAATTTATTTGTTTTACTCCTATTCTGATAGTCTTGTACATTACAGCCTGAAAATAGATAAGATCTATATCTGAATCAGGGATCATGATGTTCATAGATGTTGATCTCAAAATACATTTAAACTGTTCCATATTTACCACTGGAGCCGAAACTGTAAAACCACTACGTGGCAGAAACCCAATCCCTTAGAATTGGCCTTGCCTTGGCTTTACAGTAAGCTCTCAGGTTCACTAGAGGGAGTCAGACACCTCAGCATAGAAACACACTTGGTTGGGGTCGACTGAATGACTCCACGGCAACTGCACCAATCAACCGTTGCGTTACTACAGCCATCTAACATCGTTAGTGTTGCATCCCACCACATTACGTCCTTTTGTTCAGTACTGTGCTTAGATCAAGATGGATTTTTGAAGCCATGAGGTGTTAATGCCAGGTTGGCTCAGGTACTGTAGGATCAGGCAGCGGTGGACAGAGCCACTACTTTAACTGAGCCAATGTCTTTGTCTTCCATCCCTTCCCTGCTTCTTCACGGTGCGATAGGTACACTAGATGGCAAGCAAGAGTTCCTCTAGTTTCTAGAACAGACGAGCTGCAGTGATCTGACGCGACAAGAGGGATCAGACTCTCCCTAAATTGTGTTGATAAATGTCTTAATCAAACGCTATCCCTCTCAGGCTTCGCCTCATTGAAAAGTTATGATTGAATGTTAATCATCCTCTATTCCACATCCATTGTGTCGCAGCTACATCAGGTGGTTATCGATGTGTTACGTTAAGGGGATGATTTTGCAGTTTTGTCCTTCCACACGGACACGGACCATTTGAGTGTTAACTTTTAGTTTTGAATAATGGAAATCCCCATTGACCTTTTGGTTGTTACACTTTATACCAATGAGCTTTAATGAGAAAAATGTCAATACTGAAATATCAATGAGGCTGAAAGTCGTTGTGTATGCATGCCTGTTCTGGTAACATGGCTGACAAAATCAAGAGGAAATGTTAAAATACCATTAATGTAACACTGATGATAACAGAGCAGAAATGTAGCTTGTTGAGTGTTAACAGACAGCAGACAGGTGCATAGTATTTGGAACCACTGCTACAATTCTGTCTAGCTACAGATGGTATGTGTTGAAATGGTATCATGGTACATGACACTGGCAATATCAGACCAGGACCAGAAATAACTATGGGCATGTGTGAGACAAGTGTTGTTAGTGTGTTGAATGGGAGTGATTGAAAGCAGTTCTGACAAATGGACAATACAGTTGTATTGTATTGGGAGAATAGAGTGTACAGGGTCTAGGAGATGACAGTAGGGAGGTAGACCAGTGGGTAATATGTATGAATGGAGCCACATTAGTGAGAGATGCTCCCTGCCAGGCCAGAGGACAACAACTCAATATGGACACAGATGATGATGATGCAAAGGACAGATAAGGTTTTCCATTAGCACTTGTTTGACCTTTGGAAATTGGAAAGAATATAGTGGTGTCTCTCAAAAGGTCAACATAGACAGGTGGGAGAGAGAGCATAGGACACTATATCTTGAGGCAAGTAGTGTAATAGAAAGCTTGTTCTTTGTATTTGCAGAAGCATTACAGATGTAGGATCGTAACCCTTTACACTCGTGGGAATTGGCCTATATGGACAGGGCTACATTGAAATGTTTCTTATAGAAGAAATATGAAAATGTATAACTATGGTAGCAATTGAAAGGGAACAGTTTGCAGATTATGGGGAAATTATTACACCAAAGGTTAGAAAACAACCTGGCACAAGACTGATTTTATGTGCCTTTTACATTTACTGTACTTTTCGCCGCATTTGATCATAACGAAAACTGAAAATACTCTGGATACATTCAGTAACATGATAAGACTATTCCTGGAAAATGTGAGGTAGGTGCAACATAAGACACAAAAATTACACTTATTTTTGTTGTTGTCTCCAAGTGGACACACACCCCTCCAAAGTGTTCACAGTTCCTATGAACATTTCAATGCATTTTTATGACTCAAAAAACAGTCTTCAACTATAAGGTGCTTTTTGAGCTCTCCTAGCTGTGCCGTTGAGGAACTAGAGCAAGCACACTTGTAGTTGTTTTGTTTGGAACACAACCCTGCATCCCCGCCATCACACAACTACTGTTCTTGTTCACACAATCCAAAAACGGTCCATTATAAATCTCTAGCTGGTTCAGGTGGACATCATTTGAAAGCCTCTTCTAATGCCAATATGACTAGTTAAGTTATAAAATACGATCTTACAGTGTTAGGCCTCCACAAGGCATTTCAGAGAAACATATTGTAATTTTGGTGCGCATAGAAAGGAGTCGTGTGCATTCAGGTGTGTGTGGCCCGACACATGTTCTTCACAATAAACAAAAATAGGCTAATTCTGTTCAGAACAAGCCAGGGTATGACATCATGTCATCTTATAACTGTACATCGAACATAATGATCATAAACGTTGACACTGTATATGACAAGTGCACATTTGGACTCACAGGTGTTTGGCTTGCATGTGTGACATCAAAGCAGTATTTATTATAATCCTCAATGAGTCATCTTTCAAAATACATTGAGTCCTCTTAATTTACAGCATTTCCCTCACTCAGACATCAAATAATGAGCAAAAGTTGCCCAATGGGGGCAACTTCTTGTCGCGCTGGGTGCTCAAGTTCAGAATAGCTGTCAGTCAAAACAGTGCTGTGAAGCACAAGGACAGAGCTCTGACATCATGTTTAGTATGTTACTGTACAGCCACTGCGTTCCAATTTAGCCGTTTTATCAGTGCCCAAATCTTCCATTTTCAATCTGTATACGGGTATGAGTGTAAAGGGCTACTTTGTTGACTATTTTGTTGCACATCAGGAAATGCAAACTTGCAGTGTATTCAAGGTTTAAAAAGACTTCTAAAGTTCCTAATTTCCACTTTCCTAACGAAACGTGTCAACCCCTACAAAAATGCCCATTAATTATAATCCACATAATTATTCACATTTCCTGTTGCTGCAGGATTATTTTCAAGCTGTAGCAAACTGGCTCAAATTAAGATCCTACATCTGTAAGTTATTGGGCAAAGAATATCCACAAAATGTGCTTTTAGCTTTGCAAGGTTTTTCAAGTTGTCGATGCATGTCCAAAAACCAAAATGGTTTTATTAGCTTGGAGGGATGTTTCTTTTCTCTTTATCTCTCTACTATCTGTCTGGCATACTCAATATTCAATAATAATATATTGTATCTTAATATATTGGACAGTAACATTCTATAATGTTAATCTACACGCCACTATGTCGTTAGATGACTATAAATCTGGCCATGCGTCTTTGCCAGGAGATTTCAGCAAAAACAAGGAAAACTCCATGCCATGGTGGTGTGCCTGTAAAGTCACGCTCTGATTAAAAACGTACTAAAAGTGCTAGTAATACACCATTACCTCTAGGAATTTGAGGAACTTCTTCCTTCTTCCCTCATTTGACCAGAAAATGTACTTGTGCTAAAAGGTAAAGCCTCGTAACATTAAACTTGAAATAAACCAACCCTTGAAATCCTATTGTTGATTCGTGGGTTGAAATCTGGTTAAAATTAGACATAAACTGTGTATGACCTTTTGTGAAATCATCCCAAAAAAACGATTGATGTTCAACAAAATATAAAATATGACGTTGATAGAATGTTGATTAATTTGACGCTTATAACAGAAGAAGCTTCAGGTAAAAGACGGCGCTACTACTCACTAGTGAGGATCTTCCATGTCTTCTTCTCGTCATCATAGTACTGGACCAGATTACTGGGGAGTCGATCAGGTCCAGGAGGCAAGCCACCCACCAGCAACAGCATCCTCTTATTGGAACGAATCCTGGAGTAAAGTGGGTGTGGAGGGGTTGGGGTTGGGGTTGGGGTTGGGGTTTTGGGGTTGGGGGGGTTGGGGTTGGGGTTTGGATGGGGTTGGGGTTGGGGGGGTTGGGGTTTGGATGGGGTTGAGGTTGGGGTTGGGGTTGGATGGGGGGGGTTTGGTTGGGGTTGGGGTTGGGGTTGGGGTTGGAGGGGGTTTTGGAGGGGTTTGGATGGGGTTGGGGTTGGGGTTTGGGGGTTTTGGGGTTGGGGTTGGGGTTTGGATGGGGTTGGGGTTGGGGTGGAGGGGTTTGGATGGGGTTGGGGTGGGGTTGGGGTTGGGGTTGGGGTTTGGATGGGGTTGGGGTTGGGGTTGGGGTTGGGGTTGGGGTTTGGATGGGGTTGGGGTTGGGGTTGGGGTGGAGGGGGTTTGAAGTGTGGGGATAAGAGGGAGGAAACACAAAGATTACATAACTGATATAGATTAAATAAAACAACCACCGACATCAAACAAAAATACAAGATTTTCCATTATAGCACCAAGCCAACTGCAACTGATCACTACAACTTCATTGTGTTGGAAGTCATTGAACTGTAGCATATCCTATATGAAAGATTTAGATAACAAAATAATGTTCCCCATCATGTAGACACTTCCTTATTGGCCAACACTATATGAGCTATGTAGATCACAGTAGCAACATCTTAACAGCATTGTGTATTAACCTGAACACTGTATCTATTTAATAACATGGTAATAACAGAGTAACTAGACTTTGTAACATCACAACTGTTTGTCTCTGAATTGATGTGAAAAAATGAACCTGCTTGCTTTTCATATGCTTTCTGTCCAAAGGGGGTTTAACCCCTAAAGATATCTGTTTAATTAGGTGTGAAGTCATCAGACTTTTCTAAAGGGTGTCATACAGGGATGCAGATATGACTGGGCAATATACAGTAGAGTAGATCAAGATGGCTATTCCATTGGTGAAGACTCTCCATGTGGCAGTTCTGAACCAATTGTTCAACATATTCCGGAGTTCTGGGGGTTTGTTTCGTGAAATAGCCGAGCCACAAACTTTACTGTGCATTGAGTCCAGTCATCTTGTTTTGAATGAAGTTCAATGCAATTAAACAACTAACCACAAAGTAACAGTCGTTTTAACAACATTGGCCATTAATTCCAGACATTTGTTTTGTTATTTTTGATGACTAAATGACCACCGTCTCAGTGCATCCATTTGGATCATGGCCCACTCGTGTTTTTTGGGGTTATTCTCATATGCAATTGACCACTGGACATAGATAATGCTGATGAATTGAGGGGAGAGAAACAGTGGCATGTGATATTAATATGAGAAGTTTAGATCCTAGATCCGTGCTGCATTTGGACCCATGTATGGACATCTCATTAAGGAGACTACGAGGCATGGCAACATGCTACAGGACATGCAGGTCCTCTATTGTTCATAACTTTTTCTTTGATTTCCATTAGATAGGGAAACAGTAGTGTGCTCTATAAAGATATTTTGAGAAATAAATAAGGAAATGAACCATGCTATAAATTACTCTGGTAAATACATTATACACCACAAGTGCAAGATAATTGTTTATTTCTATTTTCTCCAATACTGTGAGATTAGTTTTTCAATCATAAAGCCTACTGTTTCTGAATTAAGAAGATAATGTTCAACAAATGTAACAGTCAAAATTGCTCCATAATATTTCAGAGTTATAATACAAACTCTGGTGTTTCAAGAGGTTTTTAACTAAGGTGTTTGCTGTCAACAACAGCAGCTTCAAGCACCACCAATCAATCATTTTCCTGGCAACTCCTGTCCATTAACTGTCTCGAAAATGCTGATCATGACGAACACACCATGACAAGCCATGGTTGTACTGTAGGTAAGGCAGACAAAGCAGCCATTCTCGGTATGGATCACCCAGATCTACAACTCTATAATCCATTAATTGTTTCCTTGCTCTTGTCAAGCTATTCAAAAGGTTATGTCAATAGCAGTTTTCATGTGCTCTTCTGTAATATGTTTGACAAGTGTGTCTATGTTTAATTATAAGTGACCTATATATTTTTGGGAATAATGTGATAACTCGTATTTTGGAAGAAATGCCTGAATGTACTGTTCAACTATCTTCCTATTGACTGAAGTTATGTTTCTCCATCTTTTCAGCACTTAAAAAAATGTACTGAGAGTTAACACATTTATAGTGTGAGATGGTATGGAAAATAAGGTAGATTAGACCATTCTAAAGCATCCTCACTAACCCTAACCATATCGAAGTGTACAAGGTAGTGTCTTTACCAACATTATGTGTGTGTGTGTGTGTGTGTGTGTGTGTGTGTGTGTGTGTGTGTGTGTGTGTGTGTGTGTGTGTGTGTGTGTGTGTGTGTGTGTGTGTGTGTGTGTGTGTGTGTGTGTGTGTGTGTGTGTGTGTGTGTGTGTGTGTGTGTGTACATCCTCACTTGCTGGCTGTGGTCTGCCTGCAGTGCTGTCTGAAGGGCATCAGGTGGTAGTTCATGGCATCCATCAGCAGCTTCTGGCACACTGGGTCACTCCTCATGAAGTCAACCGACTGCACCCTCTCCACCAGCTCCGGGGCCGGAATGAGGGCGAAGCGCAGCCTCTTCATCAGGTCCGGGGCGTAGTGCATGCGAGTCTCCCGGTCATGCTCCAGCCACAGCACAGACATCTGGAAGAGGGCCAGCTCTGACTCCACCGGGGGCGGCAGAGCGTCCAGCATGGCGCACATCTCCTCAAAGTTCAGCAGCAGCACATCCTCCACCAGGTACTTGTTGGCCAGCTTCTTGGTTTCGTCCAAGCCGTGCAGTGCTGCGATCTTGCAGATCTGCTTGTAGTTTTGTACAGAGATCTGGTCATTGAGGAACTGCACGCTGAGCTTGGTGATCTGGGGGACATTAAGGATCTTGCTGACCGAGAGCACCTCTTCCACAGTGTCCAGAGAGAGAGTGACGTTGGCAGTGTACAGGTACTCCAGCACTAGCCGTAGTCCGATGGAGGAGCAGCCTTGGAGAACCAGGTTGTTGATGGACCGGGGGCTGGCCATCAGCTTGTCATCTGGGGAGGAAGACGGGGTACCACTGCTCCCCTGGTCTTTGTTGTTGTTGTTCCCCTCGTTGTTTAGCATATGACTGCTGGAGAAGAGACACCTGAAATACTGAGAGCAGGACGCCAGCACTGCTTTGTGGCAGTGGAACTGCTGTCCTTGGGCAGTGAGAGTCACATCACAGAAAAGCTGTTTCCTCCATAGCAGGTTGAGCCCGTGCAGCAGGGTGTCACTGTGTGTAGGGTCAAAGGTGGATGTTCTATCACCCGATCTGGACATGACTTCACCTAAGCAACAAATACACCATGCAAGCCATTTAGCCTACATCTAGACCATGTATCTATTAATAAAATAACATGATATCATCATCACAGTCAGGAGGGAATTGTCTCTAATACCTTCACGTTATACCGATCATAATGGTTAGTTAAATGAATATTGATCCGATCGAACCGGTAAACCATCATGCTGCTCCCGCCGATACTATTCTGCAATGAACAATATAGTTCGGTCCGGTTGGCTATCATTTCAACTTTGCGTTGGCTCATGCCGGAAGGCAATAGAAAATAAAAACCTATTGTCCCAAGAATGTGCCATTCAATTGCTATTTGCATTATTTCAAGACAAGATAATTTCAATTGACGCTGCGGTTTGACGCGCATTGCCAAAACAAAGTATGAGAGGAGATGCTGCAGCGCCTTCTCTTTGATAACGCAATTTAAGTTGTTGAATAAGGGAAAGGCAACCCCTATGCAAAGATAATATGCAGCATTCAGCTAACACTTATCGTTCTCCTCTTATCTTGCTGCACTCTCACAATGATCAAATGTACACATCCACAAATGCACGCACGGAGTGATACAAAAGCAATTAGTTTGTCCCCTCACACAGCCGACATCACTGTGCTCGGTGCGGAAGCTTTTTCTCCTTTTACCTGAGTTACGACTATTCAGACATGAGTATCGGAAATGATTAATTCAGTGCAGCAATTCAACAATATAAATGAAACATGCACATGTGTATGTAGTTAAACAACGCTAAAAATGCATTTACTACATGAAAAATGTTTGTAAACTTGATATAAGCGTCCTGTACTACCTTGTTTCGTAGTCGCCACATTCTCTAAAGCGCCTGTCACAACTAAATGATGTGAGCAGCTTGCTTCAGATCAAGCCAAACTTACCTGATTACGAGCTTGTAAAAAGCTTCAGGTTCCCAATAATCTCACTTGATTTTTCTTTGTTCTCCTTTTTCTTTAGATGTGTTCCTTTCCTTTAAAAGTCTATGGTCGGAGCCACAGAATAATTATTGATTCTCACTCATAAAGTCACTATTTCAGGTTATTTGTTGGCGTTGATCATTTGTTCTTCTGAATTAACAAGAAGTGTGTGAGTGTGTGAGAGGGAGCTGTGCTTTCTGCAAGAGAAGAAGAAGAAGAAATATACGTGTGACAAATTATGCTACCAAGAAACAACACATCATTATCCTTGGGCCTGGGGCTCAGTGAGTCGTAACGAGAGTAATAGGAAATCCACGGTTGGGGAGAGAAACGGTCGTGCATGGCCAGTGGAGAGAGACCATGCAGGGGTATGGATGCTGGAGAGACTCGCAAAATTATGGCTCAAGGCTATTGTAAAAACTGTCGAGCGTAAATGACTGCGATTTCAAACATCTATGGAAGAAAGAAAAGAGAAAGGGGGAGAAAACCCGAGTCTTCCCTCGCTGTTATAGAGAGAACCGTCAAGTTTTAGTGCGCATTGCTAATTAGTCAATTTCTCTCTGCCTTCACAGCCCGACGACTTTGCTGCTGAGCTGAAACTGCTAATTTCTGGGACCAGCCTTTTTTTGGCTGTGAACTGGATGGATGAATGAATGGCTTGTCTCGCACAAATGACAAAAAGCCCCTGCCTTAATCTCCATCGCCAAAATAACCTCTCATCTCATTCTGCTCCTGCTAGTCCAACTTTAGTGGATTATATGCCTCACATTTGGACATAGAGTATGATATTACCAATAATAGTTTTATAATTTTAATTCTAAAACATATTTGTGTATGTTTGACAAAATTGTGTTCTGGGAGCATAAATTCATTCTCATTCCAATAACCAGCCACATTGTAGCAAGTTAAATTGGCATGCATATAATCATCCATTATATAGCTATTTTAGTATCTAAAAGCAGAAGTTATCAGATATGTGTAGCTTGATAGAATAGTTATTGTGACATGGACATAGATAGGTCTACTGTAGGCCTACACAATAGAAAGGAATGAGTGTATTTATATTTATTATGGATCCCCAAGGCAGCAGCTACTCTTCCTGGGGTCCAGCAACATTAAGGCAGTTATATACAATTAAAAACATTGCATTACATTTCACAACAGATTTCACAACACATTAAGTGTGTGCCCTCAGGCCACTACTACCACATATCTGCATCACAAAATCGATGTGTACGTGTGTGTGTATAGTGCGTATGTTATCGTGTGTGTGTATGCGTGTGTCTGTGCCTGTATGTGTCTCTTCACAGTCCTGTTCCATAAGGTGTATTTGTATCTGTTTTTTAAATCAGATGTTACGTCTTGCATGAGTTACTTGATGTGGAATAGAGTTCCATGTAGTCATGGATATAAGTAGTACTGTAAGCCTCCAGTAGTCTGTTCTGGACTTAGGGACTGTGAAGAGACCTCTGGTGGCCTGTCCCTACAAATGAGCCCATACAGGATAGGCCTCACAACCCATTTTGACAGCATTTCTAAGTAATTTCACCTTATAGTAGGTGTACAGATGCACTGTCAACTCCAATAAAGACACACCACATATCTGATATTTGTTGTCTCGTAACTCATATGATGATTCCATGAGTCTAACAATGTCTACCCATATTATCAACATGTTACATATACATTGGGGCAAAAAGGTATTTAGTCAGCCACCAATTGTGCAAGTTCTCCCACTTAAAAAAGATGAAATAGGCCTGTAATTTTCATCATAGGTACTCTTCAACTATGACAGACAAAATGAGAAAAAAAATCCAGAAAATCACATTGTAGGATTTGTAATGAATTTATTGCAAATTATGGTGGAAAATAAGTATTTGGTCACCTACAAACAAGCAAGATTTCTGTCTCTCACAGACCTGTAACTTCTTCTTTAAGAAGCTCCTCTGTCCTCCACTCGTTACCTGTATTCATGGCACCTGTTTGAACTTGTTATCAGTATAAAAGACACCTGTCCACAACCTCAAACAATCACACTCCAAACTCCACTATGGCCAAGACCAAAGAGCTATCAAAGGACACCAGAAACAAAATTGTAGACCTGCACCAGGCTGGGAAGACTGAATCTGAAATAGGTAAGCAGCTTGGTTTGAAGAAATCAATTGTGGGAGCAATTATTAGGAAATGGAAGACATATAAGACCACTGATAATCTCCCTCGATCTGGGGCTCCACGCAAGATCTCACCCCGTGGGGTCAAAATGATCACAAGAACGGTGAGCACAAATCCCAGAACCACATGGGGGGACCTAGTGAATGACCTGCAGAGAGCTGGGACCAAAGTAACAAAGCCTACCATCAGTAACACACTACGCCGCCAGGGACTCAAATCCTGCAGTGCCAGACGTGTCCCCCTGCTTAAGCCAGTACATATCCAGGCCCGTCTGAAGTTTGCTAGAGAGCATTTGGATGATCCAGAAGAAGATTGGTAGAATGTCATATGGTCAGATGAAACCAAAATAGAAAATTTGGAGGACAAAGAATGCTGAGTTGCATCCAAAGAACACCATACCTACTGTGAAGCATGGGGGTGGAAACATCATGCTTTGGGGCTGTTTTTCTGCAAAGGGACCAGGATGACTGATCCATGTACAGGAAAGAATGAATGGGGCCATGTGACTTTGAGTGATAACCTCCTTCCATCAGCAAGGGCATTGAAGATGAAACGTGGTTGGGTCTTTCAGCATGACAATGATCCCAAACACACCGCCCGGGCAACGAAGGAGTGGCTTCGTAAGAAGCATTTCAAGGTCCTGGAGTGGCCGAGCCAGTCTCCAGATCTCAACCCCATAGAAAATCTTTGGAGGGAGTGAAAGTCTGTGTTGCCCAGCAACAGCCCCAAAACATCACTGCTCTAGAGGAGATCTGCATGGAGGAATGGGCCAAAATACCAGCAACAGTGTGTGAAAACCTTGTGAAGACTTACAGAAAACATTTGACCCCTGTCATTGCCAACAAAGGATATATAACAAAATTGAGATCAACTTCTGTTATTGACCAAATACTTATTTTCCACCATAATTTGCAAATAAATTAATTAAAAATCCTATATTTACACTGTAAATATGTCAGAAAGCCATTTTTTTTAATCCTTTATTTAACTATGTAAGTCAGTTAAGAACATATTCTTATTTTCAATGATGGCCTAGGAACAGTGGGTTCCAGATTTTTACCTTGTCAGCTCGGGGATTCAATCTTGCAACCTTTCGGTTACTAGTCCAATGCTCTAACCACTAGGCTACCTGCCACCCCATACATAATGCTGTTATGAAAGCATTGTTATAACACTTTACACAGTATCTTGGGAGGTAACATCTTATGTTCAGAACTGTTTGATCCAACTGATTGGTGCTACAACTATGTGGTTTTAGTGTCACTCAATACACGGGGTACTATATCTTATCACATACAATTACCTATACTATTTCATCACATACAATTAAATTGTCATTCTTAATTGACTATATGCTGCATTTAGGTTGATGTATCATCACAATTGTCATATTGAGGGGCTAAATAACAAAGCAAGTTGATGAAACATGTCTTTCCCACAAAGCAAACCATGAAAACAAAACATTCAAGCAAATCAATTTTAAATCTGTTATAGCACTTATTAGGTTGGACTGAACTGTCAATTAAATAAAGAGCGCAATTGGAGCAAAAACGTGCACATCCAAGGGTCCCCCGGGACCAGAACTGACAGATACCTCCTCACAAGTTATAAAATGACGGATAAGGATAAATGAGCCTGTTCATGTACTATGAAATAGAGCAACACCATCCGATAATAGTAGGCCACACAAACAGTGGGTTTTAACATTAATAAAAGATAGAATCTTTCTTGATGCCTTTTGATGGTTGAATGTTGGACAACAGGACAGTACCACCTCTCAACCCAGTGTGGTTTATAGATCATACAGCTACTACCGGAGTCTTGTAAAATGTAATCAGACCATCTGAGCATCTTGTGTACTCATTTAGTGGTTTGGCTATAGAGCCCCACAGTGGAGGTTTCATAATTCCCATAAAACCTAGCGGTCAAACAGGGAAATGGTTCCAATCACTTTTCCACCATACAATTTTTCTCATAGGGAAAGGCTTGCCCTGGCATGACGTTTTGATAGCCATATAAATCTCTCTCGGACAAGTTGACTTTTATCAATATATTTGGCACTATTTACTCTCAGATTCAAAAAAGATAAATCGCATCAAAGTAGACATCATGCAAGACTACAGATCCCTGCAAGCTCTTGCACATCATCTCTTTGCTTACAGTTATTGTGTCAATTTAAAACTTGCACAAGACAGTTCACAGAATTGTTAATTTAAATAAATATACGCAATGTATTCCTGACCAAATGTAGCTAACATTGGAAAGTTAATCCAGAGAATCTCACCTTTGCCTCGATTTGGTAGTCTCGTCCAGGTCATCATGGCATTTGTAGTTCTTTATGATAGCCACATTAGCAGCTAATTAGCATTTCATTTTGATGGGGGTAAATACGGGTAAATATATTGATAAAAGTCACCTTGTCCTAGAGAGATTTACACGATTATCAAAACATCTTGGCAGGGTAAGCCGACACGAAACACAGACATTATTTTAAATCTTTCTAAAATCCCCTATGGTAAAAATAAATGGAAAAACAATTGACCGCTATGATTTACGGGTATTATGACTCATATTGTGGTACTCTATACATGTTTCAAGCAATGTCCATCACTGGATACTGCTCAATGAATTTGTGTTCATCAAGTTAAACATAATAATTTTGATTATACAGTACTCCAACCTTAAACGACTCAACATACAGTATAATCATATTCTAATACCAAGCTATAACCTCTTTTGGAGTTTGTCTGGGACTGTAATGTTTGCCAAAGATAATACCACAGTCAATTAGGATGACATTAACCAAGTCTCCAGAGAGCCACCCTAGTGCTATGAAATGACCATTTCCAACTCTTTCAGCTCTTTGTAGCAACTCAGTCTCCTGAGGCCATTGGTCTTCAAATTTCAGGGCATTTATATGGTGGTAGGTTGTTGCAGGGAGGGGGGGAGGGGGGTTGGTCATCAGATAAGAGAAGAGATTCTGGACTAATTAAACCCCTTGAGACAGAGAATCACTGTACAGTGATTTACAACTCTCTCCATACCAGTTAACCCAGCTCATATGTATCTGTCACATTCACATTACATGCACCATTCTGTATTTCTTTTATGGAACGCAATTGAATGTTCTGAAAAATATGATTGAACATTACATCCACCCTTTTATCAAACAAAAACCAGGTGTGCTTATTTTGACCTGAGTTGACTTGCTTACAGTATGAACTGCTTATGAATGCGCTAGGCATGGAGCCTGCCCTACTACAAAGAGGATATGCAGAGAAAGAAAATGCTAAATAATGTGAAATAGTGTGAAATAGTGTGGGAATGTAAGAATAGTTAAGAAACGTGAACACTATATGCTTTGTGCAGATCTACAAAATGTTAAATAGTCTATTAATTTTTGTTAAAATACACAATCATCACTACATACTGTATATTGATGCTCTTACAGTGTCAATAATTGAAATAGCATTGCATTGACAGGCATATCAACAACAATACAGGGGAAAAAGTAAATAATATGCACACAGCTCAGATGATTACAGCTTAGAATAAACAGATAAAAGATTAGAGCATTTAATCTAATCAATGAAACAAAACATGGAGAATCTATCTGGAAGTTACAGCATAACAAAGTCTACCAGGCATAATTCCTTTTGCTGGCTGCAACAGCAGCAGAGGGTATGCTAAGATAGAAAGTATTATTTTCCTAAATGGAAGGTGTCAGATGGTCACGGAAATGTGATCGGCTGTTCAAGATCACTGCTTCCCATCTGCAATTTGTGATGTGTGAAAGATTCAGCCCAAATGTGCTCACAAACCAGAAATCCTCAGCACTTTCTCTTATCATGGAAAAACAAGATAACCAGCTGTTTACAGATCACAGAACATATCATATTAATATCATGGAGAGGGTGATATCATCTTGTTTGCAAAAAAATATATTGGTAACTAAGTGGGGTGGTACTGCAATGGCATCCTTCAGAGGGAAAGCTTTAATTTATATCTAGGTGGATGGAAATGTGGCAGGTTAAAATATTTTAAAAATGAAAAAAATATGAAGATATTCCCATGCAAATTATGTGGCAACATTGATGTACATACTGTACATTTTTTGTGTATCATCACCAATGGTATCCCTTATAAGGTGCACAAGATATACACACATAATAGAAATTTCATACAAAATATCTGCTTTAGTAACATGTTAATATCATGTTTTATGATCACTTACTAACTTTACGATAGCAACAGCATTCTTTCCCAAGTGTAACATCAAATTACCCCTGAAAATGATGTCAACTGTAACCTCAAATTACCCATGAAACTAATGTCTACAGTAAACTAGAATTACCCCTGCACCTGATGTCAACTGTAACCTCAAATTACCCTGCACCTGTCTACTGTAAACTCAAGTTACCAATGCACATGATGTCTACCGTAAAATCAAATGACTCCTGCACCTGTCTACTGTAAACTCAAAATACCCATGAACCTGTCTACTGGAACCTCAATTTACCACTGAACCAGTCTACTGAAACCTCAAACTTCCCCTACACCTGTCTGCTGTAAACTCAAATTATCACTGTACCTGTCTACTGTAAACTCAAATTACCCCTGCACCTGATGTCTACTGTAAACTCAAATTACTCCTGCACCTGTCTACTGTAAACTCAAAATACCCATTAACCTGTCTACTGTAACTCAAATTACCACTGAACCTGTCTACTGAAACCTCAAACTTCCCCTACAGCTGTCTGCTGTAAACTCAAATTACTACTGAACCTGTCTACTGTAAACTCAAAATACCCCTGCACTTGTTCTCAACTAGCCTACCTGGTTAAAAAAAGGTGAAATAAAAAATAAAATAAATAAAACCTTATGTCTACTGTAATCTCAAATTTCCACTGCACCTGATGCAACTGTAACCTCAAATTACGCCTGCACCTAATGTCTTTTGTAAACTCAAATTACCCGTGAAACTGTCTACTGTAAACTCAAAATTCCCCTGCACCTGTCTGCTGTAACCTTAAATTAACACTGCACCTGATGTCAACTGTATCCTTACATTACCCCTGCACCTGTCTACTGTAAACGCAAATTATCTCTGCACCTGATGTCTACTGTAAACTCAAATTACCCCTGCACCTGATGTCTACTGTAACCTCAAATTACCCCTGCACCTGATGTCTACTGTAACCTCAAATTACCCCTGCACCTGATGTCTACTGTAACCTCAAATTACGCCTGCACCTGATGTCTACTGTAAACTCAAAATTCCCCTGCACCTGTCTGCTGTAAACTCAAATTACCAATGCACCTGATGTCTACTGCAAACTCAAATTACCCCTGACCCAATCTACTGTAACTCAAATTACCCCTGACCCAATCTACTGTAACTCAAATTACCCCTGACCCAATCTACTGTAACTCAAATTACCCCTGACCCAATCTACTGTAACTCAAATTACCCCTGACCCAATCTACTGTAACTCAAATTACCCCTGACCCAATCTACTGTAACTCAAATTACCACTGAACCTGTCTACTGAAACCTCAAATTTCCCCTACACCTGTCTGCTGTAAACTCAAATGACCACTGAACCTGTCTACTGTAAACTCAAAATACTCCCTGCACCTGTCTACTGTAATCTCAAATTTCCACGGCACCTGATGTCAACTGTAACCTCAAATTATCTCTGCACCTGATGTCTTTTGTAAACTCAAATTACCCTTGAACCTGTCTACTGTAAACTCAAAATATCCCTGGACCTGTCTTCTGTAAACTCAAATTACCCCTGAACCTTTCTACTGTTAACTCAAATTACCCCTGCACCTGATGTCTTTTGTAAACTCAAATTACCCCTGAACCTTTCTACTGTTAACTCAAATTACCCCTGCACCTGATGTCTTTTGTAAACTCAAATTACCCTTGAACCTGTCTACTGTTAACTCAAAATATCCCTGGACCTGTCTTCTGTAAACTCAAATTACCCCTGGACCTGTCTACTGTTAACTCAAAATATCCCTGGACCTATCTACTGTTAACTCAAATTACCCCTGCACCTGATGTCTTTTGTAAACTCAAATTACCCTTGAACCTGTCTACTGTAAACTCAAAATATCCCTGGACCTGTCTACTGTTAACTCAAAATATCCCTGGACCTGTCTTCTGTAAACTCAAATTACCCCTGCACCTGATGTCTACTTGTCACGACTTCCACCGAAGGTGGGTCCTCACCCTGTTCAGGCGGTGCTCGGCGATCGTCATCGCCGGCCTACTAGCTGCCACCAATCCATTTTTCCTTTTCATTTGTGTCTGTCTGTATTGTTCACACCTGTCCTATTAGTTGATTTCGGGGGGTTTATTTACATCAACTGCCTGCTAGCCTTTGTGCGGGATTGTTTGCTGTGGTATCTTTGTTAGGGGTGTGTGTCTGCACCATAGGTTTTTCTTTTACACGGCAGATTGTACCGTTTGGTATGTGTTTAGGAGTAGAGATTTCTCCTCCGTGTGTAACGTTTATTTCCCTGTGGGTGGCGACCTTGTTTGGGCGTATTCTCCCCCATGTTCTTGCTGAGTTGGGATGTCTTAAATAAAAGATAGTGCCACTGGGACTTCCTTGTTCTCCTGCTCCTGATTCCGACACCTCCCTCCTTTAAGGAGGCTCATAACACTACTGGAACCTCACATGTCCCCTGCACCTGTCTACTGTAAACTGAAATTACCCCTGAACCTGATGTCTACTGTAACCTCAAATTCCCCCTGCACCTGTCTACTGTAATCTCAAATGACCCCTCACATAACCCCACCTGTACCTGATGTCTACTACAAACTCAAATTACCCCTGCACCTGTCTAACATACACTCAAATTTCCCCTGCACCTGTCTAACTGTAAACTCAAATTCCCCCTGCACCTGAAATATACATACACTCAAATTCCCCCTGCACCTGTCTACTGTAATCTCAAATGACCCCTGCACCTGATGACTACTGTAACATCAAATTACCACTGTACCTGATGTCTACTACAAACTCAAATTACCCCTGCACCTGATGTCTTCTGGATCCTCAAAACACTCCTGCACCTGATGTCTTCTGGATCCTCAAAACACCCTGCACCTGATGTCTTCTGGAACCTCAAATTTACCCCTGAACCTTTCTACTGTTAACTCAAATTACCCCTGAACCTTTCTACTGTTAACTCAAATTACCCCTGAACCTGTCTACTGTAAACTGTTAACTCAAATTACCCCTGAACCTGTCTACCCCTGAACCTGTCTAACTCAAATTACCCCTGCACCTGTCTACTGTTAACTCAAATTACCCCTGAACCTGTCTACTGTTAACTCAACCCCTGCCTGTCTTCTGGACTCAAAACATTACCCCTGAACCTGTCTACTGTTAACTCAAATTACCCCTGCACCTGTCTACTGTCAAACTCAAATCAAATTACCCCTGAACCTGTCTACTGTCAAAACCCCTCAAATTACCCCTGAACCTGTCTACTGTTAACTCAAATTACCCCTGAACCTTTCTACTGTTAACTCAAAAATTACCCCTGCACCCTGAACCTGTCTACTGTTAACTCAAATACCCCCCTGAACCTGTCTACTGTTAACTCAAATTACCCCTGCACCTGTCTACTGTTAACTCAAATGACCCCTGAACCTGTCTACTGTTAACTCAAATTACCCCTGAACCTGTCTACTGTAACCTCAAGCTCTTTACCTCTTCGTTTAATCTGTCACTTTATGCTTTCATTAAATCTGATAAGAGCTTCACAACTGGAGTTATATTGTTAGTGTGAATTTAGAAACTTGAAGATGTAGTGGGTGTACAAATCCAGTTCACTGCTCCAGAACCCTATTCATTGTTAACTGTCTCAGACACTAGTTTCCCACTAGTTTCCCAGTTGAATCATCTGTCCTCTGCACAGTCTAGTCATAAAGAAGGTGGAGTTTGCTGGAGACAAAATCAGTCCATTTATAAAATTCAGTTTATCGATAAGGCCCGTTATTTGCCTGAACTGTTAACCATAGGAAGGAGATTCATTGTTTATAGAGTGAAAGGTGCTGTTGTCTGTAAAGCACCAGTTGCTAATTATTCACTGTAAGGAGAACTAAAGCGGTGCACTAAATGACATGATAAAGTCCTCTACCATGTAGACCATAACCCTTGTGAATTATCAACATGTCTACAGTACAGCTTCCCTTCAGCTTCCCTTCAGCTTCCCTTCAGTTCAAAGTTAGTGTTAGTACTCATCCAAAGTCTACTTTGTATTAATTATTGTGCTCTTATTGGTTGCTGTTTGAAACCACCAGATCTTCACACATGACGTAGTGTAGGCACCACAGACACATGATGTAGTGTAGGCACCACAGACACATGATGTAGTGTAGGCACCACAGACACATGACGTAGTGTAGGCACCACAGACACATGACTTGGTGTAGGCACCACAGACACATGACTTGGTGTAGGCACCACAGACACAGACACACAGACACATGACGTAGTGTGCGTTCCCTAGGCAGGCACCACAGACACATGACGTAGTGTAGGCACCACAGACACATGATGTAGTGTAGGCACCACAGACACATGATGTAGTGTAGGCACCACAGACACATGATGTAGTGTAGGCACCACAGACACATGACGTAGTGTAGGCACCACAGACACATGGCACCACAGTAGTCTAGGCAGCACAGACACATGGTGTAGTGTAGGCACCACAGACACATGGCATAGTGTAGGCACCACAGAACATGGCGTAGTCTAGGCACCACAGACACATGGCAGTAGTCTAGGCACCACAGACACATGGTGTAGTGTAGGCACCACAGACACATGGCGTAGTGTAGGCACCACAGACACATGGCATAGTGTAGGCACCACAGAACCATGCCGTAATGTAGGCACCACAGACACATGACGTAGTGTAGGCACCACAGACACATGGCGTAGTGTAGGCACCACAGAACCATGCCGTAATGTAGGCACCACAGACACATGACGTAGTGTAGGCACCACAGACACATGACGTAGTGTAGGCACCACAGACACATGACGTAGTGTAGGCACCACAGACACATGGCATAGTGTAGGCACCACAGACACATGACGTAGTGTGGGCACCACAGACACATGACGTAGTGTAGGCACTGCAGACACATGGCGTAGTCTAGGCACCACAGACACATGACGTAGTGTAGGCACCACAGACACATGACGTAGTGTAGGCACCACAGACACATGGCGTAGTCTAGGCAGCACAGACACATGGTGTAGTGTAGGCACCACAGACACATGGCGTAGTCTAGGCACCACAGACACATGGCGTAGTGTAGGCACCACAGAACCATGCCATAATGTAGGCACCACAGACACATGGCGTAGTGTGGGCCCCACAGACACATAACCATGGTGTAATGTAGGCACCACAGACACATGGCCTAGTGTAGGCACCACAGACACATAATCATGGCTTAATGTAGGCACCACAGACACATAACCATGGCGTAATGTAGGCACCACAGACACATAGCGTAGTGTAGGCACCACAGAACCATGATGTAATGTATGCACCACAGACACATGGCATAGTGTAGGCACCACAGAACCATGGCGTAATGTAGGCACCACAGACACATGACATAGTGTAGGCACCACAGAACCATGGCGTAATGTAGGCACCACAGACACATTACATAGTGTAGGCACCACAGACATGGACACAGGGCGTAATGTAGGCACCATAGACACATAGCGTAATGTAGGCACCACAGACACATGGCGTAGTGTAGGCACCACAGACACATGGCGTAGTGTAGGTACCACAGAGACATGGCATAGTGTAGGCACCACAGACACAGACAAGGCTCACAGAGTCAGCCAGCAGCCGGGAGGTGAGCAGAGGGATGAACAGGCGGTGTCCCCTCCAGACTGAGCACAGAAGCATACGTGTGTGTGTGTGTGTGTGTGTGTGTGTGTGTGTGTGTGTGTGTGTGTGTGTGTGTGTGTGTGTGTGTGTGTGTGTGTGTGTGTGTGTGTGTGTGTGTGTGTGTGTGTGTGTGTGTGTGTGTGTGTGTGTGTGTGTGTAAGTGACTGAGGCATTCTATTCTCAAATGACAAAGGAGAGTGGATGAGCAATAGAGGAGGGAGAGAGGCAGGGAACAGGGAAAGTTGTACGGAGGGAGGGAAGACTCACCTTGGGAGCGGCTAGCTGGACTACTGGAACAGGAAGAGGTGTGGGGGAGACTGGAGAGGACACCAAGGTGTGGAGGACTGGGCACAGGGGGGCAAGCCAAACCATGGTGGTAGTAGTCTAGAGTGGAGAACTGTGTGGGGGCTGGGGGGAGTAAGGGGGTGCCGATGTCTCCCCAGCGTCTCCCCAGCGTGATGCATCTACCTTCAGGGTGGCAGCAGGCGTGGAGTGGGGTGCGGTGGAGCGAGCACAGGCTCACTGGCGCGGTCACCTAGGGATGCTGGTGCTGCTGTTGCATGACTGATAGTTATTCCTTGGGAGAATTGGGAGATGAGCCCCATTGTATTACCATCTCCCCCCCACTACCACAACCCAAATTGTATCAATGCTGTTGAGCCTTGAAAGTGTGATTTTTTTAGGTGTCCAAAGAAATTGTGGTATCAACAAAGCAAATGGTGTATTCCATTTTTTTTTTAAATTATGCATACTTTTTAACCATATTATATAATCAATAATTTAATTTACAGTATGAATGTCAATGAATACCATAGTAGTATGAAAGGGGATGTATCGCATAATTTGGTATCTCAAAGCCGACTGAGTTAGGCTGAGATACAGCATAGAACTGGTGTATTCATAAAAAATATAACTCCCATAGTAAATTCCCTTGGCAACAAGGACCTACCAAGCCTTTGAATTTTTGCCACTACTTTTGTTTCTGACTCTCACAGTCGTATCTTCTAGAAAATTCTCTGTGTCTAATATGGTCAGCACTCCCAATTATTCACTCCACTGACAAGTGAAACAAACAGGGGCCAACCAGTGCATTCTGTATTATCGACTCCCCTTGGATTCCTATGACAATAATTAATACAATGGCAAGCCGCTGTTACCGACCCCGGCGACATGAGCTCAAGAACATAAGCTCTCCCATTTAGAACAATTGTCGAGAGGAAGGAAACTACTACCTCCAGCTACACGTGAGGTTATAACTAATGATGTAATCACCACACAGTCCGTGAGGTCATCATAGCTAATGATGTAGTCACCACACAGTCCGTGAGGTCATCATAGCTAATGATGTAGTCACCACACAGTCCGTGAGGTCATCATAGCTAATGATGTAGTCACCACACAGTCCGTGAGGTCATCATAGCTAATGATGTAGTCACCACACAGTCCGTGAGGTCATCATAGCTAATGATGTAGTCACCACACAGTCTGTGAGGTCATCATAGCTGTTGATGTAGTCCCCACACAGTTTGTGAGGTCATCATAGCTGATGATGTTGTTGTCTTAGTTCTCTCTTTATGTAGTGTTGTGGCGTCTCTTTTGTCGTGATGTGTGTTTTGTCCTTTTTATACAAATAAAAAAAAATCATTTTTAATCCCAGCCCACGACCCCGCAGGAGGCCTTTTGCCTTCTGGTAGGCCGCCATTGTAAAATTATATATTTTTCTTAACTGACTTGCCTAGTTAAATACATACATATATATTAAATGTAGTCACCACAGTCTGTGAGGTAATCATAGTCGATGATATAGTCACCACACAGTCCGTGAGGTCATTATAGCTGATGATGTAGTCAGCAGTCTGTGAGGTCATCATAGTTGATGATGCACAGTCCACACCATGGACAGACATGCCCGTGCAGTCTGGTTTCCAGTCCATAGAATGGATATAAATCCCATTACAAGAGCTCATTAATAACATCAGGTTATTACCAGATTATTACTCACACCATTACATAGCTAATGCTGTGGCTCTGGTGGATGGCAGGAACATATGAATACAGCCTGACCATAAATATACAGTACAGTACATACAATTTCCAGCAACTCAAGCAGGGTCACCACTGACCATCACAGAGGCATGGTGTACATACAGGCGCATAGGTAGCACAATCACACATAAGAGCACAGCATAGACAGACACAACACAGAAATATAGGACATAAATATAACACACGCTCAAAGTACAAGCACACAATCACAATATCAACACACAAGACATAAAGTTTGAGGGGTTGTGGTAAGAGTTGCCATTACACTTCATGCAGATAAAGCCTTTCCTATATAAAATCAAAGGATTACTTGTAATGTGTTCATCAGCCAACCAATATCGGCATGTAGTTTTACCATGGGACATTTTGAAAGGTTTATTAAAAAAATGGTTGTGGATCACTTTTTTTCCTTCCAACATCCATTAAAAGAATGTCACACCATGTTTAAATCCGCACAGCAGGACTTGGCATCAACAGAAAGAGTGGATGGGTTTCTCTTTAACAGCTGTAATTTGTGTTTTCCAATCACCATGCTGATTTCTGCTCATTATACTCTGGGTTCACATCGGTAAGTGAGCAAAGTTTGGATTGATTGACTCTAATTAACTAAAAAATGTTCCGAGCCATGGATTTATTATCATGCTAGCTAGCCACAATGTCACAGACATTCACAAATTACTATCCTGTTAAGATAAATGTCTTGGAAATCAAAGGAGTGTGTAAACACAGGGAACAGTAGTATTATTTCCGTGATCATTTTTATTTGGCATGTTTTCCATGTGGTTACCACACAATGAAAAAAGTAGCCTACAAAGCTTGTATGCAGATTTCACATTTATTCTCAAAATATGAATATATTGGTAGTCATACAAGATTGGTATTAGTATCAATGAATGGAAACTTGTGTACTATCCAAACTTCAGTTGTCTAAGTCGTACAGTGTTTCCCAACTCCGGTCCTATGTACCCCCAACAGTGCGTAATTTTGTTGTGGTCCCAGGCAAGCACACCAGATTCTACTTGTCAACTAATCATCAAGCCCTTGACAAGTGGATTCAGGTGTTTTTGTCCAACAAAAAGGTGTGCTATTGGGGGAACTCGAGGACCGGAGTTGGGAAACACTGGTCTAAGAAACCACAAATGACAATTTGTAAATGGTTTCCCATTGAGACGATTTGAAGACAGAAACTGACAACCCTGCTTAGCTCCACTGTCTGCAACAGTTCATCTAGGAACCTTCACAGTACTATTAGGTTGTCTCTTTGTCAAGTCCAGGCCCTATCCTTGTTGTGTCCACTAAAAGAAAGCAGTGTCTCCCTCATTGATATGTTAGACACAGTAGTACCTCTCTCCACTCTATTATTCCTTTGCCCCCATCGCTCAATTCTCTACTCTTAGAAAAAAGGGTTCCAAAAGTGTTCTTCAGCTGTCCCCATAGGATAACACATTTTGGTTCCACATAGAACCCTTTTGGCTCCCAACTCTGGCCATTTTGAAAAGTACCTAAATCCATATGGTGCTCTTTCTGTAAATACCCTGATGAAGGTTTGCACTGAAATACGTTGGCTTTAACAATAAATACATACTTTTTTAAGCAACATTCAAATGTACATTGTATATATTTACTGTACTTTGTATGGAAGTGGTGTTGGAGGGCCAGTAGGAGGCACTCTTTCCTCTTGTCTAAAAATTATAATAACCCAATGCCCCAGGGCAGTGATTGGGGACATTGCCCTGTGTAGCGTACTGTCTTTCAAATGGGACATTAAACGGGTATCCTGACTCTCTGTGGTCACTAAAAGACCATGGAACTTATCATCATGGCCACCTAATCATCCCCAGCTTCCAATTGTCTCATTTATCTCCACTCCCCTGTAACTATTTCCCAGGTCATTGCTGTAAATGAGAATATGTTCTATGTCAATTTACCTGGTAAAATGTTTTTAAGCATACTGTCAAATATGCTGAATAGTTTTTCATCTTCAACTTCTTCTCTTTCACAAACAACTAGAGATGATGGCTCTAGGGTACAGGTAGCAAACTGACCCCCATTATCCATGATTCAAACAAACACCCAGTAATAGATGACCTGTAAATCAGGTCCTACCACAATATCTGTACAACCTGTCTGTGAGCTATAGTGAAAGCCCCTTCACTGACTGGCATGTCACAAATGATTACAATGAAATACCAGAGGTACTGTTCAATGTATGCCCGCTGTGTTGTTTGTGACACATGTTCTGAATTTTGTTTACTCATCATAGACTTTACATAATAACACCAGTGTGTATAACATGTAATAAACATAAAACACTGTACAGTAGGCCTAGCAATTTTTACATCAATATCTCCACACACTACAGTAGCACACACACACACACACACACACACACACACACACACACACACACACACACACACACACACACACACACACACACACACACACACACACACACACACACACAGACACACACATGTACACATCAGTACACCTACTAACAAGTAGCAACATTCAGGTGTGTGTACCTAGTCTTGTCTCCAGACAAATGTGATGACAGCCAGCTCTGGTTCTGTGTCATTTATTATGGGGGATTGATTTGATGCAAGGAAATGAGATTAATGTTTTGGGAAGTAGCCTAAATTTGAGATATTGCTATAATGTTTAAGAGATACAGATATAGGATCTTGATTTGATCACCCTGTTGCAGAAGAACTTTAAAACGTGTAGTGTATTTGACGTTTAAAAAGGCTTTTGAAGCAAACAGGCTCAAATTAGGATCATACATCTGTAGCAGAGTCAGTGCATTTTTCTAAATACTCCTATTTCCTTAAGGTGTTTTGGGGGAAAGAGCTGGATCTGAAAGACTGTGTTAGATCCATTAACCTGCATGGCCATCTTAGACAACAGCCCTGCTGAGGAATCACACAATACAATAAGTAAACTAAATTGCTACCCATGTGATGACATGTGATGAAAAGAACACAACTCAGTAGTAGTGTGTCCAAGATGGCTAACGCCACTACCACGAAGCTAGCACCAGTTAGCCGTGAGCCAGGCGCATCTCCCGGCCAGCAAACTAAATTCTACAAAACCTCTACCGCAGCGTAGCCTAGTGGTTAGAGCGTTGGACTAGTAACCGGAAGGTTGCGAGTTCAAACCCCCGAGCTGACAAGGTACAAATCTGTCGTTCTGCCCCTGAACAGGCAGTTAACCCACTGTTCCCAGGCCGTCATTGAAAATAAGAATATGTTCTTAACTGACTTGCCTGGTTAAATAAAGGTAAATAAAAATAAATTCTCTGTCGACACGGCGCCCCGCCGCACCACCACGACTGGTCTGCCGACGAATACTCCATCCGCTGTGCCTTCAACTGGCCTCCGTCGGAGGGCTACTAACTTTAAACGCCTTGTCGCCTGCTAGCGTAGTGGCGGGTTCCCTCTTCCATCTACTGCTGCCCCCTGGACACTATGATCACTTGGCTACATAGCTGATGCCTGCTGGACTGTCCATTAATCACGGTACTCCATTCTGTTAATTTAATTTTTATCTGTCGGCCCCAGCCGCAAACTCAGGCTCTGTGTGTAGTTAATCCGACCCTCTCTGCCTAGTCATCGCCATTTTACCTGCTGTTGCTGTGTTAGCTGATTAGCTGTTGTTGTCTCAGCTGTTGTTTTAGCTAGCTCTCCCAATCAACACCTGTGATTACTTTATGCCTCGCTGTATGTCTCTCTCAAATGTCAATATGCCTTGTATACTGTTGTTCAGGTTAGTTATCATTGTTTTAGTTTACAATGGAGCCCCGAGTTCCACTCTTCATACCTCTGATACCTCCTTTGTCCCACCTCCCACACATGCGGTGACCTCACCCATTACAACCAGCATGTCCAGAGATACAACCTCTCTTATCATCACCCAGTGCCTGGGCTTACCTCCGTTGTACCCGCACCCCACCATACCCCTGTCTGCGCATTATGCCCTGAATATATTCTACCATGCCCAGAAATCTGCCTCTTTTATTCTTTGTCCCCAGCGACCAGTTTTCATAGCCTTTAGCCGCACCCTCAATACTACTCCTCCTCTGTTCTGCGGGTGATGTGGAGGTAAACCCAGGCCCTGCATGTCCCCAGGCACCCTCATTTGTTGACTTCTGTGATCGAAAATGCCTTGGCTTCATGCATGTCAACATCAGAAGCCTCCTCCCTCAGTTTGTTTTACTCACTGCTTTAGCACACTGAGCCAACCCTGATGTCCTTGCCGTGTCTTAATCCTGGCTTAGGAAGGCCACCAAAATGTCTGAGATTTCCATACCCAACTACAACATTTTCCGTAAAGATAGAACTGCCAAAGGGGGAGGAGTTGCAGTCTACTGCAGAGATAGCCTGCAAAGTAATGTCATACTTTCCAGGTCCATACCCAAACAGTTCGAACTACTAATTAAAAAAATTACTCTCTCCAGAAATAAGTCTCTCACTGTTGCCGCCTTCTACCGACCCCTCTCAGCTCCCAGCAGTGCCCTGGACACCATTTTTGAATTGATCGCCCCCCATCTAGCTTCAGAGTTTGTTCTGTTAGGTGACCTAAACTGGGATATACTTAACACCCCAGCAGTCCTACAATCTAAGCTAGATGCCCTCAATCTCACACAAATCATCAAGGAACCCACCAGGTACAACCCTACATCTGTAAACAAGGGCACCCTCATAGACTTTATCCTGACCAACTGGCCCTTCAAATATACCTCCACTGTCTTCAACCAGGATCTCAGCGATCACTGCCTCATTGCCTGTATCTGCTATGGGTCCGCAGTCAAACGACCACCCCTCATCACTGTCAAACGCTCCCTAAAACACTTCTGCGAGCAGGCCTTTCTAATCAACCTGGCCTGGGTATCCTGGAAGGATATTGACCTCATCCCGTCAGTTGAGGATGCCTGGCCATTCTTTAAAAGTAACTTCCTCACCATCTTAGATAAGCATGCTCCGTTCAAAAAATGCAGAACTAAGAACAGATATAGCCCTTGGTTCCCTCCAGACCTGACTGCCCTCGACCAGCACAAAAACATCCTGTGCCAGACTGCAATAGCATCGAATAGTCCCCGCGATATGCAACTGTTCAGGGAAGTCAGGAACCAATACACGCAGTCAGTCAGGAAAACAAAGGCCAGCTTTTTCAAGCAGAAATTTGCATCCTGTAGCTCTAACTCCAAAAAGTTCCGGGACACTGTAAAGTCCATGGAGAACAAGAGCACCTCCTCCCAGCTGCCCACTGCACTGAGGCTCGGTAACACGGTCACCACCGATAAATCCATGATAATCGAAAACTTCAACAAGCATTTCTCAACGGCTGGCCATGCCTACCTCCTTGCTACTCCAACCTCGGCCAACAGCTCCGCCCCCCCCGCAGCTACTTGCCCAAGCCTACACGGCTTCTCCTTTACCCAAATAGATGTTCTGAAAGAGCTGCAAAACCTGGACCCGTACAAATCAGCTGAGCTTGACAATCTGGACCCTCTATTTCTGAAACTATCCACCGCCATTGTCGCAACCCCTATTACCAGCCTGTTCAACCTCTCTTTCATATCGTCTGAGATCCCCAAGGATTGGAAAGCTGCCGCAGTCATCCCCCTCTTCAAAGGGGGAGACACCCTGGACCCAAACTGTTACAGACCAATATCCATCCTGCCCTGACTATCTAAGGTCTTCGAAAGCCAAGTCAACAAACAGATCACTGACCATCTCGAATCCCACCGTACCTTCTCCGCTGTGCAATCTGGTTTCCGAGCCGGTCACGGGTGCACCTCAGCCACGCTCAAGGTACTAAACGATATCATAACCGCCATCGATAAAAGACAGTACTGTGCAGCCGTCTTCATCGACCTGGCCAAGGCTTTAGACTCTGTCAATCACCATATTCTTATCGGCAGACACAGTAGCCTCGGTTTTTCTAATGACTGCCTTGCCTGGTTCACCAACGACTTTGCAGACAGAGTTCAGTGTGTCAAATCGGAGGGCATGTTGTCCGGTCCTCTGGCAGTCTCTATGGGGGTGCCACAGGGTTCAATTCTCGGGCCGACTATTTTCTTTGTATATATCAATGATGTTACTCTTGCTGCGGCTGATTCCCTGATCCACCTCTACGCAGACGACACCATTCTGTATACTTCTGGCCCTTCCTTGGACACTGTGCTATCTAACCTCCAAACGAGCTTCAATGCCATACAACACTCCTTCCGTGGCCTCCAACTGCTCTTAAACGCTAGTAAAACCAAATGCATGCTTTTCAACCGTTCGCTGCCTGCACACGCACGCCCGACTAGCATCACCACCCTGGATGGTTCCGACCTAGAATATGTGGACATCTATAAGTACCTAGGTGTCTGGCTAGACTGTAAACTCTCTTACTCATATCAAACATCTCCAATCTAAAATCAAATCTAGAGTCGGCTTTCTATTCCGCAACAAAGCCTCCTTCAATCACGCCGACAAAATTACCCTATTAAAACTGACTATTCCACCGATCCTCGACTTCGGTGATGTCATCTACAAAATAGCTTCCAATACTCTACTCAGCAAACTGGATGCAGTTTATCACAGTGCCATCCGTTTTGTTACTAAAGCACCTATACCACCCACCACTGCGACCTGTAAGCTCTAGTCGGCTGGCCCTCGCTACATATTCGTCGCCAGACCGACTGGCTCCAGGTCATCTACAAGTCCATGCTAGGTAAAGCTCCGCCTTATCTCAGTTCACTGGTCACGATGGCAACATCCACCCGTAGCACGTGCTCCAGCAGGTGTATCTCACTGATCATCCCTAAAGCCAACACCTCAATTGGCCGCCTTTCCTTCCAGTTCCATGCTGCCTGTGACTGGAACGAATTGCAAAAATCGCTGAAGTTGGAGACTTTTTATCTTCCTCACCAACTTTAAACAGCTGCTATCTGAGCAGCTAACCGATCGCTGCAGCTGTACATAGTCCATCGGTAAATAGCCCACCCAATTTACCTACTCAATCCCCAACTGTTTTTATTTATTTACTTTTCTGCTCTTTTGCACACCATTATCTCTACCTGCACATGACCATCTGATCATTTATCACTCCAGTGTTAATCTGCAAAATTGTAATTATTCGCCTACCTCCTCATGCCTTTTGCACACAATGTATATAGACTATTTTTTTCTTTTTTTTCTACTGTGTTATTGTTGTCTGTTCACACTGCTATGCTTTATCTTGGCCAGGTCGCAGTCGAACCTGTTCTCAACTAGCCTACCTGGTTAAATAAAGGTGAAATATATTTTTTTTTAAATAAAGTACACCTAGAGTGCCTTATTCCCCAAACAGGAACATCTTTACTACTGGTCTTTACAGTCAAAAGGTCACAATGATCATAGTAAACACACACTTTCATAAGGCCAACTTGACTACCAGGTGATTCAATAAAGTAAAGTCATACTGTATTTTTCTTAAACACAGCTGTGATAGAAACAGGAAGTTTCCATACAATTTTATAAATGGCAACAGGTAATTCCTTTGTTTTACATCTTTTTATCTGTAAAATTAATTATGCGAGAAATGGACGTGGAAATGCCTTTACGCACAAATATTGATATAATAATCATCATATCGAAGTAAACTTGGGAGTCATGCAATATGTTGTGTGGTTCAAACACTAGGACACGGGAAACCATGCAGTTTATTAGGCTGGTCTGATTCTGGTGACATGATGATGCCGTTTGACAAATAAAAATCTTCTGGCTCTTATCCATAATCATCTCGTCATGTAGGCCTAGACCACCTGTTTCTGCGAGTTGTTGACTAGAGAGCAAGTGCTTAGACCAGAGCAGGCAAATGTTCTATTTTAATGCAACAGAGTTGAAAATGTGAAGGAAACTGATTGAACTTTTGAACATATTTTCTTTATGCAGATTTTTGAAAATTCGCATGAAAATCTTTCGCCAATTGGATGGAAACCGAGATTCTGTCTCCCTCTCTCAGCTTGTTGTTTCATACTGCCCCCCTCTGCCCTGGAAGGGAGGGAATAGGCCTCGGTGTCATCAACATACAAACGTCTCTATCAACCAGAAGACTGCAGACCCGGACCAACAATATCTATCACCTGGCTGAGTGACCTGATAGGAAATCACTGTCACTACTTGAGGTGACTTCAAGAACATCTTGGCGAGAACAGATCTTACATGAATCCAATGGCCATCTCCATAGCCATAGTCTGAAATTGTCCCATCACAATAATCAACATTTAAACAATGTTGTGGTAATAATACTTGTATCACTAATATTTATGAAAGAGGAAAATACAAACTTTTGAAGTGTGTTTAATAAATATTAATGTGCCACATCATTATTGGGCCTATGAAGCAATGCTTAATGTTTGATGAATGCTTGATGAAATAATAAACATTTGTTTTCTCTTCCAAATAAATACTACGTGTGATTCAGGTGAGATGTGGCAAATTGAAAGCAGCGTTACCTGGGGGTTCTTCCGTTAGAAAGCCAGTTGGCTACTGCACCCCGCTACACAACATCCTTTTGTAATGTGCACACTATTTACCCCTGGAATGCTCCAGGCTAATGTCTCAATAATGTTCACTCCTTTCTCAGGTCCTTCCCACAAAGGACTTAACTAATGATCCATGGACAAAATGAAGCATTTAAATTTATTCATTAATCATTCATCTCCAGCTCATTGAAAATGCTAAACTTCCACAAAATGAAGATTGAATATTGAAAAGTGATTGAGGGAGACAGCTTTCTAGAAGAGGGAGAGAGAAAATGAGAGAGGGATAAAAATGAAACAACAACAACAAGTGTGCTTGTCTCCTGAGAGGAAGTGTTTTGCTCGGACATTGGTCCGGGTGGTCGAGGTAGTGTACTGAGTGGTAGTTAAGGTCACGGTGGGTTTTAGTAGTCCTGATTAGATCTCCAAATCTGGAGAAGCTTAGAATTTCTGTCAACACTGCCTGTAATTATTCTCTTTTCCAATTAATGGTGACATAGATTAATTATCTGATGAGGCAAAGCCAATTGCAATCATTCACCCTGCTAAAATTAGATCAGTCCTGGCAGCAGCATGAAAGTCACCTGTTTCATTGTTATGGATCTGCTGCTGGTGAGAGAGAGGGGGGTAGTGAGTGAGTGAAGCGTGCTGGGGTAAGTAAGTTGTCTGGCACCAGGTGAATGTCCAATTACACTGTTATCTGAACTGTAGGCATCTTCTTCTTGTTCAACCCAATGGCATCCAGACCCGCTTGTTTGTTCCCTGCTGCTGTCTCCATCGTCGGAGCATCCTCACTGGTTGTTGAGTCATCTGCCAGAGAGTGCAGAAAGGCAGAAATGCGCCGGATTGCTTCTGACAACTCCTCCTGTTTGAATAAGAGAGCAAATAGAATCAATGAATACATTCTAATTAAGAAAACAGAGTGACGACAGTAGTCAGACAACGTTGAGTCGGGAGATTAGAGAGGGAGAGCAGCAGCTTTGACGACAGACATACAGTAGACAAAGACAACTCTAGTGTTGATGTGATGCTTTCTCCGTTCTCTGTCTGCTTCACTACTTGCTGCTTGCTCGACGTATTGTCTAGAGATAGTGAGAGTAAGTTACGCCCAGGGTCTTGTTCTTTATTTTGTGGAAGGAGAGAGCGAGAACAAGTACAAGAGAGAGAGGCTCCTGGTTGAACCATGGTCCAGGTTCAGTGCGCCTGTGTTTTAAAAATCTCAGCATCCAGTTTTTCTATTAAACTGCCTTGCACTGTCAACCAACTTGGGAATCTGAACCGGCCTAGCCATGCAGAAATTCTCTGACTAACAATTATATCAGAAACAGGATCTTGGATTACTGTCCCTGGAGACTGGGGCTAGTGGGCGTCTGCTACTATCATTACTGGCCATTCAACAAGCACTCTGCACTGTGAGCCATTGTCAATTATGCCATCCCTGGTGTAAACTGGCAGAACACAAAAACTCAACTGCCAGTTCTGGCAGCGGTGTTACAGGATGACAGCGCCCCCCACCACCACACACACCCACCATCCCACACCGCCCATTGCCTCCTCCTCTGAAGCTACTGCAAAGCAAGAAAATAAGTTACATTTGGCTTCATAATGCTAGTGTGGTGGAAGTGCAGACCTGACGCCTTGGTGGTGGAAGTGCAGACCTGACTTTTCTGATCTTCTGCCAAATAGGTGGATGGATTAGTATAGTACCCAGCAGGATTCAGTCCATGAAGACTCCATTTTGGTACATTTGTTTCATTATGTTTTGTTCTGTTGGTGCGAAGTGGGAACTGTTATGAGGCCATCACCATCAGTATGTAAAATATGCAGTGCATCACTGAGGGGCTTTGGTTTTAACATGAACGTTACTCGGAGGGGCTTTCTGTTAAAAGTATGCACTACTTTATTTCTAAGTGTGCACTACTTAGAGGGTCTTTGATTTTTAAGTGTGTACTACTCTGAGGGTCGTTGTGCTTAAAGTGTGCACTACTCTAAGGGGTCTTTCTAAGGGGTGTGCACTATTCTAAGGACCCTGAGTAAGGAAGCTTAGTAAGGAAGCTGTGCGTAGTGCGTAGTAAAGCCTGCTTTAGTCTGCAGGAGCCGGGTTGGGGGTTTAATGTGAGTAGCTGCTCTGCTCTGAGGGACCCTGTGCTGGGCTGTGACGGGTGACGGTGCGCTGCGCTTCAATACACCAGCTCTTTTGTCCTTCACACTCTGCAGCTCCCTGATAGCTCCTCCCTCCTCCTCCTCCTCCTTTTCCTCCTCCTCCATGCTCCACTCCTCCCTGCTCTGCTCTACCCTCTGCTCTGTGTTCAGCTGCCTAGGGCCTCCCCTCCTCTCTTCGGGGCTAGACCTGGGAGACATGACTGCTCCCTCACTCCCTGACTGACTGGCTGTAATGTCTGGCTGGATAAGACCAATCAAAAAGCATGTCGGCAATACAAAGGGGGAAGGAATGGATGGATAGGGAAATAATGACTGAATGTGTTATTGCTCACTGTGTAGAGAAGACTAGACACAGAGGGTCTGAAATTATGTCAAAACAATTCTATCTGGGAAGAAGTCTGATCAAATCAAATCAGTTGAATTATAATTTGAATTGCAATGAAGACCTAGTCAAAACTTGTATTGTCTAAGTGTGTGGGACTGTGACGTAGGTAATGGTAGTGCTAGCTTGGGAAAAGCCGATAGACGTGGCTGGCTGTCACACCTGGATAGAAAGCAGGGGCAAGGAAACAATGCTGAATGTAAACACCTCTGTATAAAAAATATAATGGGTGAGAGAATGTTGAATGGTTCATGGTTGGATGGCACCTGCCTGCTACACTATGATGTTTGGTGAGGGTGCTACAGGACAGGACATTCTTGATAAAGATTCATCACTCTCCTTCTGTCCGCTTTGACCTCCTCTCACATCTCACCACATATTAGCCACCCATTATCCAGTAATTGAAGATCTCCACTTCTCCATGCACCCCTGCAGATTTAGAATTACGTGCCTACTACTTTTTCAGCAAAACATGAGAAAGGTAGCTCGGGGTTATTCAACCTAGGAACACAGGAGGGTTTGTAGTTGTACCATAGATAGTTATCCAGTAGTAACAACACAATAAACATAAGGCAGCCACACAGCCAAACGTAATGTAGTGAATAAATATGCACCCTAACAGAGTGAATGTATAGTTCTCTGGAGAGGAGAAAGGGCTAGCTTTACATGCCGGGTCGCAGCATGTCATAGGCACTCGCACCGAAACATCGTCAATCACGTCACTGTGCCGGCGTTGTGACGACTGGATATATGGAGGAAGGGTGATGGTGGCGTGTTTAATAACTGTAGTGTGATGACGCTACAGACGGCTGTGGTGACTGGTGAATGTTTTACTGTGGGTTAGTGGACTGGTTAGTTCCCTGCCAATGGAGGCATGACGCTCAGCTCAACATGTTTTAACTTTGGGATGCCACACATGCTCAGCATTACACCAAGTCATTATGCTGTCATAAATTATTATACTCCCATTAAATTATTAAAATCTACTCATCCCATGAATCTTCCCAACACTTTAAAAAATGATTGTGATATACTGCAGGACTAGGCAGGCGGATTGGAGAATTGAAGAAAACACCATTGATCTGGAATGGTTGTAATGTTGTATGTGTGTGGATTCATCCTGTGAAACATACATACCTGGACAGTTTTTATTTTCTGGTTGTTCTCGTTAGAGAGGGTCTGGAAGCGGGCCAGTTCAGCCTGGCTATAGAGGCTGCGTTGTCTGAAGTATTTCACCACAGCTTTGTGCATCCTCTTCTGCAACAAAGAAATCTAGGAGGGGGCAGACAGGGAGAAAGAAGGAAGGGAAGAGAGAAGAGAGAAAAAGGAATTGGTAAGGCAGGAGAGGAAATTAATGGCAGTGTTCAAGAAGAATGATGGAGGGGAATAGAGAAAGCAGTCAATAGCCCATTCTGCAGTACACAGGCCTGACAGGAATTTCACAGTCTCTTGGTTTCTCTGCCCACTCGTGTGCAGTCATCAGAATCCAGTCACATCTGGCTGCCAGGATGGGGGGTTAATTTTCTCTAAATGCTTCAGCAGTTTTGTTCTAGCTGAGGCAAACTCTGTGACTGCAAAGCTGATGAGTAAAATATTTCTACTTCACCCAGTTTAACTTTATATCAATCCCCTCAAGACATATTTTACACATACACACAGAGTCATGAACCCCCCACCGAAACTAGAAATTATTCCTAGTCTATTGGAAAGACATGATGCTCGCTTGCTTTATTATTTGAACACAGTTTCAAGGAAAGGGGTTTCTTTCAATTCTGATAGATGCCCTTGCTTTTTCTCCCTCCATCTCTGCTTTCTTCCTGCAAAGCTTATCATTGCTTGGCAATGTGTTCCCCAGTGCATAGAGAAACTAAAGCGAATTAGCTCAGCCATCTACTGCTGAAGGACAGACAATAACAGGAATTCTCTTCATAGCGTAAAAACCTGTGCTGAGAGCTCCATCCACATAAACAAAACAATGCTTACATGCAGTGATGAGGCCACTTAAATGAACCATAAGGTAACTGGTGCTACTGCAGGAGAAATAACACATCACAATTGAAAACCACTTTTAGGTTAGTGCTATCCGAGTAGATGGGGGTAGGTTTGGTAGGTAACCATTATACAACAAAAAGGTATTTTGATATTGCCTAAAATTTGAGGAAAGTGTTGGGTTGGAGCATTGAAGCATTCAGCTATGTGCAGGTGATTAAACAATGTACCAATTGTAACATTGTAAATTATTGTATAATGTCAACTAATAACAAATGCAATGCATTCAGAATGTATCTTTGTGTACAATGTCTTATTACTATGGTGATAACTACGTTTGTATTATAACAGGCCAAAGCCTATAAACCTTGGCTTGATGAGTCAGGCCAATAGAGCGCCTTAGCAGGAGCTTCCATTGGCTCCCTCTGCTGAATATCAAACATTTTACAGGCTCTTCAAACAACTGAGAGCTTCTTCCCTGTTTGGAGTGAACCAAGTCATTCCAGTACACAGTATTGCTATGGGCTGTCAAAACATGAGTGCTATGATATGATCCCACCAGTGTGCTGGGTCCTTTGAAGCTAGTCTTTCTTCTCTGGGACAGAAGCAGGTTAGTTAGCCACTATGAATAAAACCCTGTAACATTGGGTATTGAGAATAACAACTGATAGAAATTAGATTATCAGAGGGATATGCAAATCAGAAACCAAAAAACTAAAATGAATTACATTACATTAAATCTGTTTCTATTTATAATGAGAAAATGAGAGATGTTGGTAGGTGGTTCTGTACTAAATGTCTATGTCTAGAGCTGAAACAAACAGAAATGGTTAAGGAGGGCTAAATACAGAGTAAAAGAAAATCAGGCTTTGATCACGAGCGTGGAGAATCCTGCCCACAGGATTTTATTTCTGCATTTTTTACTTGATAACATTCATTCAGTCAGATGAGGAATTGCTCAAGTAAAGGTATTAGTCATTTTGGAGAAACAAATAATGTCTATTGCTTATTGCCCGAAGCAGTGCATGTTTTATTTCCTGTTTAGGCTATAGAATATGGTCTTCATCTGCAATTTATTTTAAGATCAAAGTTAAATTGGGTCCAGGACCATAAAAACCGAAACGGTTGAAATGTTGTTTTCTGTAGCTTCTCTCACAACTATTCAACACCTTTAGGAGTATACGTTGTTCTGTTGTTTTCATTGAAGATCTTTAGGAGTATACGTTGTTCTGTAGTTTTCATTCAACACCTTTAGGAGTATACGTTGCTCTGTAGTTTTCATTGAAGACCTTTAGGAGTATACGTTGTTCTGTAGTTTTCATTGAAGACCTTTAGGAGTATACGTTGTTCTGTAGTTTTCATTCAACACCTTTAGGAGTATACGTTGTTCTGTAGTTTTCATTGAAGACCTTTAGGAGTATACGTTGTTCTGTAGTTTTCATTGAAGACCTTTAGGAGTATACGTTGTTCTGTAGTTTTCATTGAAGACCTTTAGGAGTATACGGTGTTCTGTAGTTTTCATTTAAGACCTTTAGGAGTATACGTTGTTCTGTAGTTTTCATTCAACACCTTTAGGAGTATACGTTGTTCTGTAGTTTTCATTCAACACCTTTAGGAGTATACGTTGTTCTGTAGTTTTCATTCAACACCTTTAGGAGTATACGTTGTTCTGTAGTTTTCATTTAAGACCTTTGGGAGTATACGTTGTTCTGTAGTTTTCATTCAACACCTTTAGGAGTATACGTTGTTCTGTAGTTTTCATTCAACACCTTTAGGAGTATACGTTGTTCTGTAGTTTTCATTGAAGACCTTTAGGAGTATACGTTGTTAGGGTAGTTTTCATTCAACACCTTTAGGAGTATACGTTGTTCTGTAGTTTTCATTCAACACCTTTAGGAGTATACATTGTTCTGTAGTTTTCATTCAACACCTTTAGGAGTATACGTTGTTCTGTAGTTTTCATTGAAGACCTTTAGGAGTATACGTTGTTCTGTAGTTTTCATTCAACACCTTTAGGAGTATACGTTGTTCTGTAGTTTTCATTGAAGACCTTTAGGAGTATACGTTGTTCTGTAGTTTTCATTCAACACCTTTAGGAGTATACGTTGTTCTGTAGTTTTCATTCAACACCTTTAGGAGTATACGTTGTTCTGTAGTTTTCATTGAAGACCTTTAGGAGTATACGTTGTTCTGTAGTTTTCATTGAAGACCTTTAGGAGTATACGTTGTTCTGTAGTTTTCATTCAACACCTTTAGGAGTATACGTTGTTCTGTAGTTTTCATTCAACACCTTTAGGAGTATACGTTGTTCTGTAGTTTTCATTGAAGACCTTTAGGAGTATACTTTGTTCTGTAGTTTTCATTCAACACCTTTAGGAGTATACGTTGTTCTGTAGTTTTCATTGAAGACCTTTAGAAGACCTTTAGTATACGTTGTTCTGTAGTTTTCATTGAAGACCTTTAGGAGTATACGTTGTTCTGTTGTTTTCATTGAAGACCTTTAGGAGTATACGTTGTTCTGTAGTTTTCATTGAAGACCTTTAGGAGTATACGTTGTTCTGTAGTTTTCATTCAACACCTTTAGGAGTATACGTTGTTCTGTAGTTTTCATTCAACACCTTTAGGAGTATACGTTGCTCTGTAGTTTTCATTGAAGACCTTTAGGAGTATACGTTGTTCTGTAGTTTTCATTGAAGACCTTTAGGAGTATACGGTGTTCTGTAGTTTTCATTCAACACCTTTAGGAGTATACGTTGTTCTGTAGTATTCATTTAAGACCTTTAGGAGTATACGTTGTTCTGTAGTTTTCATTCAACACCTTTAGGAGTATACGTTGTTCTGTAGTTTTCATTCAACACCTTTAGGAGTATACGTTGTTCTGTAGTTTTCATTCAACACCTTTAGGAGTATACGTTGTTCTGTAGTTTTCATTTAAGACCTTTAGGAGTATACGTTGTTCTGTAGTTTTCATTCAACACCTTTAGGAGTATACGTTGTTCTGTAGTTTTCATTCAACACCTTTAGGAGTATACGTTGTTCTGTAGTTTTCATTCAACACCTTTAGGAGTATACGTTGTTCTGTAGTTTTCATTTAAGACCTTTGGGAGTATACGTTGTTCTGTAGTTTTCATTCAACACCTTTAGGAGTATACGTTGTTCTGTAGTTTTCATTCAACACCTTTAGGAGTATACGTTGTTAGGGTAGTTTTCATTCAACACCTTTAGGAGTATACGTTGTTCTGTAGTTTTCATTGAAGACCTTTAGGAGTATACGTTGTTCTGTAGTTTTCATTGAAGACCTTTAGGAGTATACGTTGTTCTGTAGTTTTCATTGAAGACCTTTAGGAGTATACGTTGTTCTGTAGTTTTCATTCAACACCTTTAGGAGTATACGTTGTTCTGTAGTTTTCATTGAAGACCTTTAGGAGTATACGTTGTTCTGTAGTTTTCATTCAACACCTTTAGGAGTATACGTTGTTCTGTAGTTTTCATTCAACACCTTTAGGAGTATACGTTGTTCTGTAGTTTTCATTGAAGACCTTTAGGAGTATACGTTGTTCTGTAGTTTTCATTGAAGACCTTTAGGAGTATACGTTGTTCTGTAGTTTTCATTCAACACCTTTAGGAGTATACGTTGTTCTGTAGTTTTCATTCAACACCTTTAGGAGTATACGTTGTTCTGTAGTTTTCATTGAAGACCTTTAGGAGTATACGTTGTTCTGTAGTTTTCATTTAACACCTTTAGGAGTATACGTTGTTCTGTAGTTTTCATTCAACACCTTTAGGAGTATACGTTGTTCTGTAGTTTTCATTGAAGACCTTTAGGAGTATACGTTGTTCTGTAGTTTTCATTCAACACCTTTAGGAGTATACGTTGTTCTGTAGTTTTCATTCAACACCTTTAGGAGTATACGTTGTTCTGTAGTTTTCATTGAAGACCTTTAGGAGTATACTTTGTTCTGTAGTTTTCATTCAACACCTTTAGGAGTATACGTTGTTCTGTAGTTTTCATTGAAGACCTTTAGGAGTATACGTTGTTCTGTAGTTTTCATTGAAGACCTTTAGGAGTATACGTTGTTCTGTTGTTTTCATTGAAGACCTTTAGGAGTATACGTTGTTCTGTAGTTTTCATTGAAGACCTTTAGGAGTATACGTTGTTCTGTAGTTTTCATTCAACACCTTTAGGAGTATACGTTGTTCTGTAGTTTTCATTCAACACCTTTAGGAGTATACGTTGCTCTGTAGTTTTCATTGAAGACCTTTAGGAGTATACGTTGTTCTGTAGTTTTCATTGAAGACCTTTAGGAGTATACGGTGTTCTGTAGTTTTCATTCAACACCTTTAGGAGTATACGTTGTTCTGTAGTATTCATTTAAGACCTTTAGGAGTATACGTTGTTCTGTAGTTTTCATTCAACACCTTTAGGAGTATACGTTGTTCTGTAGTTTTCATTCAACACCTTTAGGAGTATACGTTGTTCTGTAGTTTTCATTCAACACCTTTAGGAGTATACGTTGTTCTGTAGTTTTCATTTAAGACCTTTAGGAGTATACGTTGTTCTGTAGTTTTCATTCAACACCTTTAGGAGTATACGTTGTTCTGTAGTTTTCATTCAACACCTTTAGGAGTATACGTTGTTCTGTAGTTTTCATTCAACACCTTTAGGAGTATACGTTGTTCTGTAGTTTTCATTTAAGACCTTTGGGAGTATACGTTGTTCTGTAGTTTTCATTCAACACCTTTAGGAGTATACGTTGTTCTGTAGTTTTCATTCAACACCTTTAGGAGTATACGTTGTTAGGGTAGTTTTCATTCAACACCTTTAGGAGTATACGTTGTTCTGTAGTTTTCATTGAAGACCTTTAGGAGTATACGTTGTTCTGTAGTTTTCATTGAAGACCTTTAGGAGTATACGTTGTTCTGTAGTTTTCATTGAAGACCTTTAGGAGTATACGTTGTTCTGTAGTTTTCATTCAACACCTTTAGGAGTATACGTTGTTCTGTAGTTTTCATTGAAGACCTTTAGGAGTATACGTTGTTCTGTAGTTTTCATTCAACACCTTTAGGAGTATACGTTGTTCTGTAGTTTTCATTCAACACCTTTAGGAGTATACGTTGTTCTGTAGTTTTCATTGAAGACCTTTAGGAGTATACGTTGTTCTGTAGTTTTCATTGAAGACCTTTAGGAGTATACGTTGTTCTGTAGTTTTCATTCAACACCTTTAGGAGTATACGTTGTTCTGTAGTTTTCATTCAACACCTTTAGGAGTATACGTTGTTCTGTAGTTTTCATTGAAGACCTTTAGGAGTATACTTTGTTCTGTAGTTTTCATTCAACACCTTTAGGAGTATACGTTGTTCTGTAGTTTTCATTGAAGACCTTTAGGAGTATACGTTGTTCTGTAGTTTTCATTGAAGACCTTTAGGAGTATACGTTGTTCTGTAGTTTTCATTTAACACCTTTAGGAGTATACGTTGTTCTGTAGTTTTCATTGAAGACCTTTAGGAGTATACGTTGTTCTGTAGTTTTCATTGAAGACCTTTAGGAGTATACGGTGTTCTGTAGTTTTCATTCAACACCTTTAGGAGTATACGTTGTTCTGTAGTTTTCATTCAACACCTTTAGGAGTATACGTTGTTCTGTAGTTTTCATTGAAGACCTTTAGGAGTATACGTTGTTCTGTAGTTTTCATTGAAGACCTTTAGGAGTATACGTTGTTCTGTAGTTTTCATTCAACACCTTTAGGAGTATACGTTGTTCTGTAGCTTTCATTGAAGACCTTTAGGAGTATACGTTGTTCTGTAGTTTTCATTGAAGACCTTTAGGAGTATACGTTGTTCTGTAGTTTTCATTGAAGACCTTTAGGAGTATACAGTGTTCTGTAGTTTTCATTCAACACCTTTAGGAGTATACGTTGTTCTGTAGTTTTCATTCAACACCTTTAGGAGTATACGTTGTACTGTAGTTTTCATTCAACACCTTTAGGAGTATACGTTGTTCTGTAGTTTTCATTCAACACCTTTAGGAGTATACGTTGTTCTGTAGTTTTCATTTAAGACCTTTAGGAGTATACGTTGTTCTGTAGTTTTCATTGAAGACCTTTAGGAGTATACTTTGTTCTGTAGTTTTCATTCAACACCTTTAGGAGTATACGTTGTTCTGTAGTTTTCATTGAAGACCTTTAGGAGTATACGTTGTTCTGTAGTTTTCATTGAAGACCTTTAGGAGTATACGTTGTTCTGTAGTTTTCATTGAAGACCTTTAGGAGTATACGTTGTTCTGTAGTTTTCATTCAACACCTTTAGGAGTATACATTGTTCTGTAGTTTTCATTTAAGACCTTTAGGAGTATACGTTGTTCTGTAGTTTTCATTTAAGACCTTTGGGAGTATACGTTGTTCTGTAGTTTTCATTTAAGACCTTTAGGAGTATACGTTGTTCTGTAGTTTTCATTGAAGACCTTTAGGAGTATACGTTGTTCTGTAGTTTTCATTGAAGACCTTTAGGAGTATACGGTGTTCTGTAGTTTTCATTCAACACCTTTAGGAGTATACGTTGTTCTGTAGTATTCATTTAAGACCTTTAGGAGTATACTTTGTTCTGTAGTTTTCATTCAACACCTTTAGGAGTATACGTTGTTCTGTAGTTTTCATTCAACACCTTTAGGAGTATACGTTGTTCTGTAGTTTTCATTCAACACCTTTAGGAGTATACGTTGTTCTGTAGTTTTCATTTAAGACCTTTAGGAGTATACGTTGTTCTGTAGTTTTCATTCAACACCTTTAGGAGTATACGTTGTTCTGTAGTTTTCATTCAACACCTTTAGGAGTATACGTTGTTCTGTAGTTTTCATTTAAGACCTTTAGGAGTATACGTTGTTCTGTAGTTTTCATTGAAGACCTTTAGGAGTATACGTTGTTCTGTAATTCTTTAGGAGTAATTTTCATTCAACACCTTTAGGAGTATACGTTGTTCTGTAGTTTTCATTCAACACCTTTAGGAGTATACGTTGTTCTGTAGTTTTCATTGAAGACCTTTAGGAGTATACGTTGTTCTGTAGTTTTCATTGAAGACCTTTAGGAGTATACGTTGTTCTGTAGTTTTCATTTAACACCTTTAGGAGTATACGTTGTTCTGTAGTTTTCATTGAAGACCTTTAGGAGTATACGTTGTTCTGTAGTTTTCATTTAAGACCTTTAGGAGTATACGTTGTTCTGTAGTTTTCATTCAACACCTTTAGGAGTATACGTTGTTCTGTAGTTTTCATTCAACACCTTTAGGAGTATACGTTGTTCTGTAGTTTTCATTCAACACCTTTAGGAGTATACGTTGTTCTGTAGTTTTCATTCAACACCTTTAGGAGTATACGTTGTTCTGTAGTTTTCATTCAACACCTTTGGGAGCATACGTTGTTCTGTAGTTTTCATTTAAGACCTTTGGGAGTATTAGCATTGAGAGTGTATTCTCTTTTTCTATTATTGACAATGTGCCTGCTATGTGTCTCCCTCCCATTGGCAAACCTAGCCCATTGGCCAACCTAGCCCATTGGCCAACCTAGCCCATTGGCCAACCTAGCCCATTGGCCAACCTAGCCCATTGGACACCTAGCCCATTGGAGACCTAGCCCATTGGCCAACCTAGCCCATTGGACACCTAGCCCATTGGACACCTAGCCCATTGGCCAACCTAGCCCATTGGCCAACCTAGCCCATTGGACACCTAGCCCATTGGCCAACCTAGCCCATTGGCCAACCTAGCCCATTGGCCAACCTAGCCCATTGGACACCTAGCCCATTGGACACCTAACCCATTGGACAACCTAGTGAACAGAAGCAAACATAATGAAACATGTCACCTAAGGTTATCTCATCAAGATCAGATTACTGCAGTCATCTCATTGGTTACCCAACTAAAACAATCTGAAAATTACTGACCATGCTAAGAAACATTCCAATCAAACGGCAAACTGGATATAATATAATTTAACATAATATCATATCATATAATGATTTAAATGTATGATTCAATGATAGTGATTATGATTCAATATGTAAAGCTCTATAATTTTATAACATTAGGAAGTAGACACGTTCAGTAGAGAGCCTACCTGTTTGTGATCATAAAAAGATGCCTCTGCTCGATTCCTCTTGTCAAACACCCCAACAGCCCCCTGCTTGACGATCATCAGGACTTTCTGAAGTGCTCTGTACTCGTGGGCCAACTCAACGTTCTCTCTTAGGGCTACCTTTAGGTCGGACTACAACACATACACATACAAACGCACGTTCAGTTACAAGGTTTCACATATATTGATAACAAGGTGTCCTGACAATTTTAAGCACTTGACAGGACTTATGAGTGTGGTCCACAGTCAGAAAATATTGAGGAGACATGGCAGGTTGCAGCACAGTATGACTGAGGAGGTCCATCATGGTGGTTGGTTCCATCAACCCCTAGTGGAGGAGAGCTGCTACAGTCCTATCAAGGAACAATACATGCTGAAGCAGCAGTTATACTGCACTGTATACAGTACATTGAATGTCAGCTACTGTATGAGCAATCAAAGACATGGATCACTGTCCCAGACAAGGCTACAGAAAGGAGAGATAAACATTCTCATGAACCAATAGGCCTGGGAGTGAATCCATAGATGTACAGTATGTATTTAGGGCATACTGTATACTCGTAATTATGACAGGCTTAAAATGAATTTACAATAACATTTTGTCATAGGTTATTTAGTAGGGGGAACAAGTACACATGTGTGAGACTATATGTGTGTGCATACTACTGGATGTGTGAGTCTTACAATCTAGGGCACACAGGGACAAGTACAGACAAACACTGACTGGACACTATTCTGGAAATCAAATAAATAACAATGACTGAGTAACTGTCTCTCTCTCTGCCTGCCCTCTTCTCAAGTCTCAGCCCCATTCATTCCCAGAGTATTTGATCATTGTGCTGCTGTATCCTGGTGGTCTCAACTGTACTGTGCTGTACCTGCAGAACGAAGGAACATAATGAAGTGTGTCTCTGCAGTAAAACACAACAGCAGCAGCACTAAGGTGATGAGTTTAACCCAGCAGAAAGAGGGGAGGGGGGGCTGTAAACATGACAAATGCTTTCTATTGATTCCAGTTTTAATTACAGCAGGCAAGGCATGCAGCACTTCTGACTAAGCCCATCTGATGGCTGCTGTTATCTGAAGTGTAAATGGAACGAATTACACTTCATTGCCCATAAGAAGAAGTCTGTAGTTTGGTTGCGTTGTTTACTTTATCCACGGTGACAACTACACAGAACGCCAGCTAGCTGCTTGATTACATTAATGAAGGAAGACACTATGTTGATGGTGGAAACGCTTTGGAAACGTTTGGGTTTGGAGATCATGACAGACATTCACAGTGCCTTCCGAAAGTATTCATACCCATTGACTTATTCCACATTTTGTCGTGTTGCAGCCTGAATTCAAAATGGATTAAATAAATTAAAACATCATCCATCTGCACACAATACCCCATAATGACAAAGTGAAAACGTATTTTTAGAATTTTAGCTAATTTATTGACAAATAAATACAGAAATATCTCATTTAGAGTATTCACACCAGAGTCCATATATGTTAGAAATACTTTTGGCACTGATTATAGCTGTGAGTCTTTCTGGATAAGTCTCTAAGAGCTTTGCACACCGGGATTGTACAATATTTGCTCATTATTATTTTCAAAATTCTTAAAGTTCTGTCAAATTGGTTGTTGATCATTGCTAGAGTCTTGGCATAATATAACGACACAAGGCAAGACCCAGATGCAGACACAAGAGGCAGATGGTTTGAGTTCTGATATTTATTATAGTCCAAGGGGTAGGCAAAAGGAAGGTCGGGGACAGGCAAGAGTTCATAACCAGGTCAGAGTCCAAAACGGTACAGGGTGGCAGGCAGGCTCGAGGTCAGGGGCAGGCAGAATGGTCAGGCAGGCAGACTCAGAGTCAGGACAGGCAAAGGTCAGAACCAGGAGGATGAGAAAAACAGAGATGGGTAAAAGAAAAACAGGAGCTAGTAGAAAAACGCTGGTTGACTTGGCAAACAAGACGAACTGGCACAGACAGACAGAAAACACAGATATAAATACATAGGGGATAATGTGGAAGATGGGCGACACTTGGAGGGGGGGTGGAGGCAAGCACAAGGTCAGGTGAAACAGACCAGGCTGTGACAATAGATGTCAAAGCAGATTTATGTCAAAACTGTAACTCAGCTATAAAATTGCAAAATTACAGATAGATTGTGGATTCTATCAATGTAATTGTCTGCATAATTTCCAATCCCCCATATATACTGTATATATTTTTTTATTTACTGTCTTCTTGGCAAGCAACTCCAGTGTAGATTTGGCCTTGTGTTGTAAGTTAATGTCCTGCTGTGTCTGTTGGAAAGCAGACAAACCAGGGTTTCTTCTTGGATTTTGCCTGTGCTTAACTCCATTCTTTATTTGTTTTTATCCTGAAAAACTCCCCAGTCCTTGATTACAAGCATACCGATGACATGATGCAGCCACCAATATGCTTGAAAACATGGAGAGTTGTAACGGTTTTCTAGGTGTGATGAAGGAGAGTCGGACCAAAACGCAGCGTGTAGATTGCGATCCATGTTTAATGAACAAAAACGTAACACAAATCTAAAATACAAACACTACAAAACAAAGAACGTAACGAAAACCGAAACAGCCTATACTAGTGAAAACTAACACAGACAGGAACAAGGACACTAAGGACAATCACCCACGACAAACTCAAAGAATATGGCTGCCTAAATATGGTTCCCAATCAGAGACAACGATAAACACCTGCCTCTGATTGAGAACCACTCCAGACAGCCATAGACTTTGCTAGATCACCCCACTAGCTACAATCCCAATATATACACACCACATACAAAAACCCATGCCACACCCTGGCCTGACCCAATACATAAAAACACAAAATACTTTGACCAGGGCGTGACAGAACCCCCCCCCCCCCTCCTAAGGTGCGGACTCCCGAACGCACCTCAAAACAATAGGGAGGGTCCAGGTGGGCGTCTGTCCATGGTGGCGGCTCCGGCGCGGGACGTGGACCCCACTCAGTCAATATCTTAGTCCCCTCTCCTCGCGTCCCTGGATAGTCCACCCTCGCCGCCAACCATGACCTAGTAGTCCTCACCCAGAACCCCACTGGACTGAGGAGCAGATCGGGACTGAAGGGCAGCTCGGGACTGAGGCAGCTCGGGAGTGAGAGAAAGCTCGGGAGTGAGAGGAAGCTCGGGAGTGAGAGGAAGCTCGGGAGTGAGAGGAAGCTCAGGAGTGAGAGGAAGCTCAGGAGTGAGAGGAAGCTCAGGCAGGTAGATAGATCTACCAGATCCTGGCTGGCTGGTGGTTTCAGCAGATCCTCGCTGACTGGCGGATCCTGGCCGACTGGCAGATCCTGGCCGACTGGCAGATCTGGAAGAGTCTGGTTGACTGGCAGATCTGGAAGAGTCTGGTTGACTGGCGGATCTGGAAGAGTCTGGTTGACTGGCGGATCTGGAAGAGTCTGGTTGACTGGCGGATCCTGGCAGACTGAAAGATCTGGCTGCTCCATGCTGACTGTCGGCTCTGGCTGCTCCACGCTGACTGGCGGCTCTGGCTGCTCCATGTAGGCTGACAGCTCTGGCGGCTTCTTACAGACTAGCAGCTCTGGCGGCTCCGTGCAGACTGGCAGCTCCTTGCAGACTGGCAGCTCTGGCTGCTTCATGCAGACTGACAGCTCTGGCTGCTTCATACAGACTGACATCTCTGGCTGCTTCATGCAGACTGACAGCTCTGGCTGCTTCATGCAGACTGACATCTCTGGCTGCTTCCTACAGACTGACAGCTCTGGCTGCTTCCTGCAGACTGACAGCTCTGGCTGCTCCATGCAGACTGACAGCTCTGGCTGCTCCATGCAGACTGACAGCTCTGGCTGCTCCATACAGGCTGGCAGCTCTGGCTGCGCTGAACAGACGGGAGACTCCGGCAGCGCAGGAGAGGAGAAAGGCTCCGACAGCGCTGGAGAGGCGGGAGACTCCGACAGCGCAGGAGAGGCGAGGCGCACTGTAGGCCTGATGCGTGGTGCTGGCACTGGTGGTACTGAACCGAGGACACGCACAGGAAGCCTGGTGCGGGGAGCTGCTACCGGAGGGCCGGGGTGTGGAGGTGGTACTGGATAGACCGGACCGTGCAGGTGCACTGGAGCTCTTAAGCACTGAGCCTGCCCAACCTTACCTGGTTGAATACTCTCGGTCGCCCTGCCAGTGCGGCGAGGTGGAATAGCCCGCACTGGGCTATGCAGGCGAACCGGAGACACCGAGCGCAAGGCTGGTACCATGTAAGCCGGCCCAAGGAGACGCACTGGGGACCAGATGCGTAGAGCCGGCTTCATGGCATTTGGCTCGACGCTCAATCTAGCCCGGCCGATAAGCGGAGCTGGAATATACCGCACCGGGCTATGCACCCGCACTGGGGACACCGTGCGCACCACTGCATAACACGGTGCCTGCCCGGTCTCTCTAGCCCCCCGGTAACCACAGGAAGTTAGCGTAGGTCTCCTACCTAGCGTAGCCCTACTCCCTGTGAGCCACCCCCCAAGAAATTTTTGTGGCTGACTCTCGGGCTTCCATCCACTACGCCGTGCTGCCTCCTCATACCTGCGCCTCTCGGCTTTCGCCGACCTCCAGTTCTTCCTTGGGGCGGCGATACTCTCCAGGCTGAGGCCAGGGTCCTTTACCATCCAGTTCGTCCTCCCTTGTCCATTTCTCCAGGTAGTGCAGCCTCTCCCACTGCAGCTGCTGCTGCTGCTGCCTCTCCTGTGGCTCCTGCCTGTTGACACGCTGCTTGGTCCTGTGGTGGGTGATTCTGTAACGGTTTTCTAGGTGTGATGAAGGAGAGTCGGACCAAAACGCAGCGTGTAGATTGCGATCCATGTTTAATGAACAAAAACGTAACACGAATCTAAAATACAAACACTACAAAACAAAGAATGTAATGAAAACCGAAACAGCCTATACTAGTGAAAACTAACACAGACAGGAACAAGGACACTAAGGACAATCACCCACGACAAACTCAAAGAATATGGCTGCCTAAATATGGATCCCAATCAGAGACAACGATAAACACCTGCCTCTGATTGAGAACCACTCCAGACAGCCATAGACTTTGCTAGATCACCCCACTAGCTACAATGCCAATATATACACACCACATACAAAAACCCATGCCACACCCTGGCCTGACCCAATACATAAAAACACAAAATACTTTGACCAGGGCGTGACAAGAGTGGTACTCAGTAACGTTTTGTATTGAATTTGCTCCAAACACAACACCTCGTAGTTAGGACAAAAAGTGAATTGCTTTGCCACATTTTTGCAGTATTACTTTAGTGTCTTGTTGTAAACAGAGTGCATGTTCTGGAATATTTGTATTCTGCACAGGCTTCTTTATTTTCACTCTGTTAATTAGGTTAGTACTGTGGAGTAAATACAATGTTGATCTGTTCTCAGTTTTCTCCTATCATAGCCCTTAAACTCTGTAACTGTTTTATAGTCACCATTGGCCTCCTGGTGAAATCCCTAAGAGGTTTCCTTCCTCTCCGGTAACTAAGTTAGGAAGGACGCCTGTATCTTTGTAGTGACTGGGTGTATACACCATCTAAAGTGTAATTAATAACTTCATCATCCTCGAAGCAATATTCAATGTCTGCTTTTTAACATTTTTACACATCTACCAATAGGTGCCTTTCTTTGTGAGGCATTGGAAAACCTTCCTGGTCTTTATGGTTGAAACTGTGTTCGAAATTCCCTGCTTGACTGAGGGACCTTACTGTCACGTCTGCCCCCGCTCCCCCTCTCTGGCGCTCGAAGGCGCCAGGCTGCCCATCATTATGCACACCTGTCACCATCATTACGCACATCAGCGTTTCATTGGACTCACCTGGACTCCTTCACTTTGAGGATTGCCCCCTCTAAATCTGTCTGTTCCTCAGTTTGATCCCGTCAGCATTAATGTTGTTTTGTTTCCCCTGTCCAGACGCTGTCCGTGTTCTGTTTCATGTCCGTTATTTATTAAATGTTCACTCCCTGTACTTGCTTCTAGTCTCCCAGCGTATTTCCTTACACTTACAGGTAATTGTATGTGTGGGGTGCAGAGATGAGATCATGTTAAACACTATTATTGTAAACAGAGTGAGTCCATGCTACTTATTATGTGACTTGTTAAGCACATTTGTACTGAACTTATTTAGGCTTGCCATAAGAAAGGTGTTGAATACTTATTGACTCAAGACATTTCAGCTTTTAATTTTTAATTAATTTGTAACAATTTTGAAAACCATAATTCCACATTGACATTATGCGGTATTGTGTGTAGGCCAGTGACACAAAATCGAAATTAAATCTATTTTAAATTCAGGCTGTCACACAACAAAATGTGGGGAAAATTAATACTTTCTGAAGGCACTGTACCTGCTGAATAACTGGACTTCAGCTGATTTTGATTAATTTAATTTCAATTGACTCAGTGTATGGGGCGACTTCATGAGTTGAATGGAACTGTTTGTGGATACACAACAGTGTTTTGGTGAAAATTAGGTTAAGATTAGGGCTAAGGGTTTTGTTAAGGTTAGTGTTAAGGTAAGGGTTAGTTATAGATTTTGGCTAGTTGGGCTGTCAATGGGATGCAGGTCAAAAAGTCCCCTTAGTGTCTCCCCACACACAAACACAAGCCTCCTCTGAACTGTTAGCAATACTAATGTGCTCTACCTGACAGTTAACATCCCAACAGTCAACATCCATGGTGACCTCTGGGGCCTTCCAATGATAATATGAGGTCAGCATCTTTCTCCTGTGTAATTTGATATCTCAATGTGTCCAGTCATTACTGTGTTTATTCGTTCTCTGAGTCACGCACGGCAGTTTCCAAATGCTTAGTGTGCTTATTACGTTATGCTAATGTGGACATTATGTGTGTGCTATATATTCATATCAAATCGAAGTGTATTGGTCTCGTATACATATTTGCAGATGTTATTGCAGGTGCGATTTGCAGCTTGTGTTTCTAGCTCCAACAGTGCAGTAATAATACCTAGCAATACAAAACGATTACGCACATAATCCAAAAAGTAAAAAGAAAGAAGTTAATACATTTCAGAACGCGTATAGAAAGTATGGACAGTATATGAATAGAAACTGTGTACAGCAGTAGTTATATAGGACCTAATGAACATAATGATCAAATTAACCAATTTCCTTCTAACTCTTGATCTTTTTATTTGGTGAGAGGGGCGATAGGCCTTTTGTTGTTTCCATTACATTTTTTCAAGTGAAAAAGGCTAAAGCTATTTTTGCATGATTGCTTTTTATCAGGCTAATGGGACTTGTGTCTATGAGGAAGACTTCCTAATTCTTAAATTGTCTCACGCCAACAACTTCTTTAAAGTTGCTGCACTCGCGGATGCATGGCGGCCTAGCTCCATTGCCTTTTCTTGTTTTGAACTAATGCATTCTTGATCACCGTTTAATGAAACTCTATACCACATGGCGATTTCACATTAGATAAGCCATGTGAGACTCCCATCAGCCACGAGGCGGTGGCTGGGCTGATAATCCTGCATGCTGCAGATGAAAACCTTACAATAAATTGGGCTCTCCCATTAAAGGGGCAATCTGCAGTTGCTACATCCATTTTTGGACTCATAAATTAATGATATATACCTATAAGTTTCTTGAAGAATATAACTGATAAATGCCTCATGAGCTTAATTCAACTGTCATACCCCATCAGAACCCAAAATATAAGCTTGTTTAACTGCAATGTTTGTAAACAAAGTAAATGTAAACAAACTCTATAGCCTCTAAACATGGTTAAAACTATAATGTTGATCTCATTGATGATCACTCCTTGCATCCATAGCTCTGTCTATGAATTTGAGAGTGGTAACATTTCTCCAGTCCCATTCCTCACCTTTTTACCGAAACAGAAGCGGGGACGCCCTTGGTTATTCTTTCAACTGCTGATTGCCACTTTAAAACAAGGCTTAAATATAAAATAATGTACACCACAGAGATTTTTTACACTCATTTTGAGGTGAATACAAAAAACATTACATTAGTAAAAATGTGTTTTGTCAATGGTGTGAGGTTGGGAAGAATAGGCTTGTGTTTAAATTAATATGATGATTAAACATACAGGTAACTGAATACAGCAAATGTCCAACCAAGAAAGATTCACCAATACAGGAGAGACCTTCCCACTGGGCACAAACTGGGTGAATCAACGTTGTTTTCAAGTCATTTCAATGAAATTCCATTGAACCAACGTGGGATACATGAATTGAAGTCTGTATTCAGTTGGTTATCAGTTTGGAAAAATACTTTCCAACAGTTAGTTGTCACTTCTTTAAAAAACACAACACGATTGACCTTGGCTTGTAATTCTAATTGCTTAGGATGCTGTTGTGGTCTTCTCACAACGGATTGTAGCGAGTAATTCTAGTGACACTAATCCACAAATAACTACACAATAAGCTGAGGACCCTTTCAGACTTTCTCTTGTGTTTGTTACCAATATACCACTTTGAAGACAATTGCCAATGGGCATGTTTGAAAACTAACAAATATTTTTAGCCTACCTGCTTTTAGCCTACCTAAATGTTACTGTACATTGTCTCAATTCCAGTAAGATTAGCTGTATGAGGAATACCAGTAACACTAACATCCAATAAAATGAGTACAACATAAACCAAACCACCTTGTATTAACCAAATGACCCAGTGTTTTACCTTGGTTTCCTCCATTTTTTGCTGTCTGGTTGTGAATAGAGTAGTGTGAGTTTGCACTGCTTGCTCAATCCGTTGTTGACAGTTGTTGATATCACGTTCTAAGGTGTTCATGATCAACGTGGCTGTTTGGTTTTTGAACTCTACGGCATCAAAGACGGACCTGATAAATACAGGTGAACGGCAATCAATTGACTTGGAATAATACCAAGCTGATTCCTTTGCTAATATCAATGATGGAAAAGCCAAGGCTTCAAAGTTAATGGTGACGCTTCACGCTCTGAGAACAGCATGAATCAAACTAATACATTCAAGCTTTCCAGGGTCTCTGGTGCAGCAGGCTTAAAATGATAATACATTCTAAATACTCTAGATAAGGTAGAAGGCCTATTATATTATATTGGCAGAACAGAGGGTGGTTGTGAGGAGAGGAGAGATTCTTACTGTAGTTCTTCAATGACATCTGGCATTGTGGCTGCTGTTTCCTCCATCCTGTCAGACTCTGTTCTGTACTCTTTGGACTTAGCAGTGAGGACTGTGATTCTGCTCAAGGCGTGGTCAAACCTCTTGGTAACATCTTGGTGTAATTCCTGTCAACAATAAACAAGATTGAAATGACTGAACCATGCGCCACAATGAAACTTGGCAGCATGATTTCAACATCAATAACTTTTATTAATTCCCACCACCCACCTTGTGATTTCAAATACATTACACTATCACTTGTAAATCATGTGTGTGTATTAGGTGTAATACATTATATCATGAAATGTGTTGTGCTAATATCAATTACATTTCTCACAATTTAAAAAAAAATATGGTGACTGTGTGTAAATCCTTGCTTTATCTTACCTTGACTGTATTTAGATGGTCAAGTTTCAGGTTCCTTTCCTTTTCTAGACAATTTGTAGTGTTTTTGTGTTCTGTTAGAATATCACAGAGTTTCTCCCTTAAACGTTCAATTTTCTGAAACAGAGAAATGAATAATCAATTGAATTTAAAACACTCAACATATCTCACTAAAATGTTTGAAATACAGTAAACTGAACCTAAAATGTTAGATTACCTCAGATTTATCATTGTAAACCTTTCTCAGTTTTTCCATTTCAATTTCCAGTTGTTTTGTAGCTGATGACACCTCTTCAAATTCCTTATGAAGTTCCCATCTGGCGTTTTCTGTGTTGGTTTGCTCCTGGTGTAATTCTGCTTTAAATGTTGTTAATGTATCCTAAAATACAGTTAAAAAATGTAACAAAACTGTTGTACACAAGGAATCATATCACCTTCCAAGATCAGTTTTACAAGATTACTGGTTTTAGAACACAGCTGATTGTAAAAAGATGCTTGGCAGAACCAACCGTGAAAGTCAAAACTCTACAGAAGACAGACAGAAGAGATTTACCTTTAGAATGGCCATGGCTTTCATCTCGCTCATCATGTCTTTCTTCAGATTCTCAATCACTTTCTGAGGAGATATGTATATGTGTTGCATCAGTAACACTAGTAAAGAAGCCCACTTCATCATGGTACATGAATCTACTAGTGCATATCTGAATGTCTATCTGCAAGGGCTCTTTTCACAAACCCACCTTGATAGAGACTCCAAGCATGGTTGAATCTCTAAAAGCATGTGCTTCTCTCACCGACAACTAATGCAGATTATGTGATTGACAATATCTAACAGAAACATCAAACACTTGTGTCAATGAGGATATGCATCCTCATGTAGGATCAGTGTCTCTCTAACTAACCCTCATAAATTCTGATAAAATGGATCTCTATGTGTTATGAGCATGGTACTACAGGTAAGAGTGCATGGATCTCTACAGATGTAAGATCTTCATTTGAGCTAGTTTGCTACAGCAGGAAATGAATCCTGCAGCGACAAGAAATGTAAATGATTCTGTGATTTATAATTCATGGACATTTTTGTAGTGGTTGATACATTTTTCATAAGGGAACATCAAGTCTGAAATCTCAAAGTGGAAATTACAAACCTCACAAGCCTTTTTAAACCTCAAATACACCACAAATTTTAAATGTCCTGCATTGCAAATTAAGATCTTACATCTGTGGCCTTGATCATACTACAGGTAAAAGTGTATGGATGTCGAGTTAAGTGCATGTCTCTTTCCACACGGACCCTCATCCTCTGCTCCTCCATGAAGGTTTGCTGCTCCAGCTCCTCCAGGTTGACCTTGGTGTTAGCATGCATTGCTGCCACCTGGGACAACTCCTCCTTGGCCTCTTCTCTCTGTTCCTCATTCACACTGATCTTCTGTAGCATGCGCTTCCTCTCCTTCTGAAGCTGCTTCACCGCCTGCTCACTGATGGATGCACACACACACACACACACGTAAGTATGCACACACACACAGCTATGTAAGTATGCATACATACACACACATACGTAAGTATGCACACACACACAAATTACATACAGTACCTCTCATAGATCGTGTTACTGTAGTCCTCAGTCTCTAGTTCATACTCTTTGTTTTCCTCATGGAGAGCCAAGATGTCCTGATGCTTCTTGCAGAACACCTCCTCGGAGTGAGAGACCGCCGCTTCACCTGCAAGTCTCTGGAATATGCAACGTTAGGAAGCAATAAATATGCAATAAGTCGTATGGAATAAATAAAGTATTGTGAGAAATATTCAACGTCAACAATAACTATCATCACTTACGGTTGCATGGACTTCTTTCTGCAGCTCTGAAATCTCTTCCTTTAATTGTGCAATTTTTCTACCTTCAACCTCAATAAATATGTTCAACTCCACAACCTGTGACCAAAAAATAACTATACATTGTATTCTCAATGTGTAAGGAACATTGGTGCAAGTTTCAGCATATTCCTTAAGTAAAATTCCTCATTAATTTGTTCATTCATTAATTATGATAAATACAGTTGTTCACAGTGGTGAAACTCATTTAAGTTAAAGACTGGCTCACATGTGCTGACGTAACATACAGTACACAGTTAGCACAGTACAGTACTCACCAGATCATTGACTGCAGTCTCCTGCACCTCTAGCACAGGGATATGTTGTGACATGTCTCCCCACTCCTCCTCCTTCAAAGCTACCCTCTCTTCTGTCTCCTTCAATGTAATGCAGTAGCCATCCCAATAATCTATCAGCTGCTGGAACTCAGTTCTGGAAAAAATAATACAATCATCTTTTGAAGTGAAATTATTCATAAACTTTGCATGTATGTCTAATTGCGCAAACTGCAAGCATGGCGCAACAGTTGTAAGTACTTTATAACAACACTGTCAGGTTAAGTTACCGCGTGATTACAGAGATATTTGAGATTTAACAGGACAGATTACTTGGACAATTATTCCTTGGTTCCTTCTGGTTCCTTTTAACCTAAAAAAAAACGTTGGGTAACTATCAGATACTGTATGTGAGGACAGACGCTGGGAGATGAGAAGAAGGTACAGGGAGTGAACATTTAATAAATAACAAGCATGAAACAAAACACGGACAGCGTCTGGAAAGGTGAAACAAATAATATAATAAATAATATATGCCATTTAGCTGAAGCTTTTATCCAAAGCGACTTACAGTCATGTGTGCATACATTCTACGTATGGGTGGTCCCGGGAATCGAACCCACTACCCTGGCGTTACAAGCGCCATGCTCTACCAACTGAGCCACAGAAGGACCACAAACAAAACACGGACAGCGTCTGGATAGGTGAAACAAAACGACGTTAATGCTGACACAGGGATCAAACTGAGGAACAGATACAGTTAAAGTTAGAAGTTTACATACAATTATGTTGGAGTCATTAAAACTTGTTTTTCAACCACTCCACAAATTAATTGTTAACAAACTATAGCTTTGGCAAGTCGGTCAGGACATCTACTTTGTGCACGACACAAGTAATTTTTCGAACAATTGTTTACAGACAGATTATTTCACTTATCACAATTCCAGTGGGTCAGATGTTTACATACACTAAGTTGACTGTGCCTTTAATTAGGGCTAGGCCCCTTTTTTCTCAATTTCTGCCTGAATAACGTGCCCAAAGTAAATTGCCTGTTGCTCAGGTCCTGAAGCAAGGATATGCATATAATTGGTACCATTGGAAAGAAAACACTTTGAAGTTTGTAGAAATGTTAAAATAATGTAGGAGAATAACACAATAGATATGGTAGGAGAAAACCCAAAGAAAAACTAACAATAATGTTTTTGAGAGACCATCCTCTTACAATAACAAGAATAAGGTCATACTGACAATTAACCCCCTGGATGGAATTCCTATGGCTTGCACAGGGTGTCAGCAGTCTATGTTCAAGGTTTCAGGCTTGTAACTTTAAAAACGAATAAGAAATATTAGTTTTAGGACAAGGACATAGTCTTGGAAATGTGTGTTTGGGCGCACCATGAAGACCTGCTAAAATTGGTTTCCTATTGAACATACTTCTTTCCTGTCACGAGTCCGACCGAGGGTGTTTCCCCTTCCCGGGCGGTTGGCGCTCGGCGGTCGTCGTCACCGGCCTATTAGCTGCCACTGATTGTTTTTCCTCTCCTCCTTGTATGTTTAGTGGTAGCACCTGTTCATGATTTAATCAGCTAATTAGTTTGTCTTTATTAGACAGCCGGCCCGCCTGGTTGTTGTGCGGGATTATTGCAGTGTAACCTTCGGCTCTGTTGTTAGAAGTACGTGTTAGTGCCTGGTCGTTACGTTTTCTGTTGTACATTCTCATTCCCTGTGTTTGGGGCCGTTACTATTGTGAGCACCCTGGGATGCGTTGGCGCTATTAAAGACGCACAGCTTTGCACTCACTGTCTCCTGCGTTTGACTCCACACACCTACGACACCTGAAGTGTTACAGAATCCCGCACCATCAAATCGAATGGAGTCAGCAGGAGCAGCAGCCAACCCTCTCCCATCGATGGAGGAACGGGTTCTCCACCACACCACCATTCTCCATCGGATCGGATCCGCGATGGATCAAGTGATGGAGAGAATGGACCGATGGGAGAGGAGTGGTCTCCTCTCTCCACCTTCGGCACCCCGACTCCGGTCTCCCCATCACTCGACTCCAGCACCCTTCGTCTGACGCTACCGAGGGCTTATGATGGAGCGGCGGCGGGTTGCCAGGGGTTTCTGCTTCAGCTGGAGCTATACCTGGCCACCGTTAGACCCCCTCCCTCAGGAGCGGAGAGGGTGAGTGTCCTCATCTCCTGCCTCACGGGTCGTGCTCTGGAGTGGGCGAACGCAGTCTGGAATGGCCCAGACTCAGCGACGGAGCACTACCCAGAGTTTTCCTGCCGCTTCCGTGCCGTATTTGATCACCCTATAGACGGCCGAGCGGTGGGAGAACGACTTTTTCATCTCAGGCAGGAGAGGAGGAGCGCCCAGGATTACGCGCTGGAGTTCCGGACCTTGGCAGCCGGATCTGGGTGGAACGACAGGGCCCTTATGGACCACTACAGGTGTGGTCTCCGAGAGGACGTCCGCCGGGAGTTAGCGTGTCGGGACACCACTCTGTCACTGGATCAGCTGATTGACATGTCCATTCGACTGGACATCTGCTGGCTGCCCGCGGGCGTTCAGAGAGGGTCCTGTGCGTTCCACCACCCGGTCCCTCCGCTCCCATTCCGATGGAGTTGGGAGGGGCTGCGCCGAGGGGTACCGGAGGAGGAGGCCTTCCTGCACCAACTGTGGTCGGAGAGGACACACGTCTGATCGGTGCTGGGGGTCCGTCTGGGAGTAGAGATGGCAGGCGGAACGCTTCTCGGTCACCCCAGGTGAGTCAGCATCAGACTCACCCAGAATCCCTTGTTGGCCATATGTTTGTCTTAATCTCTTTCCTTCACTTTTTTCCCTCTTCCCAGCATAGGGCGCTAGTCGATTCAGGCGCAGCTGGGAACTTTATGGATCGCGGACTCGCCCTTAAGTTAGGGGTTCCGCTGGTGCCGATAGATTCTCCTTTCCCCGTGCACTCCCTAGATAGCCGGCCATTAGGGTCAGGGATGGTCGGGAGACCACGGTCCCACTGGACATGGTGACGCAGGGGAATCATAGGGAGCGTATCAGTTTTTTTATTATTGATTCGCCTGCGTTTCCAGTGGTGCTGGGGACTCCCTGGCTGGCCCGGCACAATCCTAAAATTTCGTGGAGACAAGGGGTTCTCCAGGGGTGGTCAGAGGAGTGTTCTGGAAGGTGTTTGGGAGTTTCCATCGGTGCCACGTCGGTGGAGAGTCCAGACCAGGGTTCCACGGTGTGCATTCCCCCGAGTATGCCGATTTGGCAATCGCTTTCAGTAAAGTGAAAGCGACTAAATTACCACCTTATCGACCGGGAAGGGATTGTACGATAGATCTCCAGGTAGACGCTGCGCTTCCCAAGAGTCATGTGTACCCGCTGTCCCAGGAGGAGACGTTGGCAATGGAGACATATGTCACGGAGTCGCTGGGACAGGGGTACATTCGGCCCTCCATTTCACCCGTCTCCTCGAGTTTCTTTTTGTGAGGAAAAAGGAGGGAGGTTTGCGTCCGTGTATCGATTATAGAGGTCTAAACGCCATCACAGTGGGGTATAGTTACCCTCTACCTCTCATCGCTACGGCGGTGGAATCGTTCCACGGAGCGCAGTTCTTCACAAAACTGGATCTCAGGAGCGCGTATAGTCTGGTGCGTATTCGGAAGGGAGACGAGTGGAAAACCGCATTTAGTACTACATCCGGCCACTATGAGTACCTCGTCATGCCGTATGGGTTAAAGAATGCTCCAGCCGTTTTCCAATCCTTTGTAGACGAGATTCTCAGGGACCTGTGCGGTCAGGGGTGGTTGTTTATATCGATGACATTCTGATCTACTCGGCCACTCACACCGCGCATGTGTCTCTGGTGCGCAAAGTGCTTGGAAGACTGCTGGAGCATGACCTATACGTCAAGGCTGAGAAATGCGTGTTCTCTAAACGAGCCGTCTCTTTTCTGGGATATCGCATTTCCACCTCGGGGTGGTGATGGAGGGTGAACGCATTAGGGCCGTGCGTAATTGGCCGACTCCAACCACGGTAAAGGAGGTGCAGCGGTTTTGGGTTTTGCCAACTACTACCGGAGGTTTATCCGGGGTTTTGGCCAGATAGCGGCTCCCATTACCTCACTGCTGGGGGGGGGCCCGGTGCGATTGCAGTGGTCAGCACAGGCGGACAGGGCATTCAACAAGTTGAAGGCGCTGTTCACTGAGGCGCCCGTGTTGGCGCATCCGGATCCCTCTCTAGCATTCATAGTGGAGGTGGACGCGTCCGAGGCTGGGGTGGGTGCCGTGCTATCACAGCGCTCGGGTACGCCACCAAAACTCCGCCCCTGCGCTTTCTTCTCAAGGAAGCTCAGCCCAGCGGAGCGTAACTATGATGTGGGGGACCGGGAGTTGCTAGCGGTGGTTAGAGCTCTGAAGGTGTGGAGACACTGGCTTGAGGGGGCTAAGCACCCTTTTCTCATCTGGACCGACCACCAGAATCTGGAGTACATTCGGGCTGCAAGGAGACTTAACCCACGTCAGGCAAGGTGGGCCATGTTCTTCACCCGGTTCCGGTTTACTTTGTCTTATAGACCGGGCTCCCAGAACGTGAGGGCTGACGCACTGTCCCGCCTTTACGACACCGAGGATGGGTCCACCGAACCTACTCCCATCCTTCCCGCCTCTAAGCTGGTAGCCCCAGTGGTATGGGAGGTGGACTCGGACATCGAGCGGGCGTTACGGGCTGAACCCGCGCCTCCTCAGTGTCCAGCGGGGCGAAGGTACGTGCCGCTTGATGTTCGGGACAAGCTGATTCGGTGGGCTCACGTCCTACCCTCCTCGGGTCACCCTGGGGTGACGAGGACAGTGGGGAGCCTTCAGGGGAGGTATTGGTGGCCTACGTTGGTTAAGGACGTTAAGGGTTATGTCTCCTCTTGCTCAGTGTGCGCCAGAGTAAGGCTCCTAGGCACCTTCCTAGAGGGAAGCTACAACCCCTTCCCGTTCCACAGCGGCCATGGTCACATCTGTCCATAGATTTCCTGACCGATCTTCCGCCGTCTCAGGGGAACACCGCGGTTCTAGTGATTGTGGATCGGTTTTCTAAGTCCTGCCGTCTCCTCCCGTTGCCCGGTATCCCTACAGCCCTGCAGACTGCGGAGGCATTATTTACCCATGTCTTTCGGCACTACGGGGTGCCGGAGGACATCGTTTCTGATCGGGGCCCCCAATTCACGTCTCGGGTATGGAGAGCGTTCATGGAACGTTTGGGGGTCTCTGTCAGCCTGACCTCCGGTTATCACCCCGAGAGTAATGGGCAGGTGGAGAGATTGAACCAGGAGGTGGGTAGGTTTCTGCGGTCGTATTGCCAGGATCGGCCAGGGGAGTGGGCACGATACATTCCCTGGGCTGAAATGGCTCAGAACTCACTACGCCACTCCTCTACTAACGTGTCCCCTTTTCAGTGTGTGTTGGGATACCAGCCGGTCCTGGCACCATGGCATCCGAGCCAGACCGAGGCTCCTGCGGTGGAGGAATGGGTACAGCGCTCCAAGGAGACCTGGAGGGCCGTCCAGGAGTCTCTACGACAAGCGAGTGGACGGCAGAAGAGGAGTGCTGACCGCCACCGCAGTGAGGCCCCCGTGTTTGTACCGGGGGACAGGGTCTGGCTCTCGACCCGAAACCTACCTCTCCGCTTGCCCTGCCGGAAGCTGGGTCCGCAGTGTGTAGGGCCCTTTAAAGTCCTGAGGAGAATAAACGAGGTGTGTTATCGATTACAACTCCCTTCCTATTATCGAATTAACCCCTCGTTTCATGTGTCTCTCCTCAGGCCGGTGGTAGCTGGTCCCCTGCAGGACAGTGAGGTACCGGAGGTCCCTCCCCCTCTGGACATCGAGGGGACCCCGGGCGTACACGATCCGGGCCATTCTGGACTCAAGACGCCGGGTGAGGGGCCTGCAGTACCTCGTGGACTGGGAGGGGTACGGTCCGGAGGAGAGGTGCTGGGTACCGGTGAGGGACATCTTGGATCCATCCATGTTGAGGGATTTCCATCGCTCCATCCGGATCGCCCTGCACCTCGTCCTCCGGGGCGACCTCGAGGCCGGTGTCGGCGCGCTGCGGGAGCCGCGCGTCAGGAGGGGGTACTGTCACGAGTCCGACCGAGGGTGTTTCCCCTTCCCGGGCGGTTGGCGCTCGGGCGGTCGTCGTCACCGGCCTATTAGCTGCCACTGATTGTTTTTCCTCTCCCTCCTTGTATGTTTAGTGGTAGCACCTGTTCATGATTTAATCAGCTAATTAGTTTGTCTTTATTAGACAGCCGGCCCGCCTGGTTGTTGTGCGGGATTATTGCAGTGTAACCTTCGGCTCTGTTGTTAGAAGTACGTGTTAGTGCCTGGTCGTTACGTTTTCTGTTGTACATTCTCATTCCCTGTGTTTGGGGCCGTTACTATTGTGAGCACCCTGGGATGCGTTGGCGCTATTAAAGACGCACAGCTTTGCACTCACTGTCTCCTGCGTTTGACTCCACACACCTACGACACCTGAAGTGTTACATTTCCGTATAAATATTATAGTTTGATTACATTTTAGGGTACATGAGGAGTAAATAGAAACATATTTTGACTTGTTGAAACAAAGTTTAGGGGTAGATTTTCGGATTCCTTTCTCTGCATGTTGAACGAGTGGACTACTCAAATTGATGGCGCCAACTAAACTGCCTTTGTGTGATATAAAGAAGGATTACATCTAACAAAACGACACTACATGTTATAGCTAGGACCCTTTGGGTGACAAATCAGAGGAAGATTTTCAAAAAGTAAGTGAATATTTAATCGCTATTTGTGAATTTATGAAACCTGTGCCGGTGGAAAAATATTTTGAAATGGGACGCCGTCCACAAACAATCGCATGGCATGTTTTCGATGTAATAGCTACTGTAAATCGGACAGTACAGTTAGATTAACAATAAATTAAGCTTTCAACCGATATAAGACACTTATATGTACCTAAATGTTTAATATCCATCATTTTTAGGATTATTTATTTCAAGTGCGCGCCCTCTAGTTTCACCGGAAGTAAAAGGGCCTATAAACAGCTTGGAAAATTCCAGAAAATGGTGTCATGGCTTTAGAAGCTTCTGATAGGCTAATTGACATAATTTGAGTCAATTGGAGATGTACCTGTAGATGTATTTCAAGGCCTACCTTCAAACTCAGTGCCTCTTTGCTTGACAGTATGGGAAACTCAAAATAAATCAGCCAAGACCTCAGTAAAACAAATTGTAGACCTCCACAAGTCTGGTTCATCCTTGGGAGCAATTTCCAAACGCCTGAAGGTACCACGTTCATCTGTACAAATAATAGTATGCAAGTATAACATAAACACCATGGAACCACACAGCCGTCATACCACTCAGGAAGGAGACACATTCTGTCTTCTAGAGATGAACGTACTTTGGTGTGAAAATCAATCCCAGAACAACAGCAAAGGACCTTGTGAAGATGATGGAGAAAACAGGTACAAAAGTATCTATATCCACAGTAAAATGTGTCCTATATCGACATAACCTGAGAGGCCGCTCAGCAAGGAAGAAGCCACTGCCCCAAAACCGCCATAAAAACAGACTACGGTTTGCAACTGCACATGGGGACAAAGATTGTACTTTTTAGAGAAATGTCCTCTGGTCTGGCCATAATAACCATTGTTATGTTTGGAGGAAAAAGGGGGAGGCTTGCAAGCCGAAGAACACCATCCCAACCGTGAAGCACGGGGTTGGCAGCATCATGTTGTGGGGGTGTTTTGCTGCAGGAGGGACTGGTGCACTTCACAAAATAGATTGCATCATGAGGTAGGAAAATGATGTGGATATATTGAAGCAACATCTCAAGACATCAGTCAGGAAGTTAAAGCTTGGTCGCAAATGGATCTTCCAAATGGACAATGACCCCAAGGATACTTCCAAAGTTGTGTCAAAATGGCTTAAGGACAACAAAGTCAAGGTATTGGAGTGGTTATCACAAAGCCCTGACCTCAATCCTATAGAAAATATGTGGACAGAACTGAAAAAGCGTGTGCGAGCAAGGCCTATAAACCTGACTCAGTTACACCAGCTCTGCCAGGAGGAATGGTCCAAAATTCACCCAACTTATTGTGGGAAACTTGTGGAAGGCTTCCCAAAACGTTTGACCCAAGTTAAACAATTTAATGGCAATGCTACCAAATACTAATTGAGTGTATGTAAACTTGGGGATCTGATGGAAAAAATAAATGCTGAAATAAATCATTCTCTCTACTATTATTCTGACATTTCACATTCTTAAAATAAAGTGGTGATCATAACTGACCTAAGACAGGGAATTTTTACTAGGATTAAATGTCAGGAATTGTGAAAAACTGAGTTTAAATGTATTTGGCTAAGGTGTATGTAAACTTCCGACTTCGCCCTGTAGATATAGAGGAAGCAATCAACAAAGTAAGGAGTCCAGGTGAGTCCAATGAAGCGCTGATGTGCGTAATGATGGTGATAGGTGTGCATAATGATGGGCAGCCTGGCGCCCTTGAGTGCCAGAGAGAGGGAGTGAGAGCAGGCGTGACACTATAATACTATTTAATATGCTGTATACTGTACTCACAGTCTGTCATTTAGCAGATTCCTGATGCCCTTAAGTTCATTGAACATCAATCCTCTATCCTCATCTGCTTTCAGTTCTTCCTTTCTCATCTCTTCTTGAAAACTCTTCAGTTCACTGAAGGTCTTTGAAAATGTCTCAAGGGCCTAAAATAAAAAAATATATAAATATATGCAATATATATGTGATAATAACAGTGTAGAAAAAATCTTGAACAAAATGAATTGTGAACAGTACCTTATGTTGAGCCGTATTAATTTGGATCATGAAATCGCTCTCCAGCTGCAGTTTTTCCTTCACCAGAGGCCCATTTTTCTTGATGAAATCAATGTCCTCATTTAACCGCCGATTCAGAACTTCTGTCTTGATCAATCTATCTGTCACTTGGTGAAGTTTATCTCTTCTCAATTTCAGATGCCATTTCAATTCACTGATGTCTCTGGTACAGGCCTCATGCTCTGGAGAGAAACAGCACATATCCAGGTTTCAAGTAAAGTTGCACTATAAGCAATATATAATGAATTTACCAAACCTACTAGATTACAGTTTATTTTGTCTTCAACAACAAGTGTTGCAAAATAATACTCCTAATAAAAGAGTGATAACAACATGAATGACCTTTCTTTAAGGGATATTTGTCTTTTGCCACTGACTGACCTTTCTGGACAGCTACAGGGAACTCCTGCTGCTTCCACAGTGAAATACTATAAATTTTCCTCCCTAAAGTTCTCCTTCTCTTCTTCTCCGACTGTAGAGCCTCCTCTGCATCCTGGCGATCAGCTTCCAGACGTTCAATCAGATACACTACTTCTACCAGGACGTCCGTGGTTTCCTTACGCAGCGGAGACAACGGGTCACCCTCTGTATGAAGGAAGAGAGATGCTCGTATAGTATATGGTTGATTCAAAATAGTGCGCATGTTATAGATTCCATTATAGATAGATGCCACTGTATCCCTCTCATTTGATTAAAAAAAATACAAAATATTCACCTCTTTCACCTCTTGCACTTAGTCCAATGCCTTCGATGTATAACTCTGTAGGTATCATTGAAGACACAGATTCACTGGAATTCAATCTGGAAAACATGGAACACATTTCTTCACAGACCTGAAGAAATAGGAACATTCATTGCTGTAAATGTAAAGCTTTAAATGAAGACTAATAAAAAAAAAAAAATCAAACTGTATTCATCAGGTACACAGTTTAAAGAAGGTTTGAAAGGTGCAGCAAAATGCTTGTGTGCTAACTCCCTCAACATTACAGTACAATAACCAATAATAAACATCAATAATAAGAGTCAAGTTAAAAATAACAAGTAATAGATCAGTATAGATCATGAATGTGCTATGTCCAGTATGACTGTATTTACAAATATTGTGTCTTGGTCACGCAGTTGACAATAGTATATAATAGAACACCAACGTTGACTGTGTTTGTGTGGGTGTGTGTGTATATTTGTGTGTGAGTCAATGTGCATGTGTGTGCTTGTGTGGGTTTGTTAATGGGTTGTTGTGGACGTGTTAAACTATACCCCATACGAGTAAACAAACAAGAATTTGACCAACAGGGGACATTTTTTTGGTCCCCACAAGGAAAAATGCTATTTCTAGCATGTTTAGGTTAGAATTAGTGCTGGGGTTAGAATTAGGGTTAGGGGTTAAATGTTAGGGTTAGGAGTTAGGGTTAAGATTAGATTTTGGGGTTAGGGAAAATCGGACTTTGAATGGGTTGGAGTTGGAGGTGACACATAGGATATAACATAGGACCAAAAAGATACATCTTACCTAAAAGTTTTGCTTTTTTGCTGTTTTTCATGAGACATCTGATGCTGAACATTTCCCGACTGGTAGAGGAGACAGGCAGACAAATTACAGATTTTTTTTTTTCTTCATATTTTTAACTCATAATTAACTCAAAAAGCTTTTTTGCATGATCACACTTTGAATCTTACCTGTTGACACCAGTTCTCCACTTTCCTCTTCAGCTCCTGAATATGGCAAACAGCTTTGTTGACGCACGGCGAGGGTGTGTTAACCAGGGCACAACTGCGACGTCTGCTGGGGCACACTGCTTGAAGATCTACCTGATCTTAAAAGATATCAGAAATGACCAGCCGTAAATCAAATTGAAGAGTTAGACCTATGCCCCGATTCATGATAATTTGGGGTTGTCTTGATGAAAAGCCAAAAACACATAACTGCTTTCCATAAATATGATACATACAAACAACAGTATGACAGTATAACATAAGGAATCATTAATATGACATTTGTATCCCTTAAAATCCGACACAAACATATAGTATATTGGACACATATTCCACTTTGTGTGAAAGAGACTTACTGTACACAGTGTTATGACAATGAGACAATGATCTTATGTAATTTCCACTATCACCCATAAATGTCCTTATAACCAATCACTGTATTGTAAGCATCAGGGAATAGGCCAAGGGCCAGGGAAGCCTAATTTGAGCCTCCTGTGGCAGACTCAAGGACAATATAGGCTTAGCGGTGGAAGGGTGCCATCTGGCTGCAGTATGGCTCCTGGCCTAAATGCACAATATTGAAACAGATATCCTACTCAGTCTAACATACACTTTAGGCCAGTGCTTCCAAGGCACAACATAGCCTACTCTATGTAAGATGATGCTGCAGCTGGAGCGCTCATATGAAATATGATTAAGCAGGTGGGCGACTTTCACCTTTTGTCATGGACTGTAATGTGAGAGAACATTACCTGCTGTTGTGGCAATCTGTCTCAAGTGTCTCTTTAGAAGCAAGACAATGTGTGATGACAGACAGTATTCCCATTGTATGACAATGCTACCACCTGTATCTCTGTTCTGTTTCAATTACCTTTCAAGTGTTTATGTGTGTGAGGGGGTTATTATTTGTGCAAAATATCATTCAAACCTTGTAAACTTGGCCCGTCCTCCCTTGATGGGAATCTGAGTGGTTCAACTTCAGGCATTGTCGCAATATGCAATCTCCACAATACTATGCAAAAAACAACAAATTATTGTTAGTTAGATCAATGTTGGTCAAATTAAATAACTTATTTGCTACCTTTACATCTTGCCACTGTGCAAACTAATGGCAAAGCTGTGTGTCATGTCTTATGTTATGGCATGGAAGAAAGTCGAAGCGTGATCGAGTTGGCTATCAACTTACTTGTTCCCAGAATGGATAGGCCTTCGTTCTTTTAAAATTGTAACATCCTGATTCAGGCGCTACTGTAACTACCACTGACTGATACGTTATCTGGAAACAATATATCCGATGAAATGTTCAACTAACTTTATTTTATGACCAGAAAGTTACAAGAAAGGAGTTGTAATGTCCCGTGTGATTCTATTCCGCGTTGAATGGCTGCGTAAACTTCCCGTGTCACATGGTTGCTAAGCAACAAGCAAAGGGCTGCATTCAAGACCAGTAGTAGAGGTTTGTTCATTGTACTTTATAATATGACAAATAATAACCCCTCACGGCTTCTCGAGGCCCTTTGCATGGCACAGGCATTGCTCGTCTGCCATCTAAGTTAGTGGGACATATTGTGCGTTGTATTAATTCAGAGGAACGTTTTCACCAAGGTTAGGCTAAAGTCTAGACATTTTGAGACACTATAACAGCATTTTAGGATGATAAGTTGCATGAAGTTTCCCAGTGAAACTGTTTGGCTGACTAGAGGAATAACAAATGTAATTATACTAGGGTAAGTAAGGCTTGTTGTAGAAATGAGTCATGAAGCAAGTTAGCCTATGAATGAAAGGACAATGGGGCATCACATTTGTGCTTAAGCAGCAATTGCACATGCATTCATTACAAGTACAACATAAAAATTATCTGTTTGTTGAGCATTAATTAATGAGATACCAACACAATACATGTCACTTCCTACTGGCAATCAATGCCATTTCCACTTAAAGCACAATTGAATGCTCTAGAAGTTAAACAAAATAAGGAGCAGACATTATATGCCTACCATTCTTAGATCTGTGAGACAGGTTCTAAGATAGGGCAGGGTCAATAAGACCTTAACTGGATACTGGTATGGAAGCATGCAAGACAGGATTATCACAAAATATATAGATTGTATTACAAATATAGTAAAGTACGCCAGTTTACTGGTCAGGCGTAATTGATGTCACCAAAGGTAATTTACAGTTTTACAAAGGCCTGAAACAAAACACAGCCAATTTTATGTGGAAGCACAGCAAACTGATTTTCAGTGCAACACAGCAAACACAATATTCAACAGGGATTCAATATCAAAGGTCTAACAGACTAAGGTGTTACGTGAATAAAACTGCATGCTCTCTCAATCCCCCCTCCCCCCCCAAAAAAACAGTAAGCTATCAAACACAATACATACCTCTGCTGCCTCAGCTGTCTCAAGTTCACTCCACTCGACACAGCCACCATTTATTTTTTAGGTTGTTTTTTAACCTTAATTTAAGCAGGGGGTCATGCTGAGACCGTGGTCTCTTTCGCACATGAGCTCTGCATGAACACACCAATAAACAACAATTACACTATACATATCTATAAACACATCAATTACACCCCACTGGCACAGATGTCAATTCAACGTCTATTCCACGTTGGTTCAATGTAATTTCCTTGAAATTACGTGGAAACAACGTTGATTCAACCAGTGTGTGCCCAGTAGGACAAAAGATGAAAAGCAAAACAACCATATGAAACAAACACATTCTTAAGTAGAGTTTCAAGTTGTAATGTCACGTGCACAAGTACAGTGAAATGTCTTTCTTAACCCAACAATGCAGTAATCAATATCAATGTAGTACTAAAAATAACATAAGGCAGAACAAAAACACACACATACAAAGAATTAAGAAGAACACAATAAGTAACCTATATACAGGGTCAGTTCCAATCCCATATTTACAATGTGCAGGGATATTGCAGCAATAGACATCAGGATATATGATAAACAAAGTAGCAGCAGCGTTTATGATTACTGTATGTGAGTGTGTGTGTGTGTGTGTGTGTGTGTGTGTGTGTGTGTGTGTGTGTGTGTGTGTGTGTGTGTGTGTGTGTGTGTGTGTGTGTGTGTGTGTGTGTGTGTGTGTGTGTGTGTGTGTGTGTGTGTGTGTGTGTGTGTGTGTGTTGAAGTGTCAGTGTTCATGAGTGTGTAGAGTCCTGTGAGTGTGCATAGAGACTAAAATATAAAATACAAGGGTCAACAATCCCATGTGTAACTCTGTTGTGTGTCGCACTGCTTTGCTTTATCTTGGCCAGGTCACAGTTGTAAATGAGAACTTGTTCTCAACTGGCCTACCTGGTTAAATAAAGGTGAAATAAATCAAATAAAAAACTCAGTTCGTGTAGCCATTTTGATAGCTTTTTAGCAGTCTTTTGGCTTGGGGATAGAAGCTGTTCAGGAGCCTGTTGGTGATTTAATGCACCAGTTACTGTGCTGAAGCAGAGGCCCTCTGACATCAAAGCAGAGGCCCTCTAACATATGCCTAAATTGGAAACCTGATCTCAGAGCATTTTGTGTTATTCTGTACGTAAATCTGAGACATTTGGCTAAGTTTAGGAGTTAGGTTAAAGGGTTAGGGTTAGCTAAAAGGTTAAGGTTAGGGTTAGCTTAAAGGATTAAGGCTATCTGGATATTAAGGCTACCTGGCTATCACTTTTTTTGGTTACTCCCTGATTCCATGTGTTATTTCATAGTGTTGATGTCTTCACTATTATTCTACAATGTAGAAAATAGTAAAACTAATACAAATAATGAGTAGGTGTGTCCAAACTTTTGACTGGTACTGTATATATATATATATACACACTACTGTTCAAAAGTTTGGGGTCACCTAGAAATGTCCTTGTTTTTGAAAGAAAAGCACATTTGTTGTCCATTAAAATAACATCAAATTGATCAGAAATACAGTGTAGACATCATTAATGTTGTAAATGACTATTGTAGCTGGACACGGCTGATTTTTTATGGAATATCTACATAGGTGTACAGAGGCCCATTATCAGCAACCATCACTCCTGTGTTCCAATGGCACATTGTGTTAGCTAATCCAAGTTTATCATTTTAAAAGGTTAATTGATCATTAGAAAACCCTTTTGCAATTATATTAGCTGTAAGGGTTTTCTTCTGGTGAAAGAGAGGCGGACCAAAATGCAGCGTGGTGGTTATTCATGTTTTTAATAAAGACGACTATACATGAACAGACTATACAAAACAAGAAAAGTGAAAACCTAAACAGTCCTATCTGGTGCAAACACAGAGACAGGAACAATCACCCACAAAACCCAACACAAAACAGGCTACCTAAATATGGTTCCCAATCAGAGACAATGACTAACACCTGCCTCTGATTGAGAACCATATCAGGCCAGACATAGAAATAGACAAACCAGACACACAACATAGAATGCCTACCCAGCTCACGTCCTGACCAACACGAAATCAAGGAAACACATACGAACGATGGACAGAACGTGACATTAGCACAGCTGAAAACTGTTGTTCTGATTAAAGAAGCAATAAGTGGGAGGCCCCAGTGCACAACTGAACAAGAGGACAAGTACATTAGAGTGTCTAGTTTGAGAAACAGACACCTCACAAGTCCTCAACTGGCAACTTCATTAAATAGTATCCGCAAAACACAAGTCTCAACGTCAACAGTGAAGAGGCGACTCCGGGATGCTGGCCTTCTAGGCAGAGTTCCCCTGTCCAGTGTCTGTGTTATTTTGCCCATCTTAATCTTTTATTTTTATTGGTCAGTCTGAGATATGGATTTTTCTTTGCAACTCTGCCTAGAAGGCCAGCATCCCAGAGTCGCCTCATCCCTGTTGACGTTGAGACTGGAGTTTTGCGTGTGCTATTTCATGAAGCTGCCAGTTGAGAACTTGTGAGGCATCTGTTTCTCAAACTAGACACTCTAATGTACTTGTCTTCTTGCTCAGTTGTGCACCAAGGCCTCCCACTCCTCTTTCTATTCTGGTTAGAGCCAGTTTGTGTTGTTCTATGAAGGGAGTAGTACACAGCGTTGTTCGAGATCTTCAGTTTCTTGGCAATTTCTCGCATGGAATAGCCTTCATTTCTCAGAACAAGAATAGACTGGCTAGGTTCAGAAGGAAGGTATTTGTTTTTGGCCATTTTGAGCCTGTAATCGAACACACAAATGCTGATGCTCCAGATACTCATCCAGTCTAAAGAAGGCCAATTTTATTGCTTCTTTAATCAGACCAACAGTTTTCAGCTGTGCTAACATAATTGCAAAAGGGTTTTCAAATGATCAATTAGCCTTTTAAAATTATAAACTTGGATTAGCTAACACAATGTGCCATTGGAACACAAGAGTGATGGTTGCTGATAATGGGCCTCTGTAAGCATATATATATTCCATAAAAAAATCTGCCGTTTCCGGCTACAATAGTCATTTACAACATTAACAATGTCTGTATTTCTGATCAATTTGATGTTATTTTAATGGACAAAAAATGCGCTTCCATTACAAAAACAAGGACATTTCTGTGTCCCCAAACTTTTGAATAATGATAATAATAAAACAATCTGATGGGGATTGTTTCCAGACACGGCACGTAATACTTCCTGTGCATTGTAGTCATGGTGGGTTGAATCATTATGTGTTTATATGTTTCTTTTGTCAACTTCAATATTTGTTAAGAGTACACTGGCGCAAGTTAAGAGATTCCGCATTACGTCATCGGCAGAGGCCACATACTCGAAGCAAATGTTGGGTAGTGCTAACATTACGCGAACATTTCGAATACAGCACCACGGCAAAAAGCGTTAGTAATAACAGGATTAGCAGCGTTCTAGGTGTAATGGTGAATTGATCTAAATGAATCGTAATCATATATATGGATACGGCTGACACTTCAATTCCTGGAGGTAAACAATGCAGTTTTATGACCATGCCTCGATGTCCTGGTAAGTACAGACAGCACAAATGCACTGCAACATCGGTAGTGAAACGACATTATCACTCGTTTAAAATCCAAGTTACTGTGTAGTGGGAACTAGTGAGATCGAGAAAAAAAATGTATCACGAGGCAAAATGCATGCCAATTAATAGGGTTCAACTATTGACTATTTGGGTGTTGTAAAAATGACACCGTTATGTCGCTCATTTGTAGGGATGCTTCTGTCGTTACAGGGATACAGGTTATTTTGCAATCGATGTGCATATAAATCTGTCATCTGCTGCCTGTTGCCTTTCTTCACTCATGTGTGTTTGACAAAAACATTGAAATATCATACTGTTTCTCAATTCTTTCTGAAATACACTAGAGCTGAGCATGATCCATTCTAGATAAAATAATCTAGTCATTGACATGGCCATCATGGCTGGTTGTAAAACTGTAATGGCATCATTAACCAACAGTTTGGTATAGAGCGCATACATTTCCTACCCATCCAGTTGTTTCTGTTGCAGAGATTACCTGAAGCAGCTTCACTAATCACCAGTATAAAGTTGCCAGTATCATTTTTTTTTCCTCCATCAAGGAGTTCACGTTGGAACACAGTGTCAGTTCAGGAACCACACAGTTCTATTCAGGAACAACAACCATAAACACGTCAAGAACACTCGTGAGTTTTTGTCTTGTGGAGCCATGACCCTTGGCCTCTTTGCAATGTCTCTGAGTTGTACCAGTTCAGTGCTGTCTGCCCAGGCCAGAGGCCCCACGAGCAGATAACTGACTGGGGCAACTCAGAGACATGCAGTGTCCAGTGTAATAGACTCCCAGACAGACAACAGAAGACTGTTTAGACTTCTTATTAACTGACTATATAGGCTGCTATAAATACACCATTTCAATATGTGATGGTCATTTTTTGTTGGTGATTTCTGTACAGTTAACTTCATAACTGAACAAAGTAGACGGCTCTACACCCAGCTCTACACTGTGGTTGGAAATCAGGTGCCAACATCAATTATATTCTAATGATGTAAAAATAACACTGGGCAATCAGTGGATGAAAGTAAATACATGAACAGCTGCAATATGTAGCGTATGACTCAGTCTGCTATGGGCATATGCAGGGTCACAACTCAAGCAACTGCTCGCGTCCCGGAAATACTGTATGACAACCTGATCCAAGTAGTTTAAGAATATACATGAAAAACACCACAGTCTCCTGTGCTTTTCTTTCTTCGCCTGTGGTAAAAATAGAGCCATAATATAAATAAGGGACTTATAAGGGAATGGTTCAGCGGGCCTGGAACTCAGTTAATAACTGGGCAAGAGAGTATATATCCCCTGCAGCAATAAATGTGATCATTTTAATAACGCTGAGAGAAACGGACTTTATAGCCTCAGTTTGATTCTGGCAGAGGTGGAGAGTTACAAGTCATCTGCAATGTTTAGTTTATGGTGTACGATGATTTGCTCGTTTCAGGGCAGTTATTTTCTAATACTGCAAGTGTATTTGACATTGGCACAGAGCAAGAGTAATGCTTGCTGGGCAGGCGCCAAGCGAGAGGTTGGAAGGGACTGCAACTGGAGAGCCAGCAAATCTGTACAAGAATGTGGAGCCTGCTCATTTGAAGTTAAAGATAGAGGCAGCAGCACAAGCTGTGTCCTGACCGTTTCTAATTTCAGATATCTGACTGTCGCTAAGCTAACCACCGTCCAACTGAGGCTGGCTACTTTTGTTGTCACGCTTGCCTGGTAGAGAGGGCTTCATACTCTGTACAGTTGTTAAGAAAGACAAACCTTTGGAGTAGCACACAGACAGACAAGGAGAAGGAGAAGGAAACAGAGGAACATGGTACATTCTGAAGGGTACGTTCAACATTGACAAGTTTGTAATCTCCTGATTTGTGTTGCTTGTAGTTTTCAATCTTCACCAGGGGAATAGTAGTTTGTGTCAATCTTAGTTATTTATTTCACAGTTTAAAAATAGCCTTTGTAAGGTCAAATACTTAGCACAAGAACTTGTCTCTGTTACTTTTGTGATATGAAAAGGGAGTTTGAGTATGTTACATGTTATTATTAGTTAGTTATGTGTTTCTGTACTACTGTATATGAGACATCTACCGTAGATTGCTCTTGGATGATTAATGAATTATTAACTGAAAAGTGTTTTACATTGTTGTTACTTACTTCAACTCAAACTTTACATTACAGACAGATAATTTTTGTTTACAGTCATCTTTATTGTATAAATACCGTGTCTAATGAATTCAGTATTTTTTTTAACCAATTTTACCCAGTGTTACCATAGAGGGCGTAACTCTGCAGAAAAGGATCTGTGTGCAGAAAAATAGTTGTCATCTTTGTTTATGGGTACAGTACCTTGAATTAGACTTTGTAATGAAACATTTGGAAGTTCCTGCATAATATTAGCATATTTATCACTTTCAATTATATAAATTCTAAAGTCTTATTTGTTGAAAATTGGCCCTTCTTAGTAGAACGAGTGTAATGAGTCAAAGTTGTTTATAATATCTGTTCTCATTGTATAATTGACAAGTTCTATCCTAGTTTTATTCTATTTGTAATTACAATGTTTTCAAATCCTGATTCAAACATTAGTGGTGCCTGTTAGATCTTCAAGAGAAGATGTATGATGAGAGGGTGGTGAAAAACATTGCTCCACAAACTTGGACCACTCTAAGGGGATACGAAGACATTGCACCCTATTTTTTTTTTTATGGACAATGGAGTGACGAGATTCTTTGTTACTATGGCAACTTAGCACATGACTATGTGTATTAGACAGCCTTGGACAGTGCAGCGAGGCATGGTGTGAGCGTTCGCTCGCTCTGCCACTCTGCCCCCTGTGAAACACTCTTCCTTGTCTCACTCAGGTTTTTCAATGCCCTGACTTTTGTTTGTATACTTACATGTTTTAGTGTGTCCTGAAGGTCAACCGGTAAGAACCTATCTGTCATCAGTGTTTCCCCTGGGGTTTTAGAGTCCCTCTTGGCTGCACAGACTGTTTTTTGATGTTTTAAAGCTAATTTCCTGCAATTCTACAAATTTTACCATGGGGCAGAGATAATATTTTACACTTTTAAAGCTAGTTTCCTGTAATTCTACAACAACAAAAAATCATGGTGCTGAGAGAACATTTTCAGTTAAAGCTAATTTCTTGCAATTCTACACATTTGGACTTGTGAAGTAACTGTCCAGTGAAAATCTAACTTTTAAAAGTTCATATTCTGTTAACTCATACCCAAATAATATTGTTGACTCAACCTATACTCGCATTTGTGGCCAAAGCATAAATTGGAGATGAACCCCATCTCAAACTTGCATCTTAAACAGACCGTTTAAAAAATGCTTGCTTGTTTTCTCTTAAGCCTTGTTCACATGGCAGTTTGAATTGACTCAAATCCACATTTTTTGGCATATCCCACTTGAATCTGTTCTTTTTCCTGCATTCCCGAACAGCCAAAAAGCACATGGAATTGTATATTTCAAGCCACATTTCAAACCACTTTCATAGGTTCTTTTGAAATCAGATACAAATTTGATTCCTGGCCATACGGCTTGTCTGAACGGTCAAATCTGATTTATTTGCCCTAAAGTGGGTTTTAGACTGTTATTTGGTATATCTTGTTACTTGCTAGTTACTCTGTTGACAGTTTGACAAGAACATGTGGTAGCTAACTAGCTTGTTCATTGTTTACAAACAAATTAGTTAATGTGCTAGAAAGCTAAACCGCTACCTAGATAGATAGTTGACTGCTGTGGCTAGACAAAAATAACTAATTTTGAAAGTTGGATCATCTTATCCTTTAAGGCTTTAAAAGTGTTCTTATACTTTGATTTTGAACATTCAAAGTAAATGGGAAACGTCCATGGCAGGCATTGTTGTCACCTTAGTTTGCTACAGAACTTCTGAGTGATAGGAAGCACGAGCACCACCACCAATCAGCCTACACCACTAGCGTAGCCATGTTAGCAAATAACTGCTATCTGAACACACACAAATCCCATTTGCCACTTGTAAATTTGCCATTTGGACAGTCGATATTCCAAAACGGATTTGGAAAAGAAAAACGTCATACTACTGAGAAAGATGAGCTGGCCAATCAGTGGTCTTGGGGAGAATGAGCTGGCCAATCAGTGGTCTACTGTATTCATATTTTTAATGACTGGTATATGCCCACACCATTCTGTTGTTAGGGTACAACCATACCATTCTGTTGTTGGGGTACACCCATACCATTCTGTTGTTGAGGTATACCCATAACAATTCAGGAAACACTGGTCATGCATGCCACCATTTATTCAAGTGAAGATGGGCAGTGTGAGGAGGTAAAAAATGATCAGCATTGATGAAAAAAAATGACCCTAAGTGTCAATAATTGTACAGATGATGTTTAGTGATGGCCTCTTGGAACTACTGATACAGTATCTTGTTCGGATTCAGGCAATGAAGTGAATTTAGAAAATAGTGTGTGGGTAGTGACATCAAGTGGATGATGATACAGTATGTAGAGTGTAATGGTGGTGATAGCCAAGGGGATAGTGTTGCGCTTGTTGAATAGTGTGTTTTAACTCTGTACTGAGGGCTTGCTAAATGCATCGAGTCAGCAGGACTGTAGGACATATAGTACATGATAGAAGTTACAGCTGAGCAGTAGCACTACTATGTGAATAATACTACAACTACTAACAAGCTGTTGAGTTAGTAGTGTTACATTCATGTATTCAAATGGCAAAATGATTACCTGGGAAGCACTATATTTTGCTGCACACATTCATCCATTACAAAGGTATCACTATTAGAAAGTAAACTGTCATATCCAGTGATGTAATCCTGCTAAGTCATTACTAATGAATAGTCACTCAGTTTTCCTCTCCTTCTGATCAGAATGATTGAAGATCGTGGGAGGAGTGGCGACATCATGGCGGAGAGACGACAACTGTTCGCAGAGATGCGTAAGTGTCCAGGGCCATCTCTAAAGAGAGACACACATTCCAAGTATTATAACTATAGTATACATAATAATGTTATTAATGACATTTACCAAGTCATTTACTAGGTTACTTCTATAAAATATTAATATCATTAGCATCCAGTATAGGCTTACACAGAAGAACAGCGTTCATTCGGAAAACTAGACAGACATCGAGTGTTAATGTCCACATGAATAGCCTATGAGCAACACTTTTCTCCCAAGAGCTCCGCACAGTCTATCCTCAGCAGCATTCCTGTGTTACTGTCTTTCATATTGCCTTTCACAATTAATGTATTTTTCCTACAGGGGCACAAGAGTTGGATTCCATAAGATTGTCCACATATAGAACTGCTTGCAAACTCAGATTCGTTCAGAAGAAATGCAATCGTGAGTATGGTGTGATATCCTATGTTTGATAGTAATAGTCGTGAGTATGGTGTGATATCCTATGTTTGATAGTAATAGTCGTGAGTATGGTGTGATATCCTATGTTTGATAGTAATAGTCGTGAGTATGGTGTGATATCCTATGTTTGATAGTAATAGTTGTGAGTATGGTGTGATATCCTATGTTTGATAGTAATAGTTGTGAGTATGGTGTGATATCCTATGTTTGATAGTAATAGTCGTGAGTATGGTGTGATATCCTGCGTTTGATAGTAATAGTTGTGAGTATGGTGTGATATCCTGTGTTTGATAGTAATAGTTGTGAGTATGGTGTGATATCCTGTGTTTGATAGTAATAGTCGTGAGTATGGTGTGATATCCTGTGTTTGATAGTAATAGTCGTGAGTATGGTGTGATATCCTGCGTTTGATAGTAATAGTTGTGAGTATGGTGTGATATCCTGTGTTTGATGGTAATAGTCATGAGTATGGTGTGATATCCTATGTTTGATAGTAATAGTTGTGAGTATGGTGTGATATCCTGTGTTTGATAGTAATAGTTGTAAAATTGTCTCTAAAAAATGACCGCTAAAAGAGAACAGTGTACATGCATTTCTATTGGATTCTATTCCATTCTGTTCTTTTACAGTCCATTTGGTGGACATCTGGAACGTGATCGAGGCGTTCAGAGAGAACGGCCTGAACACCATGGACCTCAACACAGAGTTCACTGTGGCTCGCCTGGAAGCAATACTATCGACCATCTTCTACCAGCTCAACAAGCGCATGCCCACCACACACCAGATCAATGTGGAACAGTCCATCAGTCTGCTACTCAACTTTCTCCTGGCTGCCTATGACCTGTGAGTATCCACCATCACCTCATTACTGTGGGACTGTTTTTTTCTGTCTGTCTGTGTCTGTGTGTGTGTCTGTGTGTGTCTGTGTGTCTGTGTCTGTGTGTCTGTGTGTCTGTGTGTCTGTGTGTCTGTGTGTGTGTGTGTGTGTGTCATTTAATTGAAGGGAAGTGTTGACAGGTGATAAATCTGTCCACAGTACACAAGGTCTTTCATGGGAGTATGGAAGTCCAGACTGAATGTTGTTATAACGATGCAATGGTCTCATAATGTTCTTGTGCCATTGATTCATCTTTACTTCTGATGAAAGACAAGAGAAAGTAAACAGTAAAAATTACATAGTGAAGATAAATGCAATTGGGCCCTTTTTGCTTGTTTTAAGCGTTGTTTTTAATTTATTTAACTAGGCAAGTCCGTTAAGAACAAAGTCTTATTTACAGCCTAGGAACATTGGGTTAACTGCCTTGGTCAGGGGCAGAATGACACATTTTTACCTTGTCAGCTCAGGGATTTAATGTAGCAACCTTTCGGTTACCGGCCCAACACTCTAACCACTAGGCTACCTGCCGTTCCAGGCAGGTTGCACAGGTATAAGAGCAACTTAAAGGGATACTAAGGATTTTGGCAATGAAGTCCTTTATTTACTTCCCCGGAGTCAGATGAACTCATGGATACCATTTTTAGGTTTCTGAATCCAGTATGAAGGAAGTTAAACATAGTTTTGTGACTACGGTTAGTGCAATGACTGGAATTCTATGGTATTTACTAGCATGCTAGCAGTTACCATAGACATCCAGTCATTTCTCTAATGCTACACTACATGACCAAAAGTTTGTGGACACGAGCTCATCGAATATCTCATTCCAAAATTATGGGAATTGGAATATGGAATATGGAGTTGGTCCCCCCTCTTTGCTGCTATAACAGCCTCCACTCTTCTGGGAAGGCTTTCCACTAGATGTTGGAACATTGTTGTAGAGACTTGCTTCCATTTAGCCACAAGAGCATTAGTGAGGTCAGGCACTGATGTTGGGTGATTAGGCCTGGCTCGCAATCGGCATTCCAATTCATCCCAAAGGTATTTGATGGGGTTGAGGTCAGGGCTCTGTGCAGGCCAGTCAAGTTCTTCCACACCGATCTCACACCGACCATTTCTGTATGGACCTCGCTTTGTGCACGGGGGCATTATCATGCTGAAACAGGAAAGGGCCTTTCCCAAACTGTTGCCACAAAGTTGGAAGCACAGAATCATCTAGAATATAATTTTATGCTGTAGCGTTAAGATTTCCCTTCACTGGAACTAAGGGGCCTAGCCCAAACCATGAAAAACAACCCCAGGTCATTATTCCTCCTCCCACCAAACGTTGCAGTTGGCACTATGCATTGGGGCAGGTAGCGTTCTCCTGGCATCCGCCTAACCCAAATTTGTCATCGGACTGTCAGATTGTGAAGCGTAATTCATCACTTCATAGAGCGCGTTTCCACTGCTCCAGAGTCCAATGGCGGCAAACTTTACACCACTCCAGCCCTTCGCTTGGCATTGCGCATGGTGATCTTAGGCTTGTGTGGGGTGCTATGCCATGGAAACCCATTTCATGAAGCTCTCGACGAACAGTTCTTGTGCTGATGTTGCTTCCAGAGGAAGTTTGGAACCGAGGACAGACGATTTAAAAAATCCTAATACTGTACCAGGTTGAAAGTAACTGCGCTCTTCAGTATGTTTGTCTATAGATATTGCATTGCTGTGTGCTCAATTTTATACACCTGTCAGCAACAGGTGTGGCTGATATAGCTGAATCCACTGATTTGAAGGGTTGTCCATGTACTTTTGTATATATGTTGTAGTTAGCAGTTATGCAAACGCTAGTTAGCAGTTATGCAAACGCTAGTTAGCAGTTATGCAAACGCTAGTTAGCAGTTATGCAAACGCTAGTTAGCAGTTATGCTAACGCTAGTTAGCAACTTCCTCCAAACTGCACGCAGGGACATAAAAATGGTATTGACGAGTTCATCTGACTCTGGAGTGTCCTTTTAATGTTAAAGTGTTTAAATCATTGCAAGTATTATTCTTAAACTGTATATTCTTGACCTGTTCAAATTATACAAGTACACAAATACTAAACACATTTCCTCTTTTAGGGAAGGCCTCGGGAAAATGTCTGTCTTTGTTGTGAAGATGGCCCTAGCAACCATCTGCGGAGGAAAGATTTTGGATAAATTAAGATGTAAGCTCACCCGTTCATCTTTGTTAAGAATAATACATTAGAGAGAGAATTAACCATTTGCAGAGAATGAATTGTCAATGTTAGCTTTTTGTTAACTTATTAATAGTTATCCTGAACAATTTAAAATGTGTTTAGTCAGTGAAGTCTCTCTCTATTGAGGAATTTAGTAATACAACAAAATTTGTTTCCAGTGGGTTTTTCCCTTGAAGTCTGTATGCCTGCACTATTGTTCCTAGATGAAAAAGAGAACAGTGGCCCTTAACTCTCCACGGCTGGGAGAAGTCATTATTTATAATCTGAAGGATAGGGTTTATTACATAATCCACCAAATCTAGTGCATCAGACAGCCGCAGCAACTCATGGGGAAAGTAAATGGAAGGTTAGGGTATTTTAGCTTATGTTTTGTGGTAATTACTATGTATTGCTACACAGCTTTAATTTGTTTTTGTTCTTTGTAAATGCAATACACAGCATGATCGCACTGTCTAATGCTGCAATTAGCTAACAATGGTGACAGCTGACAATTAATTTGATAAATTATTTATATATATTTTGCAGTAATGCCTCCCCTCCCATTTTCTTCACAGATATTTTTTCACAGATATCAGACCCTGGTGGCATAATGGTGTACTCCCAATTCGACCAGTTTCTGAGGGAGGTTCTCAAATTGCCAATGACTGTTTTTGAGGGGCCTTCCTTTGGCTATACTGAGCAATCCACAAGAACCTGCTTTGCACAGCAGGTAAGAGTCCCCATCTACACTGAAAATTAACATACAAGTAAATCAATGAATGAATGAATGAATGAATAACACACTATAGGTATAGAGACTGGATGGATGTTGTAATTGTGTATAAAACATCCTTTATAAAACTATATTTTCCTTGTAGTACTAGCTACCCCATATGCATAACCTGTATGTGATGTGTAACTCTGTCCTCTCTACTGCATGTCGACAGAAAAAGGTCTCCCTCAACACATTCCTGGACACGATGATGTCAGATCCTCCTCCTCAGTGTCTGGTGTGGTTACCACTCATGCATCGCTTGGCTAATGTGGAGAATGGTGAGCCATCACCGCCACCACGGCATATTTAACACGTTCCTGGGTAGCACTGGGTATGAATTTTGTCTCACACCATCACATTGAGTCACCACATAGTAGACACACTTGCGCAAACACACACATACACACCCTTCCACCATCACATCACCCTGCCCGATCCCTCGTGATTGACAAGGTACAAAATTAGTCATTAGTCTCACAAACACACTGATGTTCACAGAACACACTCCTTTATTTGAAGAACGCTGTCTGAGAGACCTGCAAAACATCCCAGTGCTGTTGTCTTATATAAAGATATCAGTTGCAAACCAATTTGTGTTTGTATTAACAACGTTTGGGGTGTGTGTGTATATGTACGCCCCTGTGTGTATGTGGACTTGAATGCACATGTTGGTGTGTGTGCCCCCCCCACCTTGCCCCCTCCGCCCCTGCAGTGTTTCACCCGGTCGAGTGCTCCTACTGCCACAGTGAGAGTATAATGGGCTTCCGCTACCGCTGCCAACAATGTCATAATTACCAGCTCTGTCAGGACTGCTTCTGGAGGGGGCATGCCAGCGGTTCCCATAGCAACCAGCACCAAATGAAGGAGTACACGTCATGGGTAAGGGGGGTGACGGGGTGGGGAGATGAGGGGGACGCCAGCCAACGATTTCTGCTCAGCTTCACCCAACACATTACAGTGCTATAGGGATGGATGATGAAAGTGTGATTTGATTCCCTCACCTGTGGCAAGGAATATTACATGCAGTGTATTTCCCTTGATCTCTGATGTTCTGCATGTGGCCAGATACATTTAAATGATATGGATAGGCAGTGGAGAAATGCATTTTATATATGGATTGTACTGTATGTGCTGTGACATTTTGGTCAGTGGCATCTAATCCTATATGATATTTTGAAAGTGATTACTCTGTTTGAAGTACCTCTTCTTGCCCTCTGAAATCATACCTAGCGAATGTTTGTGTTTCTCCCAGAAATCGCCTGCTAAGAAGTTATCTAATGCTCTCAGCAAATCACTGAGCTGTGCTACTAGCAGAGAACCTTTACACCCCATGTTTCCTGACATGCCAGAAAAACCTCTGAACCTAGCCCACATTGTGTAAGTATGGAGCTATTCTATTCATACAGTATCACTTGTATTCAAGACCACAGTCATCCTATTAAATTCCTGTCAATTTCAGATCCATCCCATAATCCCATACTACAGCCCTGTATCCCCAAAGTAATAACCACAATTGGTAAAAACAGATGTTTCATCTTTGCTCCATTTTTCTTTGTGTGTGTTCTGGAAATGAACAATGTCAATATGAAGCCACGGTCCTTTAGTGCTACAGTATATATTTGATGCATTACTTTTCCAACCCTTAACAGCTAAGCCAAGTCATATGTAGGGTTGCTATATCCCAGGAACTTTCAATAAATGTCCTGGTTTTCCCAAAATACCTGTTGGAAGATACCCGGAATCAGGAGAGAATAAGCAGGAAATGTAAGCCTCCAACCAGGATTTCTGGAAAACCAGGGAATTTATTGAAAGTTCCCAAAATTTAGCAACCCTAGTCAGATGTCTAAGCTGTAGTGTGGAAAAGAGTGGCAATGCATTCTAAGGGCTGAGAATCTTGAGACAAATGTTGATTTTGACACCTACGTAGATTATTTTCATGTGGAAGTGAATTCAGTTGTACCACTCACTGTGGCCATTATAGTGCATGCATGGGTGATTGTAACTTATCTCTTTGTTCTTTTCTTGCTGCAAAATAGAGACACTTGGTAAGTTTGCTTTGAATACTTGCTAGAATATGTTGAATATGCTGCTATTCCTTTTAATTAGATCAAGTACTATAGAAGGTAGTGTATTATATTACTAGTAGCTAGTGCCATATTCTTTTGTCTGTTGTTTAATCGGATCATGTCGATCCTCCAGGGTCAATCCTTATATACTATGCCCTGTAGTTCCTCAAAGTGGCACCTTCATTTTAGCACAACAAACTTGTGTGCAGTTCACTACAGGTTTCTGCATCAATTATTCTGTCCCTCCTTTGCGCCACATGTGAATACCTTTTTAGGTCATGTAAACAATAAGATTATGAGGAGTTAATGACCTTCGGATGAGTGAGGAGGAAATCCACACGCACACATTCTTTATGTGATGTGTCACAATCAAAAACTGCAGCTATTGTGTTCCGACTCCCCAGCCCCATTCAATGCTCTTTCGGCCCTCTGAGATCTCGATGCGCACACACACGCACGCACGCACGCAGGCAGGAACGCACACACACACACATACACACACACACACAAACACAAACATTTATGCGACAGTTGCTTCTCTTCCATTTGATGATGATTGTTTGAACATGATCATGTTTGTCTCCTGCACTACAGGCCTCCCAGACCAATGAATAGCACCAATGACTTCATGCTCTCCCACTCCATGCCCACATCAGGGAACCCTTACTCCACTAAGAAGTGAGTATCTGATATATCAGTCAGAAAGTCTGCAATAATGCCGGGTATACAGAATTTTCAAAGACAGAATCAAGTTAGGTTACCTAACTGTACATATTTGTCATGAACATGAACACCTCTAAGCCCCCTTAAAATCCACACGTCAGTATGAATCCTACTAACCAATCTTTATTTTTCTAAACATTTTTGGATATATGCAGCTAATTTGTGGAGGTTTGTGTTGTCTCACTCTTTTGTCTGGTGTAAATAGCTGCCTTATAGTTCCAAGAATAATGAAGTTGAGCAGAAAAAAATGTTGGCTAGGGCTGCTTCAGATCTGTTGAAAGGAAGGGGGTAAGTGACCCAAGCGGGCATACTGCCTTGGAGAATGGTTTGGTAGTAACAGGGATCAAGGTAAGACCAAGTGCAGACTGTGTGAAGTAATAATGTTTATTGTAACAACAGGGGCAGGCAAACGACAGGTCAAGGCAGGCAAGGGTCGATAATCCAGAGTAGGAGCAAAGGTACAGGACGGCAGGCAGGCTCAGGGACAGGCAGAGTGCTCAGGTGGGTGGGTACAGGGTGAGGACAGGCAAGGGTCAACAAACAGGAGGACGAGAAAAAAATAGGCTGGGAAAGACAGGAGCTGACAGGACAAGCGCCGGTAAGCTTGACAAACAAGATGAACTGGCACAGACAGACAGAAAACACATGTATAAGTACCCAAAGGTAAGTGGGAGAGATGGGTGACACCTGGAGGGGTTGGAGACGAGCACAAGGACAGGTGAAACAGATCAGGGCATGACAGGTGGCTCAAATGCGTACGTGAACTAATTCAAATGGATTGAGGCTGGGTCCGGAATGGCATGCTATTCCCTACAGTATATAGTGCACTACTTTTGACCACGGCCAGGACTGGTCTAAAGAAGTGCTCTATTGTAGGGAATATGGTGCTTCTTCAGATGCAGACATAGTCATTATAGAGCATACACTGCAGTGGAATCAGTCACTCTTCTGATTTCCTATGTGTTTACAAAGTGATACTCAAGGATATATCTGAAATATGCTAGATGGTGTATGCATAGTAAAGACCATTAACCGTTCATTAGGGTAGAGTATCTATTACAATGCTTTTCATAGGTGTCCCACATTAACTGGGAGAGTTAAAGTAACTGCTGCAAGTCATTAATATTAGCTTTGAGTCTCTCTCTCAAGTTCCTTTTTTCTGTTTTCAGTGTACTGAACATGTACTTAACTGAATCACTCTCTGTCATTTTTTACAATGATTGACATACAACTACAGTCCCTTTTACATACTTGTAAGTTCTTTTATTTTCTGTTTTGCTGGCTCGTAATGTCAGCTTTGGACTCAGGAATAATATAAGTACACGGTAGATACACGTGCACACACACACTTTAGATTTGTGTGTATTGTTGTGAATTGTTAGATATTACTGCACTTTTGGAGCTAGGAACACAAGCATTTTGCTACACCTGCAATAACATCTGCTAAATATGTGTATGTGACCAATAACATTTGATTTGACAGAGCGAGCCAGGTAGAACCAAGGAAAGTTACAGGAGAAGTTACACACATAGTTTTCTGGCGTCAGTGAGTCCTCCATCTCTACATATAGGAACTGCACCTGCCCTTGGATGAGACAAAGGCTCCATTGGTTTAAACACGGACCCCATTCATAGAGCCAGGTTTGTAAAGATATGAACCTTCTAGGGATGGGCATTTGACATTGTTTGACTGTTCAAGTATTTACATTTAAAAAATGATATATTTTTTAGAACTCACGGCCTGCACTGGAAGAAATATGTCCGCATTTATCTATATAATCTATATATAGGCCTAAGCCAATAGAGCTCAACGATGCCAAATTTATCATGACCATTACAAATATCAAATCCTTATTGCTAAATTGCTCCATATATATTCAGTCAATAAAAAAGCAAGTGCAATTTAAGATACATTTATTGAATCCTTGATATCAACTAGTTATATTATATCGTTGAACACAATCTTCAAAAAGGCAGTAACCTCAGCAGTTGCTCTTGCTTGTAGAAACCTGTGGCCGTGCAATGGCATAGCCTTGCTTTTATAATTTAGCAGACACTCTTATTTCCTGAGCCCTTATCAAGACACCTATTTTATAGTTTTAAAAAAACTTGATGTAATAGAACAGAATATTTTTCAAAAGGAAAAAAAGATGCCACTACGAAGTGATGCGCATCTCCCGTCTGGATAAGTTATTCTCAAAGAGTGATCATTTATTATCACAGGCAAACTACATTTTCTTCATATGATGTTTCTTTAGACCTCTCTAAAATAAATAATAGATGTATTGTGATGGTGTAGGCTGTATTACATGGATTTATTGTGATGGTGTAGGCTATATTACATGGATTTATTGTGATGGTGTAGGCTATATTACATGGATTTATTGTGATGGTGTAGGCTGTATTACATGGATTTATTGTGATGGTGTAGGCTATATTACATGGATTTATTGTGATGGTGTAGGCTATATTACATGGATTTATTGTGATGGTGTAGGCTATATTACATGGATTTATTGTGATGGTGTAGGCTATATTACATGGATTTATTGTGATGGTGTAGGCTATATTACATGGATGTATTGTGATGGTGTAGGCTATATTACATGGATTTATTGTGATGGTGTCGGCTATATTACATGGATTTATTGTGATGGTGTAGGCTGTATTACATGGATTTATTGTGATGGTGTAGGCTATATTACATGGATTTATTGTGATGGTGTAGGCTATATTACATGGATTTATTGTGATGGTGTAGGCTATATTACATGGATTTATTGTGATGGTGTAGGCTATATTACATGGATTTATTGTGATGGTGTAGGCTATATTAAATGGATTTATTGTGATGGTGTAGGCTATATTAAATGGATTTATTGTGATGGTGTAGGCTATATTACATGGATTTATTGTGATGGTGTAGGCTATATTACATGGATTTATTGTGATGGTGTAGGCTGTATTACATGGATTTATTGTGATGGTGTAGGCTATATTACATGGATTTATTGTGATGGTGTAGGCTATATTACATGGATTTATTGTGATGGTGTAGGCTATATTACATGGATTTATTGTGATGGTGTAGGCTATATTACATGGATTTATTGTGATGGTGTAGGCTATATTACATGGATTTATTGTGATGGTGTAGGCTATATTACATGGATTTAGATTTAAAAATGTAGATGTTCCAAAGGTCAGCATCAGTAGCTTGAAGGCTGTGCGTGGAAGACAGAAGATGCTAAATGTGTTTATGTTCATTAACGGTCAATTACCATGAGACTGACAGTTATTTGCTTGACAATCACCGGCTGACAAAATGTCATGACCGCCACAGCCCTAATCATGCTGATCCATAGTACCTTGCGTGGATGTGATGATTAGTAGAGGTTGAATGGGGGCATGTTCTCTTCTTCTGGCATTTCAGGGCTGTTGACAACGTGGTTAACGTTGGGTTTTGGTCTTGGGAGTGTAGTAAGCAAACAGTACTTAGCAAAAATCACTCATTCAATCTTGAAATGCTTATTGAAATCATTAGCGTTATTAGACAGAGTGGTAGTTCGTGCATGACTAGGCTTTGCATCTTGGAGCTATAGGTTACTTGTGAATTTTTGTAAATGTCAAACCAATGACATATTGAAGTTTTGACATTCATTTACTTACAATACTTTCACTGTTGAAAACCCAAACACTGACTATTTAGATCAAATTCCCATAAGGAGATTATGATACAAGATATAAATGCCTATTTTTTTCTGTCTGTGTACTGTAGATGATTTGAAAATGCAGTACAGGTTCAGTATCACATTCATATCTATAGTAATTATTTCACAGGAGAATTCAACAGATGTATCCCAAAGGGATAGCATAACACAGCTTGGTTTTCATCTTTTGACTCATTCAATGACAGAGACTAGACATATTGCTCTCTCCAGACCTGTCCTTGCCCAGTACTCTCTTCCCCTCCCTGTTCTCATCATGTGTGTAATTTGTGTTCTGAAATCCTACACTGTTCCAGGTTAAACTACAGCCTTGATGTGCCCAATAGGCTGGCTGATAAATATGTTCTCATTGGGCTGTATGTGAATCTCATGCAAAACAACCCCACGTCATGATTAGTGTGGATTCCTCTGTCTGTAAAGTAAACACAGTGGGGAACTACTAGCTACAGTATTCACACAGTATTTACACCACCCCTGGCACTGTTCTCCCTTTTTTTTATTTAGCTACAAGCCTTAATACCGCATACACTACTCACATCAAACTGAATAAAGGAAGTACAGTGCCTTGCCAAAGTATTCATTCCCCTTGGCGTTTTTCCTATTTTGTTTCATTACAACCTGCAATTTAAATAGGTTTTTATTTGGATTTCATGTAATGAACATACACAAAATAGTCCAAATTGGTGAGGTGAAATTTAAAAAATAACTTGTTTTAAAAAATAAAATAAAACGTGAAGATGTGCGTGCATATGTATTCACCCCTCTGCTATGAAGCCCCTAAATAAGATCTGGTGCAACCAATTACTTTCAGAAGTCACATAATTCGTGGAAAGAATGGAAAGTATATGGAAAGAATATGGCACCACAACAAACCTTCCAAGACAGGGCCGCCCAACAAAACTCACGGACCAGACATGGAGGGCATTAATCAGCGAGGCAAAAAAGAGACCAAAGATAACCCTGAAGGAGCTGCAAAGGTCTACAGCGGAGATTGGAGTATCTGTCCGTAGGACCACTGTAAGCTGTACACTCCACAGAGCTGGGCTTTACAGAAAAGTGGCCAGAAAAAAAGCCATTGCTTTTTTAAAGAAAAAAATAAGCAAACACGTTTGGTGTTCACCAAAAGGCATGTGGCAGACTCCCCAAACATATAGAAGAAGGTACTCTGGTCGATAAGACAAAAATGTAGCTTTTTGGCCATCAAGGAAAACGCTATGTCTGGTTCAAACCCAATAGCTCTCATCACCCCGAGATACCATCCCCACAGTGAAGCATGGTGGTGGCAGCATCATGCTGTTGGGATGTTTTTCCATCAGCAGGGACTGGGAAACTAGTCAGAATTGAAGAAATTATGGATGTTGCTAAATACAGGGAAAATCTTGAGGGAAACCTGTTTCAGTCTTCCAGAGATTTGAGACTGGGACAGAGGTTCACCTTCCAGCAGGACAATGGCCCTAAACATACTGCGAAAGCAACACTTGAGTGATTTAAGGGGAAACATTTAAATGTCTTGGAATGGCCTAATCAAAGCCCAGACCTCAATCCAATTGAGAATCTGTGGTATGACTTGAAGATTGCTGTACACCAGCCGAACCCTTCCAACTTGAAGGAGCTGGAGCAGTTTTGCCTTGAAGAATGGGCAAAAATCCCAGTGGCTAGATATGCCAAGCTTATAGAGACATACCCCAAGAGACTTGCAGCCGTAAATGCTGTAAACTTTTTTATTCCACCTTTATTTAACCAGGTAGGCTAGTTGAGAACAAGTTCTCATTAGCAACTGCGACCTGGCCAAGATAAAGCATAGCAATTCTACACATACAACAACACAGAGTTACACATGGAATAAACAAAACATAGTCAATAATACAGTAGAACAAAAGTAAACAAAAAGTGTATATACACTGAGTGCAAATGAGGTAAGATAAGGGAGCTAAGGCAATAAATAGCCCATGGTGGCGAAGTTATTACAATATAGCAATTAAACACTGGAATGGTAGATGTGCAGAAGATGAATATGCATGTAGAGATACTGGGGAGCAAGATAAATAAATACTGTATGGGGTGAGGTAAGTAGATAGATGGGCTGTTTACAGATGGGCTATGTACAGGTGCAGTGATCTGTGAGCTGCTTTGACAGCTGGTGCTTAAAGCTAGTGAGGGAGATGTGAGTCTCCAGCTTCAGAGATTTTTGCAGTTTGTTCCAGTCATTGGCAGCAGAGAACTGGAAGGAAAGACGACCAAAGGAGGAATTGGCTTTGGGGTGACCAGTGAGATATACCTGCTGAAGCGCGTGCTACGAGTGGGTGCTGCTATGGTGACCAGTGAGCTGAGATAAGGCGGGGCTTTACCTAGCAGAGACTTGTAGATAACCTGTAGCCAGTGGGTTTGGCGATGAGTATGAAGCGAGGGCCAACCAACTAGAGCGTACAGGTCGCAATGGTGGGTAGTGTAAGGGGCTTTGGTGACAAAATGGAAGGCACTGTGATAGACTGCATCCAGTTTGTTGAGTAGAGTGTTGGAGGCTATTTTATAGATAACATCACCGAAGTCGAGGATCGGTAGGATGGTCAGTTTTACAAGGGTATGTTTGGCAGAATGAGTGAAAGATGCTTTGTTCCGATATAGGAAGCCAATTCTAGATTTAATTTTGGATTCGAGATGCTTAATGTGAGTCTGGAAGGAGAGTTTACCATCCAACCAGACACCTAGGTATTTGTATTTGTCCACGTATTCTAAGTCAGAGCTGCCCAGAGTAGTGATGCTGGACGGGCGAGCAGGTGCGGGCAGTGATCGGTTGAATAGCATGCATTTAGTTTTACTTGCGTTTAAGAGCAGTTGGAGTTGAAGGAGAGTTGTATGGCATTGAAGCTCGTCTGGAGGTTAGTTAACAGTGTCCAAAGAGGGGCCAGAAGTATACTGAATGGTGTCGTCTGCGTAGAGGTGTACCAGAGAATCACCAGCAGAAGAGCAACATCATTGATGTATACAGAGAAGAGTCGGCCTGAGGATTGAACCCTGTGGCACCCCCATAGAGACTGCCAGAGGTCCGGACAACAGGCCCTCCGATTTGACACACTGAACTCTATCAGAGAAGTAGTTGGTGAACCAGGCGAGGCAATCATTTGAGAAACTGCAAATAAGAATGTGGTGATTGATAGAGTCGAAAGCCTTGGCCAAGTCGATGAATACGGCTGCACAGTAATGTCTCTTATCAATGGCAATTATGATGTCGTTTAGGACCTTGAGCGTGGCTGAGGTGCACCCATGACCAGCTCTGAAACCAGATTGCATAGCGGAGAAGGTACGGTGGGATTCGAAATGGTCGGTAATCTGTTTGTTATCTTGGCTTTTGAAGACCTTAGAAAGACAGGGCAGGATAGATATAGGTCTGTAGCAGTTTGGGTCTAGAGTGTCACCCCCTTTGAAGAGGGGGATGACCGCGGCAGCTTTCCAATCTTTGGGAATCTCAGACGATACGAAAGAGAGGTTGAACAGGCTAGTAATAGGGGTTGCAACAATTTCGGCAGATAATTTTAGAAAGAGAGGGTCCAGATTGTCTTGCATGGCTGATTTGTAGGGGTCCAGATTTTGCAGCTCTTTCAGAACATCAGCTATCTGGATTTGGGTAAGGGAGAAATGGTGGGGGCTTTGGTAGGTTGCTGTGGAGCGTGCCGGGCAGTTGACCGGGGTAGGGGTAGCCAGGTGGAAGGCATGGCCAGCCGTAGAGAAATGCTTATTGAAATTCTCAATTATAGTGGATTTATCGGTAGTGACAATGTTTCTTAGCCTCAGAGCAGTGGGCAGCTGGGAGGAGGTGCTCTTATTCTCCATGGACTTTACAGTGTCCCAGAACTTTTTTGAGTTAGTACTACAGGATGCAAATTTCTGTTTGAAAAGGCTAGCCTTAGCTTTCCTAACTGCCTGTGTATATTTGTTCCTAACTTCCCTGAAAAGTTGCATATCACAGGGGCTATTCGATGCTAATGCAGTACGCCACAGGATGTTTTTGTGCTGGTCAAGTGCAGACAGGTCTGGAGTGAACCAAGGACTATATCTATTCCTAGTTCTAAATTTCTTGAATGGGGCATGCTTATTTAAGATGGTGAGGAAGGCACTTTTAAAAGAATAGCCAGGCATCATCTACTGACGGGATGAGGTCAATGTCATTCCAGGATATCCCGGCCAGGTCAATTAGAAAGGCCTGCTCGCAGAAGTGTTTTAGGGAGTGTTTGACAGTGATGAGGGGTGGTCGTTTGGTTGCAGACCCATTACGGATGCAGGCAATGGGGCAGTGATTGCTGAGATCTTGATTTAAAACAGCAGAGGTGTATTTGGAGGGCAAGTTAGTTAGGAGGACATCTATGAGGGTGCCCGTGTTTACAGATTTGGAGTTGTACCTGGTAGGTTCATTGATCATTTGTGTGAGATTGAGGGCATCAAGCTTGGATTGTAGGATGGCCGGGTTGTTAAGCATGTCCCAGTTTAGGTCACCTAGTAGCACGAGCTCAGAAGATAAATGGGGGCAATCAATTCACATATGGTATCGAGGGCACAGCTGTGGGCAGAGGGAGGTCTATAGCAAGCGGAAACAGTGAGAGACTTGTTTCTGGAAAGAGGAATATTTAGAAGTAGAAGCTCGAATTGTTTGGATACAGACTTGGTTACAGACAGGCTATCTTTGCAGTAGATTGCAACACCGCCCCCTTTGGCAGTTCTATTTTGGCGAAAATGTTATAGTTAGCGATGGAGATTTCAAGGTTTTTGGTGGTTTTCCTAAGCCAGGATTCAGACACGGCTAAGACATCCGGGTTGGCAGTGTGTGCTAAATCAGTGAGTAAAACAAACTTAGGGAGTAGGCTTCTAATGTTAACATGCAAATGAGGGCACCTGGGGAGTAGGAGTGGAGCTTGGCACTGCAGGACCTGGATTAACCTCTACATCACCAGAGGAACAGAGGAGAAGTAGGATAAGGGTACGGCTAAATGCTATACGAACTGGCCGTCTAGCACATTCGGAACAGAGAGTAAAAGGAGTAGGTTTCTGGGCACGATAGCATAGATTCAAGGCATAGTGTACAGACAAAGGTAAGGTAGGATGTGAGTACATTGGAGCGAAACCTAGGCATTGAGTAATGATGAGAGAGATATAGTCTCTAGAGCTGTTTAAACCAGGTGATGTCATCGCATATGTAGGAGGTGGAACAACATGGTTGGTGAAGGCATATTGAGCAGGGCTAGAGGCTCTACAGTGAAATAAGACAGTAATCACTAACCAGGACAGTAATGGACGAGGCATATTAATATTAGAGAGAGGCATGCGTAGCCAGGTGAACATATGGGTCCAGTGAGTGGTTAGGCTGACTGGGAACATGGCGATTCAGACAGTTAGCAGGCCGATGCTAACACGCTAACAGTTAGTAGGCCGGGGCTAAACAAGTTAGCGGTTAGCAGACCGGGGCTGGCAAGCTAGCAGTTAGCAGACCGGGGCAGGCAAGCTAGCAGTTAGTTGACCGGGGCTAGCAAGTTCGCTTTTGGGGGACGTCGCGGTGGGGGTAAGTCTGCTTTTGCCTCATCGTGCGGTGACATCGATAGACCAGTCGTGGAGTTAGGAGGGTTCCAAGTAGCTCTAGGTAGCTAGCAGTCCTAGCAGGTTAGCAGAATGGGCCTTCAGCGGGCGTCGCGCCTGAGGGGCCTGTTGGAATCCTCGGGCAGATTATGTCGGTATTCCAGTCGTAGAGGATTGGCGGGGTTCCGGCAGTAGAAGGGGTCCGGATATTGTCGCCCAGGAGTGAGTCGGGTGATGGGTCTAGCATGGGCTAGCCCCAGGCTAGTTGGTGCTAGCTCAGGGACGGAAACGTTAGCCAGGAGTAGTCAACCATTGCGATTAGCTAGCTGTGATGATCCAGATGAAAAGGTTCCGAGTTTGTGGTAGGAATTCGGGGATATGGAGAGAAAAATAGGTCCGGTATGCTCTGGTTTGAAACGCGTTGTACGAACTGGAGAGAGATTTCCGAGCTAAAGGTTAGCTGATGACTGCTAGAAGTGGTTAGCTGACCGATAGCTGGTAGCTAGTTAGCTAGCTGGCTTCAGTTGAGGTATTCCAGTTTCGGAGGTAAATAGAAATACTTTAGGAAAAAAACAAACAGATCCACACCACATTGGGTGAGGCGGGTTGCAGGAGAGTATTTTGAAGTTGAGGTTATTAAAAAGAACGCGAAGAAAAATATATATACACATGGGACGAGACAAGACAAAGACGTCTGACTGCTACGCCATCTTGGATTGCAAGATGTTTGTTTCACAATAAATTATATTTTGCATCTTCAAAGTTGTAGGCATGTAAATCAAATGATACAAACCCCCAAAATATTAATTTTAATTCCTTGTTGTAAGGCAACAAAATAGGAACAATGCCAAGGGGGTGAATACTTTCGCAAGCCTTTGTATGTGCATTCACAATCCATTGATTTGTCTTTTAAAAGTTGTCATGCAGTAATGTAGCTAAACACTTTTCATAAACCATACTGCTTTCACCAGCTGTTACTAAGCAATAGGTGTTGGAAGGCTAAATCAACGCTATTTTGCTCATGAAGTTGTTACAGGGCTGTACAAAGTTGCATTTGTTTTGCTCTTCATATAGTGAACCTAGTTTCTTGCCCTAGAATTGTCATTTTAATGTGCTTATGATGACAGATTAGACTTTGCTGCGTTTCCTTCTTTGCTGTGGCAGTAATCAGTTATTTGTAGAGAATATCTGTGTTTATGTTTGTCCTTTATTATAACATCTTGGACTGTTACAGTAAATACATTGATTGGATTTTGTTTCTTGGACTTTAATGCGTCTTTGAGTTCCAACAAATGCTGCATGATAAATCTCAACTATTTCTACCCGTAATGTTGTTCATTTCTCTGAAAGGAAACTCAGACCTTTACAAAATTATCCAATGGAAGCTACTGACCGTTTACTGAAGTATCCATCTGAAAGGACTATTTTGTGAGGGTGCTAAGATTAGTAGGAATCATCTGCTTGGGTCCGTGCTGCTCTTCTCTCCTGCTTTGCTCCGCCTCTGTGGACTCTGTAGTAGCATCATCTTAGAGATCTTTCTGCAGATGGAAAACACTTACAGATTCAACTGCATGTAACTTTCCTTAGCATTTGTATGAGCTGAATGTTGTTCCTTAGTGCTTATAGTGCGTGTGCGTGTGTGCGTGCGTGGCTTCAGCAACATGGCTGTGATTTTGGCCCAAAAATGTGCAGCCGAGAACCTTTTTATAGTTTTATCTGTAAATAGCATCAACAATTGACATGGGAGTCAATACAAACTACTCTCCAGTTTGCATGTAAATACATTATAATTAACTAACCAATCATACAGATACTGTTCCAATTATGATTTGAAATTGATGTACAGTAATGTAAGTAAGTGCAGAACTACTCTTTATATTTGGCAGCAATATTTTGTGTCTGTGTGTCTAGTTACCTCACTGCAGTAAATATGTAGATGACAGATGACTGTCTCCCCTCCTCTCTCCACCTGTTGATTAGTTTGCTGGAGAGCAGTTCCCACCAGGAGGAAGAGCACAGTCTCATTGCCCGCTACGCTTCTAGACTGGCCTCTGACGCAGCCGCCGCGGTGAGACACACATGCCATCTGAGGTCATAGTGGGAGAAAATACCATGAATAGCATCCTGACATGTGCCCAGCACGAATGCACATTTGTTCCAAAGGCCTGTTTTCCGTAGTCAGGTTACCCATTCAGGAAGCGCTTGTTTCTGTAATCTTGACCCATCAGTGTTCGCTGTGGCTGCTTATGTCACTGCTATGTAGTAGTGTATAAGGAAATAACATCAGCCAGATGACCTCAATACTGTAGATAATGTAATGCATACTGATAGTGTCATACATCTCTGTGTGTAATGATAATGTCATGTGTCCCTGTGTGTAATGATGATGTCATAATGTCCCCATTTGTAATGATAATATCATGTGTCCCCGTGTTTAATGATTATGTCATGTGTCTTACAGCAGCAGCAGCAGAGGGTCCCCAACGACATCTCTTTCTCTCTGGATGCCAACAAGCAGCAGAGGCAGCTTATTGCTGAGCTAGAGAGCAAAAACAGGTCAGGGATGGTTTCCATCTGGATTTGCTTTTCTCTCTCTGTTCACCTATTCTTTCCAGCCCTGCCATCGTGCCAAATTACATGAAAGGAATGTGATAGATTATTTAATGTGGTACTCAATGTGCTTCCCACACAAACTGTGGTTGATAGTTATTCAAATGGGCTGTAGCCCTGTTTGCATGGTAGTACCAGAAAAATACAAAAGCAACTCAAGTCTTAATGTCGTCAAGCTAGCTGGTAGACCCCCCTGTAATCCATCACACCATCTAAATCACACAAACAAAACTACTTCAGAAAGCCTACATATGTGACATACTAGTTTCAACTGGCCTGTGTTTGTGTGTGTCACAGAGAGATCTTGCAGGAGATCCAGCGTCTGAGAGTGCAGCACGAGCAGGCCTCACAGCCTCCCACATGCACGTCCCAACAGAACCCCACTCTGCTGGCCGAGCTACGGCTTCTCAGGTAGACCCATCTCAAATTCTTCTACAAAACAATCTGTGACCATTTAAATGGACAATTCAATTTGTATATAGACTCAAAAAAAGAAACGTCCTCTCACTGTCAACTGTGTTTATTTTCAGCAAACTTAACGTGTTATTATTTGTATGAACATAAGATTCAACAAACTGACACAAAGTTCCACAGACATGTGATTAACAAAAATGGAATAATGTGTCCCTGAACAAAAGGAGGGTCAAAATCAAAAGTAACAGTCAGTATCTGGTGTGGCCACCAGCTACATTAAGTACTGCAGTGCATCTCCTCCTCATGGACTGCACCAGATTTGCCAGTTCTTGCTGTGAGATGTTACCCCACTCTTCCACCGAGGCATCTGCAAGTTCCCGGACATTTCTGGGGGGAATGGCCTTAGCCCTCACCCTCTGATCCCACAGGTCCCAGATGTGCTCAATGGGATTGAGATCTCCGCTCTTCACTAGCCATGGCAGAACACTGACATCCCTGTCTTGCAGGAAATCATGCACAGAACAAGCAGTATGACTGGAGGCATTGTCATGCTGGGGGTTCATGTCAGGATGAGCCTGCAAGAAGGGTACCACATGAGGGAGGAGGATGTCTTCCCTGTAACGCACAGCGTTGAGATTGCCTACAATGACAACAAGCTCAGTCCGATGATGCTGTGACACACCTCCCCAGACCATGACGGACCCTCCACCTCCAAATTGATCCCGCTCCAGAGTACAGGCCTCGGTGTAACGCTCATTCCTTCGGCGATAAACGCGAGTCCAGCCTCTCTCAGCCTGTAGACAGTCTGACAGTCTTGTAGACAGTCTGAACACTGATGGGGGGGGTTGTGCGTTCCTGGTGTAACTCGGACAGTTGTTGTTGCCATCTTGTACCTGTCTCACAGGTGTGATGTTCGGATATACCGATGCTGTGCAGGTGACCTTAATTGCCTACCGTCTGTAAGCTGTTAGTGTCTTAATGACCATTCCACGGGTGCATGTTCATTAATTGTTTATTGTTCATTGAACAAGCATGGGAAATGGTGTTTAAACCCTTTACAATGAAGATCTGTGAAGTTATTTGGATTTTTACAAATTATCTTTGAAAGACAGGGTCCTGAAAAAGGGACGTTTCTTTTTTTGCTGAGTTTATTATGTTTTTTTCTCCCTCTACCAGGCAACGCAAAGATGAGCTGGAACAGAGGATGTCTGCTCTGCAGGAGAGTCGCAGGGAACTCATGGTACAGCTGGAGCAGCTGATGCTGCTGCTGAAGGTGTGTGAGAAAGCCATACAGTTTCAAGCCATACCGTTTCATTTCTACTGTAATGTTGGCCTGCTAATGAGAAGGGTAGAAAATCCAACACACTTTTCATTATCCCGCCACTAGAGGGAGCACTTTTTCAAATGTCACTGGGGCTTCATCATAAGGAAGTTTCCATATCTTAAGTAAATCCTGAGTTGCTCTGGTTTGACAAGTATTCCTTTCTCATCTTCTTACCATAATCCATACGTCTCTTTACAAAAAATGTGTTTGTGTTCCCCAGTTTCTTCATGTTAAAATGTTTGCGATATAACCTTTTCCAGACCTTCTACTCGTCATTCTGCTAAGGACAGTGTTTGGATCATATGTACTGACAACATACAAACAACATAACTCACAAAATAAAACTGGATATAGGATACAATTTAGTCAGTCAGACACAACAACAGTCAATGGAGAAAGGGTTTAAGAAGCCTTACATAAACTGCTTACTGTACTGACTTAAATGGTAAGGCTATCAATCTAATCACTCCAATGAAGGGATCAGTGCTAAACCAGTTAGCCCCATCTAGCATAACCATGCTAGCATCAGACTTGCTAAAGCCTACTATATGGGAGAAAATCCTAATAAGTTTTTACATATGAAAGAAATTGTCTTCATTGATTGATTTTACTATTGTGTGCTTTTGGGACAGTACATGAATAACGTTTCTCTCAACAGGAGGAGGAAAGGAAGCAAGCTGTAAGTTTGTCAGTGAAACCTAAAATAACTAATGCTTCTTACAAAGAAACTTCTAAATGTGATGTTTGTTGTTTTGCTGACAAAATTTGATCAGTTCTCATGGGAACTGAAAATGCGGCAGTCAGATGAACTAACAGCATGTTAGATATTTAAATAATTTTGACTTAATATAAAGTGCTGTTAAATGGACCTAAAATGCATTATGGCACGTGCTCAATGTTTGTTGCTCACCAACCATGGATGTGTTTTTGGATAAACATGCTTAACATAACAGCTTTTTCAGCAGAAAATTCTATTGGCCTGAACTTTAGCCATTTTTGCTCCATTACTGGGTCTTGTAATATTATAATTAACCATTTTGGAATGATGCTATTACTGACACAACTCTTAGAGGTTTCACGCAGTGATGAGGAGTAGGGCCCTGAGGTTTTCCTGACCAAAACTACAATCCCTACTTTATGTTCCCCATACAGACCTATGGAGATTCATAACTTCATGAATTCCACCCACCCAGCTACCCCCCATGCTAACAGGACAACACCCCAATCACAAGAGACCAACAGTCCCGCAAGAAAGCTATGCAGTAGCAACACAAAGAATAGAGCACCCTGCCGCAGCCGAGCTAAACCAGACGAGGCATCTGCTGAACAGAATCTGCAAACAAATCCATGAATTCCTTCTTTCTTATTATCAGAAATAGAATAATTAAAAATACAACCTATTATCATTGAGTTTTGCATAAGATACCCAGGAAAGGGTTAAAGTTACCTCATAAATATATGTAACCTCATAAACAAAGTTCACGACATTAGTAATTTGCTAATCTTAGATAATATGAATATATTAGCAATTTCTGAGACCCTCTTATAACACACCTTTGATACAGCAGTAGGAGTACAAGGATATAACATCTATAGAAAAGACAGGAATCTCTATAGGGGGAGCTCAGAGAGGATCTCATCACAAGTGAAGTAGAAGTGCTGTGGTTGAAGGTTCACCTGCCTCATCTGAAGCCTCTTCTTTTAGGGTGCTGCTATAGGTCACCAAATGGAAAGTGTCAGTATCTGGAGAATGTGTGTGATGTTAGATAAGTACCCTGATGCTATCAGAGAAATGTATTTTATTGGTGACCTGAACATTGACTGGTAATCATCGAGTTGTCCTCTCAAGAGGAAGCTTCTTACTGTGAGTAATGACTGTAACATGACTCAGGTTATCACTCAACCAACTAGAGTGTTGTCTAATAGTGGTGGATCTGTGACATCCACTTGCATTGATTATATATTCACCAATGCTGCAGAGATTTGCTCCAAACCATAGTGACCATAATATTGTGGCAATAACCAGGAAGGGCCTAAAGTTATTTATAAGAGATCATACAAAATGTTTTCTCAGGAGGAACTGCCTAGAAGGCCAGCATCCCAGAGTCACCTCTTCACTATTGACATTGAGACTGGGGTTTTGCGGGTACTTTTTTTTAACCCCCTTTTCCTCCTCAATTTCATGGTATCCAATTGTTAGTAGCTACTATCTTGTCTCATCGCTACTACTCCCGTACGGGCTCGGGAGAGACAAAGGTTGAAAGTCATGCGTCCTCCAATACACAACCCAACCAAGCCGCACTGCTTCTTAACACAGCGCGCATCCAACCCGGAAGCCAGCCGCACCAATGTGTTGGAGGAAACACTGTGCGCCCGGCCCGCCACAGGAGTCACTGGTGCGCAATGAGACAATGATATCCCTACCGGCCAAACCCTCCCTAACCCAGACGACGCTAGGCCAATTGTGTGTCGCCCCACAGGCCTCCCGGTCACGGCTGGTTGCGACAGAGCCTGGGCACAAACCCAGAGTCTCTGGTGGCACAGCTAGCGCTGCAGTACAGCGCCCTTAACCATTGCGCCACCCGGGAGGCCTTGCCGGTATTTTTTAATGAAGCTGCCAGTTGAAGACTTGTGAGGCGTCTGTTTCTCAATCTAGGCACTCTAATATACTTGTCCTCTTGCTCAATTGTGCACCGGGGCCTCCCACTCATCTATTCTATTCTTAGAGCCAGTTTGCACTGTTCTGTGAAGGTACACAGCATTGTACGAGATCTTCAGTTTCTTGTCAATTTCTCGCATGGAAGCATTCATTTCTAGCCTTCATTTCTCAGAACAAGAATAGACTGACGAGGTTCAGAAGAAAGGCCATTTTGAGCCTGTAATCGAACTTACAAATGCTGATGCTCCAGATTCTCAACTAGTCTAAAGAAGGCCAGTTTTTCAGCGGTGCTAACATAATCGCAAAAGGGTTATCTCATGATCAATTATCCTTTTAAAATTATAAACTTGGATTCGCTAACATAACGTGCCATTGGAACACAGGAGTGATGGTTGCTGATAATGGGCCTCTGTACACCTATGTAGATATTCCATAAAAAAATCAGCAGTTTCCAGCTACAATAGTCATTTACAACATTAACAATGTCTACACTGTATGCCTGATCAATTTGATGTTATTTTAATTGGCAAAAAAATGTGCTTTTCTTTCAAAAACAAAGACATTTCTATGTGACCCCATATTTTTGAACGGTAGTGTATGTTGGTATGTTGGTCTGATGTGTATAAGGAAGAGAATCCAGATAAAACACTTGGAGTATTTGTGATATTATTCTTGCCAATTGTTGACAAACATGCAACTGTTAAGAAACTAACTAAGAACTGTTAGAGCCCTCTGGAAAGATTGTGAATTGAAAATGTTATGGTTCAAAGAAAGTATGCAAAAAAGGTGGCAAACAAGTCTGGCTGCTCAGCTGATTGGTTCATATACTGTCAATTGAGAAATGTTGTGACTAAATATGTACAGTTGAAGTCGGAAGTTTACATACACCTTAGCCAAATACATTTCAACTGAGTTTTTCACAATTCCTGACATTTAATCCTAGGAAGAATTTCCTGTCTAGGTCAGTCAGGATCACCACTTTATTTTAAGAATGTGAAATGTCAGAATAATAGTAGAGAGAATGATTTATTTCAGTGGGTCAGAAGTTTATATACACTCAATTAGTATTTGGTAGCATTGCCTGTAAATTGTTTAACTTGGGTCAAACGTAGCCTTCCACAAGCTTCCCACAATAAGTTGGGTGCATTTTGGCCCATTCCTCCTGACAGAGCTGGTGTAACTGACTCAGGTTTGTAGGCCTCCTTGCTCGCACAAGCTTGTTCAGTTCTTCCCACAAATGTTCTATAGGATTGAGGTCAGGGCTTTGTGATGGCAACTCCAATAACTTGACTTTGTTGTCCTTAAGCCATTTTGCCACAACTTTGGAAGTATGCTTGGGGTCATTTTCCATTTGGAAGACCCATTTGCGGCCAAGCTTTAACTTCCTGACTGATGTCTTGAGATGTTGCTTCAATATATCCACGTAATTTTCCTACCTCATGATGCCATCTATTTTGTGAAGTGCACCAGTCCATCCTGCAGCAAAGCACCCCCACAACATGATGCTGCCACCCCGGTACTTCACGGTTGGGATGGTGTTCTTCGGCTTGCAAGCCTCCCCCTTTTTCTTCCAAACATATTGATGGTCATTATGGCCAAATAGTTATATTTTTGTTTCATCAGACCAGAGGATATTTCTCCAAAAAGTACAATTTTTGTCCCCATGTGCAGTTGCAAACCATAGTGTGGCTTTTTTATGGCGGTTTTGGAGCAGTGGCTTCTTCCTTGCTGAGCGGCCTTTCAGGTTATGACGATATATGACTCATTTTACTGTAGATATAGATACTTCTGTACCTGTTTCCTCCAGCATCTTCACAAGGTCCTTTGCTGTTGTTTCTTGGATTGATTTGCACTTTTCGCACCAAAGTACGTTCATTTCTAGGTGACAGAACACGTCTCCTTCCTGAGCGGTATGACGGCTGCGTGGTCCCACGGTGTTTATACTTGCATACTATTGTTTGTACAGATGAACGTGGTACCTTCTGCCGTTTTGTAATTGCTCCCAAGGATGAATCAGACTTGTGGAGGTCTACCATTTTTTTCTGAGGTCTTGGCTGATTTCTTTTGATTTTCCCATGATGTCAAGCAAAGATGCACTGAGTTTGAAGGTAGGCCTTGAAATAACTGCACAGGTTCACCTCCAATTGACTCAAATTATGTCAATTAGCCTAACAGAAGCTTCTAGAGCCATGATATAATATTCTGGAATTTTCCAAGCTGTTTAAAGGCACAGTCAACGTAGTGTATGTAAGCTTCTGACCCACTGGAATTGTGATACAGTGAATTATAAGTGAAATAATCTGTCTGTAAACAATTGTTAGAAAAATGACTTGTGTCATGCACAATGTAGGTGTCCTAACATACTTGCCAAAACTATAGTTTGTTAACAAGACATTTGTGGAGTGGTTAAAAATGGAGTTTTAATGACTCCAACCTAAGTGTATGTAAACTTCCGACTTCAACTGTATACACAGTACAAGTCAAAAGTTTGGTCATGGACCTCCCGAGTTGCACAGTGGTCTGGTTCGAGTCCAGGCTCTGTCGCAGCCGGCCGTGACCTGGAAACCCATGGGACGGCGCCCAATTGGCCCAGCATCGTCCTGGTTCGGGGAGGGTTTGGCCAGCAGGGATGTTCTTGTCCCATCGCGCACTAGCGACTCCTGTGGTGGGCTGTGTGCAATGCATTCTGACATGTTCGGTCGCCAGGTGTACGATGTATACACCGACACATTGGTGCGGCTGGCTTCCGGTTAAGCGAGCAGTGTGTCAAGAAGCAGTGCAGCTTGGCTGGGTTGTGTTTCAGACGACGCAAGTCCTTGAGGGAGTTGCAGCCATGGGACAAGATTGTAACTACCACGAAATTGGGGAGGAAAGGGGTAAAAAAAATGGACACACCTACTCATTCAAGTTATTCTACGTTGTAGAGTAATAGTATTTTCTACGTTGTAGAGTAATAGTGAAGACATGAAAACTATGAAATGAGGGTTAGGGTTAAACACCAAAAAGTGTTAAACAAATCTAAATATATTTTAGATTCTATATATTTAGCTGCCTTGATGGCAGCTTTGCACAATCTTGGCATTCTCTCAACCAGCTTCATGAGGTAGTCACCAGGAATGCATTTCAATTAGCAAATGTGCCTTGTTAAAAGTTTATTTGTTAACACTTAATGTGTTTGAGCCAATCAGTTGTGTTGTGACAAGGTAGGGGTGGTATACAGAAGATAGCCCTATTTTGTAAAGGACCAAGGCCACAAGAACAGCTCAAATAAGCAAAAGGAAACGACAGCCAGTCATTACTTTAAGACATGAAGGTCAATCATTGCGGAACATTTCAACAACTTTGAAAGTGCAAAAACCAATGCAAAAACCAATGCAGCGCTATGATGAAACTGGCCCTCATGATGACCGCCACAGGAAAGGAAGACCTAGAGTTACCTCTGCTGCAGATGATAAGTTCATTAGAGTTACCAGCCTTAGAAATTGTAGGCCAAATAAATGCTTCACAGAGTTCAAGTAACAGACACAACTTAACATCAACTGTTCAGAGGAGACTGTGTGAATTAGACCTTCATGGTTGAATTGCTGCAAAGAAACCACTACTAAAGAACACCAATAAGAAGAAGAGACTAGCTTGGGCCAAGAAACACGAGCAATGGACATTAGACCGGTGGAAATCTGTCCTTTGGTCTGATGAGTCCAAATGTTCGATTTTTGGTTCCAACCGCCGTGTCTTTGTGAGACGCAGAGTAGGTGAATGGATGATCTCCGCATGTGTGGTTCCCACCATGAAGCATGGAGCAGAAGGTGTGGGGGTGCTTTGCTGGTGAGATTTTATGTAATTTATTTAGAATTCAACGCACATTTAACCAGCATGGCTACCACAGCATTCTGAAGCAATATGCCATCCCATCCCAGCATTCCAGGTGAAGCTGGTTGAGAGAATGTCAAGAGTGTGCAAAGCTGTCATCAAGGCAAAGGGTGGCTACTTTGAAGAATCTAAAATCTAATTTGTTTGACATTTTTTTGGTTACTACATGAATCGATATGTGTAATTTCATAGTTTTTATTTATTCACTATCATTCTACAATGTAGAAAATAGTAAAGAATAAAGAAAAACACTTACATTTGTAGCTGTGTTCAAACTTTTGACTGGTATTGTATATTTTACCAAAACAAAATAAATTATAAAAATAATGACATTATGGGCAGAAAACCCAAATAATCGTTCATTGAAGCTGATGGGTCATTTATCACAAAACCTTTTTATATAGACAATCATTTCAATTACTATTTCACCGGTAAAGTGGACAAACTGAGAAGTGAAATGACAATATTGAACATTGAACCATCATATTTGTGTATTGATGATCTAATAATGAAAGAGAATGATTGCTGTTTTGAATTTGGTCAATTTTGTGCAAAAGAGGTGGAAAAACAGTTGTTATCCATCAATAATGATAAGCCACCAGGTATAAATAACCTAAATGGTGAAATATTAAGAATGGTAGCAGACTGGATTACCACCCCTTTTGCCAAAGCCTAAAGGAGTGTGTGCCCACAGGCATGGAAGGAAGCTAGAGTAATTTCACTGCCTAAAAATAATAAAGTTCCCTTTGCTGTCTCTTACAGCCGCCCAATCAGTTTGCTGCCTGTTCTTAGTAAACAGATGGAGAGAATTGTGTTTGAACAAATACAGTGCTATTTTTTTTGTTAAGTTAACTACTGACTTTCAACATGCATATAAGGAAGTGCACTCAACTTGTACTGCACTGCACTAACTCTGATAATAAGATTATAGTTGGAGCTGTAGTGTAAAATTTCAGTGCAGCCTTTGATGTTATTGATCATAATTCGTTATTGAAAAAGTTCACTTGTTATGGCTTTACTTCACCTGCCATCACATGGTTGGAGAGTTACTTATCCAACAGAACTCTGAGAGTATTCTTCAATGGAAGCTTCTCGAACTTCAGATATGTACAGTGTGGTATCCCTCAGGGCAGTTCCCTTGGGCCGTTACTCTACTCTATTTTTTACAAATGATTTGCCACTTGTCTTACAAGAAGCCAAAATTACTATATATGCTGATGATTGCACACTCCACACATCTGCACCTACAGCCAGTGAGCTCAATGAGACTCTTAGGTGTTATAGTCAGTGTCAGAATGGGTAATTAACAATAAACTGGTCTTACATACATCTAAAACCAAAAGCATTGTATTTGGTTCAAAGCAGCTGAACTCCTAGGAGTAAAATTGGATGGTCAGTTATCAGGGTCAAGACATATTTACAAAGTTATTGTGAAGAGGTAGAGGTATGTCTGTTATTAAAAGATGGTTTGAGTTTATGACACAAAGATCAACTGTACTAGTTGTTCAGGCTTTGATCTTGTCCGATCTTGATTACTGTCCATATGGTCAGGTGCAGCAAAGAAAGACCTCGCAAAGCTGCAGCTGGTTCAAAACAAAGCAACACGCCTTACCCTTAACTTCACACACTGAGCTAACATCAACAACATGCATGATAGTCTTTCATGGTTGAGGAGAAATTGACGACTTCTCTTCTAGTCTTTTTAAGAATCATTTGTGTGTTGAAAATAGCTAACCACTTAAATCATCTTTTTGCATACACTTTGAACAGACATACATATCCCACCAGACATGCCACTATGGGTTTCTTCACGATACCCAAACCAAAAACAGATTTTGTTTTGTATGGAGCCTTGTCATCATGTAATACTCTGCCACCAGATGTTTATCTTTAAAAAACAGATACAAAACATATTGTACCACAGCACATCTCCTCTTTCTAAAGATCTAATTTAACTGTACTGTATATAATAATATTAATATATATGAATAGTGTGTAAATAGCATGTTTGTTGTCTCTAGTTGTCTTTCCTATATATAACTCATATTTTTTTACGATCTTGTCTCATCAATGCAAGTCCCCAACTGGCTTGGGAGAGGCAACGGTTGAGTCATGTGTCCTCCAAAACATGACCCGCCAAGCCGCGCTTCTTAACACCCGCTCGCTTAACCCAGAAGCCAGCTACACCAATGTGTCAGAGGAAACACCTTTCGACCGATGACCGAGGTCAGCTCGCAGTAGCCCGGCCTGCCACAAGGAGTCGCTAGAGTACGATGAGCCAAGTAAAGCCCCCCCGGGCAAACCCTCTTTTAACCCGGACGACACTGGGCCAATTGTGTGCCGCCCTATAGAACTCACAACACCGAGATGTAGTGCCTTAGACCGCTGCACCACTCGGGATGCCCCTATTTTATATTTAATGTAATATCTTATGTTCTTCTTATCTATTACTGTTCTGTACTTCGTCATGTATGTGTACCCCAGGAAGAGTAGCTGCTGTAGCTAATGAGAATCCTAATAACTGAGTCATTCAGTATAGAAATAGCTCCACAAACATTAGATAGATCAATGTGGATGATCACTGGTTGTTACTGCACTGGTGTACTACTGCTACTACTGAAACAGTGACAGGAAGTGACACCTAGAGTCACGCTAACCAATGCTTCCTGTTTCCTGTTTCAGACTCAGGGACCTGGCTCCCCCCGCTCGTCTCCCAGCCACACAGTCAGTCGGTCCATCCCCATGCCAACCCAGTCAGAGTCTGCCGGCACCACACCCACTCACACCCCTCAGGACTCACTCATGGGTGTGGGAGGGGACGTGCAGGAGGCCTTCGCTCAGGGTAATACACACACTCACACACCTTTACAGTTAGGAGTGCAGTAGCCTCAGGTTCTGGAATGCCAGTGTTTGTACCAGCCTCGGTTCTATCTCCAGGCCCCAGGAGGAACTTGAGAAATGACCTCCTTGTTGCAGCTGACTCCATCACCAACACCATGTCTTCATTGGTTAAAGAGCTCAATTCAGGTGATACTATGGTCTCACTGTGTCTCTGACTTTTGAAAATATACCTTTCATATCCTCCGAGCATTTTAAAGCTGCGTGTGTTTTGTCTTCTCCAGCGGCTGGAAGTCAATCAGAGAGCAACATGGACTCTCAGACAGATGGACTGTTCTCCTCTCCCACTTCCGATCTTCTAGCACAGATGACCACTAAACCACGGTAACTACAGTATGAAGTATGCACAGTGTGTAGATATGCTTTATGAATCTCTATAAAAGCTCAAAATTATATACAGAAGATTGCAGTATGGTAATGTTGGATTTACCTCCATAGTCTTGGTGGCAGGAACCCTGGTGGAGTTGAGGAGGAGTGCTATGAGAACGACTTGGTTCAGGTGCTGGAGGATGAGCTGAAGATGGGGGACCTACTAAAACACAGACGGGAGCAAGATAAACCCCATATGGTGACCTATGGTTTGAGTTATTATTATGGAAAATAAGTGCATTTCAAAACACATTCCTTTTAAATTCCTTGAATTCTTCTCACTTCATTTTGGTTGTTTTCTTGGTGCGGTACAGGTGACTTTGCAGCAATGACCTTGTTTAACAAGTCTCCTGGTAAGACGACTAATTCATTTTTTTGACATGTTCTTACCATTTGATGTTCACTGCACAAAAATAATAACTATTCATCTTCTGTGTTTATTTCATTCACTGCCTGGAATATATTTTTTCTCACTACGCTATATTCCAGTACAAATGGGCAGAGTATTTAACTCCCTGTCCTCTCAACAGGTAAGCAATATGAAAAGCCACAAAAGTAGAAAAACACTGGAAGATGGATGAGAAGAGAAGGCATGTAGAGAAGGCTGTGGAGAGATGATGGTCCACATGCATGCAAGTCAAACTAAAAAAGAAGTGACAAGGAGGAAGGATCACAGTTATGACACTGCTAAATCCAACATATTATGTAAAGATCTATTTTTTAAACCAACAGCATTTTTAAGTGAATACTGTGAACCGATATGGAGGGATTATTAAACATAACAGCTGTCTATTATACCACCGGTGCCATAAAATCGAATAACTTTGTTGAGAATTACTTGATTTTTAATCATATTATTTTGGGGTATGAGTTGTTGAAGAATTGTGCAAGTATATACTGTAGTTCATTTTTCCCTGGGGCCACATTCGGTCTTCAACGAGGTCCGGAGGGTCGCACTGAATTGTTTAAAATATTTCCTTGCTGTCAAAATTTGCAAAAAATTGTCCTCTATCCATCATTTTGGGAATTTTCTATGCTCTCTGACTGTTTAGAGTTTATTAGCGAGCTGGACTGTCAAGAAACTATGAGTATAGGTCCAATATCATTTCTACACAGTTGTAATTAGATTTTAGTCCTTTTTTTCTTCATTTTAAAGTATATTTTTACTCCAACCACCCACGGGCCAGATTGGACACCCTCCGACCTGCGGGCCGGGCCGTATGTTTAACACCCCTGCTGTAGGTGTATTGCTGGTGAGATTGCTTTTTAAACCAAATAGTAAACTTGGTATATGTGTAAACTGAGGCACAACTGTCTATAACCCAGAGGGTAGCGACAGTATGTCTGACGCTATGACCTGGTTGGCGCATCAGTCGAATGATACTGGTGTTGTATCGCTTTTGTATTTGTTGTTTGACTGTTTAGCTTTTTGATTGAGTGGCTTGTCATTTTATTTGCCTTAGCTGGTTAGCTTAGGTCACATTTGGATGGAGTACAGTCAGACCTTCAATGCAGCATGTACTGTAGCTAACATTGTTTCAGCCACTGATACATTTATATTCACTGTCAAAATCACTTTGTTTATTTCACCCACAAGTATTGCCTAGTAGTTAATAGTACTGTATTACGTAATACAACTGCAGAAGAGGAACAATGTTATTTGCCCTCTTCTGCATGTTGTGTATGCCACATTTGCAAATTTTATTTAATTCCACCTGGAGTATTAAGCCGTTAGGTGATACTAAGAGAATCAGACAGTATAAGACAAAGTAGCTGAACCTATGATACATCTAATGCTGGAAAGTGATATTGTCTACTGAAGGATTTTGTTAACTAATAGCTATACTTTGATTAAGAGTTATAGTTGATTTTATTTTATTAATAGCTGCTTGAGGTTTGAAGATGTGACGACATAAATTAAATTGGAGTAGGGAATACAGTACGTAGACAGTACATAGTAGATAGAATGGACAGTACAGTACATATAACACTCCAGATTCGAAGGTTTACACTTGCAAGAACAGAGGACATTGTTTGTTTACCATGTTTTAGAATCAATATCTTCTGTTTTACCGTAGATTTTGAAGTTGCATTGTCATTTATGACCAAATTATTAGCGTTCTTATACTCACTCACACACAAATCTCTCACAAACATACACTCACAGTCACACACTTGGTAACCAAGCTCATTGTGTGTAAATGTTACCCAGTCACTTTAAAATATGTGGTGCAAGCCAATAAATGTGTGAAATATATCTGGTATGATTTTTAAGCTAGTTCGTATAAGTGATTTTGCATGGTGGTGATGATGCATAATAAAGAATTGACACAACATGATAATGTTGTTGCCTATGAGCTCTTTCTCTTCTTTTTATCCATTGCTTATAAAAGGCACCTACGTAGCCTGGAATCCAAACTGATATCTGTTTGAAACAATGATGAAACTGAGAATATCAGTTTGGATTCCAGGATAGCACTATGAATTCCCATAGGTTTGCTTTACTGCCCCACAATTTATTATCTGTCACGAGTTCAATGCTTCTAGCTCACTGCATTTAATTCATCACACACCCTCCCAGTTAGAACAAAAGAGCAGACAACCATTGCTAGATAAGATCACTACATGTGTATAACCTCACACAAACTGTAGGTGTATCCCTTGGCTACTGTCAATAAGATAGGGTCTCTGTCGAATTCAGAAGTAGCCTTCAAGTTGACATGATTTCCTAAGAATTTATATCAGTAGAAAAATTGAACGCAGCAGCTGGGTACTGAATGTCTGAAAGTATGTCAAATAACCCCTTGGGCCAAAGAAAAGGCCTTTGCCGAAGCATTTCAGCCAAGGTAATCTTAAATGCTAATGACATTTCATGCTTTCTTGCTCCTAACTTATTTATGAAACTTGACACCATCGTTTCATTGCTTTGCCTGCTCTGTCCTCTGTTTCTGCTCTCCTGCTCTTGCTTGACATGCCACTCCATTGTTCTGTCTTCATCCCTCTAGGTAGGACTTGAGTGCCCCCTGCTGTTCAACAAGTATATTCTTCTTCTTTGGTATTATGGAGGTCCGCAAAAAAATGTTATAGGTGCATCACTCCTCCTGCTTTCTTGGCTCTATATCAGCCTAACTATTCTGGAGAATGAATTCATTACACTTTGTGAAAAAGATGCCCTACCAACTAACCCTACACCCATTAAAACCTCATCATTATTCCACTACTTTGGCTCTATCTGATCCTACATCAGACCAACAGCCTGGGAGGACGGGACACTATCGTTCAAAACACCTTGTAACTCTTCTGCAGTAAAATCTCATACACCCAAGTACTTCTCCGCAGCTGCCATCACAACTTCTATCCTCTGATTGGCCATGAACGCCAAAAATACCAACCTTACTGAAGCATATTTTATTCCTATCACTCTCTATTGACATCGGCCTACTCACGGGGGATCCTCTTAGGATCTCTCACCCTGGACCAATCTTCCTCGACTACTCTCATCACTGCCTCAGCATACCACACCTTCTGCACTACTTTGATCCTGGTAACCTCAACATGTCTTTGTCTCATCGGACACCTCTGATCTCCAACACCATGCGTAACCCTACAGTTTACACACACAACTTTTTCCACCGTTACTACAAATTCCTTTGCCTCGTGTCCTCCTACACAGTTCTCACATCTAGAAATCTCCCTCCTACAGACTGCTGCCAACACCATAAGCTTGACATCTAAAACACCGTAATGGGTTTGGGACAAAATCTCTCACGGGATAACTCGCACATCCTAACTTGACTTTATCTGGTAAAAAACTCTGCATCAATATTCAGTAGTACAGGCAGTGTCTTCTCTGTTTCACCATACTCTCCACCGGGTCTGTGTCGCACCAAAAGGTGGTTGTCACAGACAGCGGGAGTCTTCAACTTCATCATCAACTTCACCAAACCCTCCTCAACACTTAATGCCAGTCCAGTTATCACTCCTTTCAACAGAGCCTCAGGAGAGAAAAACATGTCACAGTTCTTGTCCCCAGTCAATTTTGCTGTGACTCTTACATGGATGATGTTAAAAATATTTGGTTTCATGCATGTTAACATTATAAGCCTCCTCCCTAAATTTGTTTTATTCACTGCTTTAGCACACTCTGCAAACCCGGATGTTCTAGCTGTGTCTGAATCCTGGCTTAGGGAGACCACCAAAAACTCTGAAATTTTCATCCCAAATGACAACATTTTCAGACAAGATAGAACTGCCAAAGGGGGCGGTGTTGCAATCTACTGCAAAGATAGCCTGCAGAGTTCTGTCCTACTATCCAGGTCTGTACCCAAACAATTTGAACTTCTACTTTTAAAAATCCACCTCTCTAAAAATAAGTCTCTCACCATTGCCGCCTGCTATAGACCACCCTCTGCCCCCAGCTGTGCTCTGGACACCATATGTGAACTGATTACCCCCCATCTATCTTCAGAGCTCATGCTGCTAGGTGACCTAAACTGGAACATGCTTAACACCCCAGCCATCCTACAATCTAAGCTTGATGCCCTCAATCTCACACAAATTATCAATGAACCTACCAGTTACCTCCCCAAAGCCTTAAACACAGGCACCCTCATAGATATCATCCTAACCAACTTGCCCTCTAAATACACCTCTACTGTCTTCAACCAAGATCTCAGCGATCACTGTCTCATTGCCTACATCCGTAATGGGTCAGCAGTCAAACAACCTCCACTCATCACTGTCAAACGCTCCCTGAAAAACTTCAGTGAGCAGCCCTTTCTAATCGACCTGGCCGGGGTATCCTGGAAGGATATTGATCTCATCCCGTCAGTAGAGGATGCCTGGTTATAAAAAAAGCCTTCCTAACCATCTTAAATAAGCATGCCCCATTCAAGAAATTTAGAACCAGGAACGGATATAGCCCTTGGTTCTCCCCAGACCTGACTGCCCTTAACCAACACAAAAACATCCTATGGCGTTCTGCATTAGCATCGAACAGCCCCCGTGATATGCAGCTGTTCAGGGAAGCTTGAAACCATTATACAAAGGCAGTTAGAAAAGCCAAGGCTAGCTTTTTCAAGCAGAAATTTGCTTCCTGCAACACTAACTCAAAAAAGTTCTGGGACATTGTAAAGTCCATGGAGAATAAGAACACCTCCTCCCAGCTGCCCACTGCACTGAAGATAGGAAACACCACTGATAAGTCCACTATAATTGAGAATGTCAATAAGCATTTTTCGACGGCTGGCCATGCTTTCCACCTGGCTACTCCTACCCAAAGCACTGCACCCCCCACAGCAACTCACCCAAGCCTTCCCCATTTCTCCTTCTCCCAAATCCAGTCAGCTGATGTTCTGAAAGAGCTGCAAAATCTGGACCCCTACAAATCAGCCGGGCTAGACAATCTGGACCCTTTCTTTCTAAAATTATCTGCCTAAATTGTTGCCACCCCTATTACTAGCCTGTTCAACCTCTCTTTCGTGTCGTCTGAGATTCCCAAAGATTGGAAAGCAGCTGCGGTCATCCCCCTCTTCAAAGGGGGGACACTCTTGACCCAAACTGCTACAGACCTATATCTATCCTACCGTGCCTTTCTAAGGTCTTCGAAAGCCAAGTCAACAAAAAGATTACCGACCATTTCAAATCTCACCATACCTTCTCTGCTATGCAATCTGGTTTCAGAGCTGGTCATGGGTGCACCTCAGCCATGCTCAAGGTCCTAAACGATATCTTAACCGCCATCGATAAGAAACATTACTGTGCAGCCGTATTCATTGATCTGGCCAAGGCTTTCGACTCTATCAATCACCACATCCTCATCGGCAGACTCGACAGCCTTGGTTTCTCAAATGACTGCCTCGCCTGGTTCACCAACTACTTCTCTGATAGAGTTCAGTGTGTCAAATCGGAGGGTCTGCTGTCCGGACCTCTGGCAGTCTCTATGGGGTTGCCACAGGGTTAAATTCTTGGACCGACTCTCTTCTCTGTATACATCAATGATGTCGCTCTTGCTGCTGGTGAGTCTCTGATCCACCTCTACGCAGATGACACCATTCTGTATACTTCTGGCCCCTCTTTGGACACTGTGTTAACAACCCTCCAGGCAAGATTCAATGCCATACAACTCTCCTTCCGTGGCCTCCAATTGCTCTTAAATACAAGTAAAACTAAATGCATGCTCTTCAACCGATCGCTGCCTGCACCTGCCCGCCTGTCCAACATCACTACTCTGGACGGCTCTGATTTAGAATACGTGGACAACTACACATACCTAGGTGTCTGGTTAGACTGTAAACTCTCCTTCCAGACCCACATAAAACATCTACAATCCAAAGTTAAATCTAGAATTGGCTTCCTACTTCGCAACAAAGCATCCTTCACTCATGCTGCCAAACATACCCTTGTAAAACTGACCATCCTACCAATCCTCGACTTCGGCGATGTCATTTACAAAATAGCCTCCAATGCCCTACTCAACAAATTGGATGCAGTCTATCACAGTGCAATCAGTTTTGTCACCAAAGCCCCATATACTACCCACCATTGCGACCTGTACGCTCTCATTGGCTGGCCCTCGCTTCATACTCGTCACCAAACCCACTGGCTCCATGTCATCTACAAGACCCTGCTAGGTAACGTCCCCCCTTCTCAGCTCGCTGGTCACCATAGCATCACCCACCTGTAGCACGCGCTCCAGCAGGTATATCTCTCTGGTCACCCCCAAAATCTATTATTTCTTTGGCCGCCTCTTCTTCCAGTTCTCTGCTGCCAATGACTGGAATTAACTACAAAAATCTCTGAAACTGGAACACTTATCTCCCTCACTAGCTTTAAGCACCAACTGTCAGAGCAGCTCACATATTACTGCACCTGTACATAGCCCATATATAATTTAGCCCAAACAACTACCTCTTTCCCTACTGTATTTATTTATTTTATTTATTTATTTTGCTCCTTTGCACCCCATTATTTTTATTTCTACTTTGCACATTCTTCCACTGCAAATCTACCATTCCAGTGTTTTACTTGCTATATTGTATTTACTTTGCCACCATGGACTTTTTTTGCCTTTACCTCCCTTTTCTCACCTCATTTGCTCACATCGAATATAGACTTGTTTATACTGTATTATTGACTGTATGTTTGTTTTACTCCATGTGTAACTCTGTCGTTGTATGTGTCGAACTGCTTTGCTTTATCTTGGCCAGGTCACAATTGTAAATGAGAACTTGTTCTCAACTTGCCTACCTGGTTAAATAAAGGTGAAATAATTAAATAATTAAATAAAAGATGGAAAGCTACTAAAGATTGTAGCTGACTCTATAGCCACTCTTATCTGTCATATCTTTAATGTGAGCCTAGAGGAAGTTTTTATCCTCAGGCCTGTAGGGAGCCTGTCACATTTCACTTTGTTATTTTGTATTTGTGTAGTGTTCAGTTTGTCTTATTAAAATGGACACATACCACGCTGCAAATTGGTCCGACCTCTCTTACTCCTCATCAGAGGAAGACGACGAACGTTACAGAGCCAACGTAATTCCTGCCCAAGAGTGGTAAAGATGTATGTGTTATTGTAACATAATTCGTCCTCCTCTGATGAGGATTAGTCAAGATCGGACCAATGTGCAGCGTGGTATGTGTCCATGTTAATATTTAATAAATCAACTGAACACTGAATAAAAAAACAACAAAGTGAAAGAACGAAACGACAACGAAACAGTCCTGTCTGGTGAAGACACAAAACAGAAAACAATCACCCACAACTAAAATGGGGAAAACAGGCTACCTAAGTATGATTCTCAATCAGAGACAACGAACGACACCTGCCTCTGATTGAGAACCATACTAGGCCAAACACGTAGAAAATATAACATAGAAAAAAGAACATAGACAACCCACCCCAACTCACGCCCTGACCAACCTAAAACAAAGACATAAAAAATAAACTAAGGTCAGAACGTGACAGTTATGGCTTTTCAACTTCTGCCATATTGTGGATTCAGAGCTATCTATCTAATAGAATTCAAAGGGTTTTATTTAATGGAAGCTTCTCTAATGTCAAACATGTAAAGTACCGCAGGGCAACTCTCCAGGCCCTCTACACTTTTCTATTTTTATCAATGACCTGCCACTGGCATTGAACAAAGCATGTGTGTCCATGTATGCTGATGATTTAACCAAATATGCATCAGCAACCACAACGAATAAAGTTGCTGAAACCCTTAACAAAGAGTTGCAGTCTGTTTTGGAATGGGTGGCCAGTAATAAACTGGTCCTGAACATCTCTAAAACTAAGATAATTATATTTGGTACAAATCATTCCCTAAGTTCTAGACCTCAGCTGAATCTGGTAATGAATGGTGTGGCTGTTGAACAAATTGAAGAGACTTAATTACTTGGTGTTACCTTAGATTGTAAACTGTCATGGTCAAAACATATAGATTCAATGGTTGTAAAGATGGGGAGAGGTCTATCCTAGTTAAGCTGCAGCTGGCCCGAACAGAGCAGTATGTCTTGCTCTTCATTGTAATCAGAGAGCTGATATAAATACATTTTGTGCCAGTCTCTCTTGACTAAGAGTTGAGGAGAGACTGACTGCATCACTTCTTCTTTTTATAAGAAGCATTGTGTAGAAAATCCCACATTTTTTGCTCCCTCTGGATGGCAGAAATGCAAAAATTCTACACGATTCAACTTCGAGTCACTTTCACTGACCCAACATTGCCCAACCTCTTCTCCACCCAACCTGACACCACATATGGATCAGCCAAAAGACAAGGATCCATATTCTCCAAACATCTCACTCGCACTGGGCAAAAATATCTTTATCACCATCAGGACGAGGCTCGAACTTGGCGGTCTTCACTGCACATGCCACCATAGTTAATTCATCCTCACTCTTGTCATGTTACATTTTTTTCCTGCAGGACTCCATATTTATTCTTAATATGGACAATAGTCTTTTTTTCCTGCCTGCCTTCTTACTGACCTCTATGGGTTCCCCTGACTCCATCCCCAAGTCCGACAACCATTCGGGGACGTACCTGCCATCTTGTCAACCACAACTCTCCATTATGTGGGTTTAATGACAAGACCCAAAGAGGGACAAACATTTTTTTTAACAAGTATCTCAGCCCCCAGAACCAAATATTGTCTGTCACGAGAGACCAACAGGGTTTTAACCAGATGGGATACAGGTTTTACTTTTTGTAGCAGGTTAGGAGTACTTACTTAACTAACAAGTTAGGAGAATTAGGTTAAGGTTAGAAAAAGGGTTAGCGTTAGTTCACCAAGTGAGGAGATTATGTATGGAAGTCAATGAGTGTGTCAAATTTGGTCAACAAAAAATGTACTGGCTTATTTGCTCGAATATACTTTTTCCTAATGCTTAGGTTGTTATGTGTGTACTGATATAAGTAGGACACATGACATCTCGGAGACTTTGAGAAAAAAACACTTTATATCGAAGAATATGGACATACTGACAAGATGCATGTTGACATCAACCGCCTGTATTCAATGGAGAGAGATGCTATGCTACGAGCCACCATGGATATGCATAGCCATCTCTAGACAACTCCCACATAAAGGGATGTTTATCAAACTTTCCGGGACATCACGTGTCCTACTTATATTATACTAGCAACAATTTAAGCATTACGAAACTTTATTCAATCAAATAAATATCATGTAGCAAATAAGCCATACATACTCCTTGCTTGGCCGAAACCTGGCTCAGGAAGGCCACCAAAAATTCTGAGATTTCCATACCCAACTATAACATTTTCCGTCAAGATAGAACTGCCAAAGGGGGAGGAGTTGCAGTCTACTGCAGAGATAGCCTGCAAAGTAATGTCATACTTTCCAGGTCCATACCCAAACAGTCCGAACTACTAATCTTAAAAATTACTCTCTCCAGAAATAAGTCTCTCACTGTTGCCGCCTGCTACCGACCCACCTCAGCTCCCAGCTGTGCCCTGGACACCATTTGTGAATTGATCGCCCCCCATCTAGCTTCAGAGTTTGTTCTGTTAGGTGACCTAAACTGCGATATGCTTAACACCCCGGCAGTCCTACAATCTAAGCTAGATGCCCTCAATCTCACACAAATCATCAAGGAAGCCACCAGGTACGACCCTAAATCTGTAAACAAGGGCACCCTCATAGACGTCATCCTGACCAACTGGCCCTCCAAATACACCTCCGCCGTCTTCAACCAGGATCTCAGTGATCACTGCCTCATTGCCTGTATCCGCTACGGAGCCACAGTTAAACGACCACCCCTCACCACTGTCAAACGCTCCCTAAAACACTTCTGTGAGCAGGCCTTTCTAATCGACCTGGCCCGGGTATCCTGGAAGGACATTGACCTCATCCCGTCAGTTGAGGATGCCTGGTCATTCTTTAAAAGTAACTTCCATAAAAAACATCCTGTGGCGGACTGCAATAGCATCGAATAGTCCCCGCGATATGCAACTGTTCAGGGAAGTCAGGAACCAATACACTCAGTCAGTCAGGAAAGCTAAGGCCAGCTTCTTCAGGCAGAAATTTGCATCCTGTAGCTCCAACTCCAAAACGTTCTGGGACACTGTGAAGTCCATGGAGAACATGAGCACCTCCTCCCAGCTGCCCACTGCACTGAGGCTAGGTAACACGGTCACCACTGATAAATCCATGATTATCGAAAACTTCAACAAGCATTTCTCAACGGCTGGCCATGCCTTCCGCCTGGCTACTCCAACCTCGGCCAACAGCTCCGCCCCCCCCCGCAGCTACTCGCCCCTCTCCAGGTTCTCCTTTACCCAAATCCAGATAGCAGATGTTCTGAAAGAGCTGCAAAACCTGGACCCATACAAATCAGCTGGGCTTGACAATCTGGACCCTCTATTTCTGAAACTGTCCGCCGCCATTGTCGCAACCCCTATTACCAGCCTGTTCAACCTCTCTTTCATATCGTCTGAGATCCCCAAGGATTGGAAAGCTGCCGCAGTCATCCCCCTCTTCAAAGGGGACCCAAACTGTTACAGACCTATATCCATCCTGCCCTGCCTATCTAAGGTCTTCGAAAGCCAAGTCAACAAACAGGTCACTGACCATCTCGAATCACAACGTACCTTCTCCGCTGTGCAATCTGGTTTCCGAGCCGGTCACGGGTGCACCTCAGCCACGCTCAAGGTACTAAACTATATCATAACCGCCATCGATAAAAGACAGTACTGTGCAGCCGTCTTCATCGACCTTGCCAAGGCTTTCGACTCTGTCAATCACCATATTCTTATCGGCAGACTCAGTAGCCTCGGATTTTCTGATGACTGCCTTGCCTGGTTCACCAACTACTTTGCAGACAGAGTTCAGTGTGTCAAATCGGAGGGCATGCTGTCCGGTCCTCTGGCAGTCTCTATGGGGGTGCCTCAGGGTTCAATTCTCGGGACGACTCTTTTCTCTGTATATATCAATGATGTTGCTCTTGCTGCGGGCGATTCCCTGATCCACCTCTACGCAGACGACACCATTCTATATACTTCCGGCCCGTCCTTGGACACTGTGCTATCTAACCTCCAAACAAGCTTCAATGCCATACAACACTCCTTCCGTGGCCTCCAACTGCTCTTAAACGCTCGTAAAACCAAATGCATGCTTTTCAACCGTTCGCTGCCTGCACCCGCACGCCTGACTAGTATCACCACCCTGGATGGTTCCGACCTTGAATATGTGGACATCTATAAGTACCTAGGTGTCTGGCTAGACTGTAAACTCTCCTTCCAGACTCATATCAAACATCTCCAATCGAAAATCAAATCTAGAGTCGGCTTTCTATTCCGCAACAAAGCCTCCTTCACTCACGCCGCCAAACTTACCCTAGTAAAACTGACTATCCTACCGATCCTCGACTTCGGCGACGGCATCTACAAAATAGCTTCCAACACTCTACTCAGCAAACTGAATGCAGTTTATCACATTGCCATCCATTTTGTCACTAAAGCACCTTATACCACCCACCACTGTGACCTGTATGCTCTAGTCGGCTGGCCCTCGCTACATATTCGTCGCCAGACCCACTGGTTCCAGGTCATCTACAAGTCCATGCTAGGTAACGCTCCGCCTTATCTCAGTTCACTGGTCACGATAGCAACACCCACCCGTAGCACGCGCTCCAGCAGGTGTATCTCACTGATCATCCCTTAAGCCAACACCTCATTTGGCTGCCTTTCGTTCCAGTTCTATGCTGCCTGTGACTGGAACGAATTGCAAAAATCGCTGAAGTTGGAGACTTTTATCTCCCCCACCAACTTCAAACATCTGCTATCTGAGCAGCTAACCAATCACTGCAGCTGTACATAGTCTATCGGGAAATAGCCTACCCAATTTTACCTACCTCATCCCCATACTGTTTTTATTTATTTACTTTTCTGCTCTTTTGCACACCAATATCTCTACCTGTACATGACCATCTGATCACTTATCACTCCAGTGTTAATCTGCCAAATTGTAATTATTCGCCTACCTCCTCATGCCTTTTGCACACAATGTATATAGACTCTATTTTTTTCTACTGTGTTATTGACTTGTTTATTGTTTACTCCATGTGTAACTCTGTGTTGTCTGTTCACACTGCTATGCTTTATATTGGCCAGGTCGCAGTTGTAAATGAGAACTTGTTCTCAACTAGCCTACCTGGTTAAATAAAGGTGAAATAAAAAACAAAAAATAAAAAACAACGAGTCACCTGCTGGAAGGAGACAGATTTTACCCAGAGTTGGGCTTCTCTTCCTCTTCCTCTCTGTTTATATCGGAGGTCATGTTAGTGTTATCTACAATCCTTAGGACGTACCTACCCTAAATCCTAACCATAACCTTAACCCTTACCCTAACCAGTAGTGATTTTGGCATGTAAATCTTGCTGGGGCAAATTTTTTTTAGATGCATGCCAGCAAAGCCATTACACAACACAACAATTAATTAATTGCACTATTATGGTGACAAATATGCCCACAAACTGTTAGGGCCTACATAAAGCTGCCCCAACAGCAGAGCTTTCTTTTCAGCACCTTTGAACTAATCCTTACCACTTCTTCACCTGACTATCAGCAGAGCCATGTCTGGCAGCGAAACAGTTAATTCAGCCTAATTTACTGCCTTTTGAAAAAAACATAGCTGATATGGCTGACTTGCTTAAACAAATGTGGTTTCTACTGACAATTGAGATGTAACAACTATAGCAAAAACTATAAGGGGAGGACGAGCGAATAAGAGGTCATCTGTAATTTCCATTAAGACATTAATGAGCGAGCTAGGATAGACATAGTCAATAACTATAAGTTCAGCACCTTTGAAATGTACAGCAACAGAATTCAAATCAAATCCAATTTTATTAGTCACATGCGCCGAATATAACAGGTGTAGTAGACCTTACGGTGAAATGCTTACTTACAAGCCATTAACCAACAATGCAGTTAAAAAAATATGAATAAGAATAAGAAATAAAAGGAACAAGTAATTAAAGAGCAGCAGTGAAATAACAATAGCGAGACTATATACAGTGGGTAGCGGTACAGAGTCAATGTGCGGGGGCACTGGTATTACAGTATTCTGCCTGAACACCAAGTCAGACCTGTAGGATAAATAAAGGGGGAATATAAGAAAACAATGCAAGGTCTTATAATATTCGATGATGACATTTCTCTAGAACAGGCTATGGACTACAGGTGCACCACCAAGTCAGAACAGTAGGCTAAGTGACGAGGGGGAAATGGACTTCAATTGGTATGATGTGTTACGTTTCATATCAAATCAAATTTATTTATATTGCCCTTCTTACGTCAGCTGATTTATCAAAGTGCTGTACAGAAACCCAGCCTAAAACCCCAAACAGCAAGCAATGCAGGTGTAGAAGCACGGTGGCTAGGAAAAACCTAGGAAGAAACCTAGAGAGGAACCAGGCTATGAGGGGTGGCCAGTCCTCTTCTGGCTGTGCTGGGTGGAGATTATAACAGAACATGACCAAGATGTTCAAATGTTCATAAATGACCAGCATGGTCATATAATAGTAATCACAGTGAACAGGTCAGGGTTCCATAGCCGCAGGCAGAAACAGTTGAAACTGGAGCAGCACGGCCAGGTGGACTGAGAACAACAAGGAGTGATCATGCCAGGTCATCATGCCAGGTAGTCCTGAGGCATGGTCCTAGGGCTCAGGTCCTCTGAGATAGAGAAAGAAAGAGAGAAAGAGAGAATTATAGAGAGCATACTTAAATTCACACAGGACACAGGATAAGACAGGATAAATACTCCAGATATAACAGACTGACCCTAGCCCCCCAACACATAAACTACTGCAGCATAAATACTGGAGGCTGAGACAGGAGGGGTCAGGAGACACTGTGGCCCCATCCGATGATACCCCCGGACAGGGCCAAACAGGCAGGATACACCATATGGTATGTATTAATTTGTGGGTGTCCATCATTCATTTCATATGATATGTTATGAATTACAATTTGTATATGTTTATGAAAATTACAATTCACATATGTTACGAATTGCAATTCATACAACATATTTCAAATTGCAGTTTGTACAATATGTCATGAATTTGCTAAATGTATGATATGTTACAAATTCCAATATGGTGTCGCTAACATTAGCTAGGTGCCTAGGTTCTGCTTCAGGTTATAGGGTTAGGAGTTAGGTTAAAGGGTTAGCTAACATGCTAAGTAAGCTCAGCAAAAAAAGAAATGTCCTCCCACTGTCAACTGTGTTTCTTTTCAGCAAACTTAACATGTGTAAATATTTGTATGAACATAACAAGATTCAACAACTGAGACATAAACTAAACAAGTTCCACAGACATGTGACTAACAGAAATTAAATAATGTGTCCCTGAACAAAGGAGGGGGGGAGTCAAAATCAAAAGTAACAATCTGTATCTGGTGTGGCCACCATATGCATTAAGTACTGCAGTGCATCTCCTCCTCATGGACTGCACCAGATTTGCCAGTTCTTGGTGTGAGATGTTACCTCACTCTTCCACCAGGCACCTGCAAATTCCCGGACATTTCTGGGGGGAATGGTCCTAGCCCTCACCCTCTGATCCAACAGGTCCAGGATGTGCTCAATGGGATTGAGATCTGGGCTCTTCGCTGGCCATGGCAGAACACTGACATTCCTGTCTTGCAGGAAATCATGCACAGAATGAGCAGTATGGCTGGTGGCATTGTCATGCTGGAGGATCATGTCAGGATGAGCCTGCAGGAACGGTACCACTTGAGGGAGGAGGATGTCGTTCCTGTAACGCACAGCGTTGAGATTGCCTACAATGACAACAAGCTCAGTCCGATGATGCTGTGACACTTGCACCAGACCATGACGGACCCTCCACCTCCACATCAATTCCACTCCAGAACACAGGCCTCTGTGTCAACGCTCATTCCTTCGACAAGAAACGCATATCCGACCATCACCCCTGGTGAGACAAAACCATGACTGGTCGCTGAAGAGCACTTTTTGCCATTCCTGTCTGGTCCAGCAATGGTGGGTTTGTGCCCATAGGCGACGTTGTTGCCGGTGATGTCTGGTGAGGACCTGCCTTACAAAAGGCCTACAAGCACTCAGTCCAGGCTTTCTCAGCCTATTGCAGACAGTTTAAGCACTGAGGAGGGATTGTGCGTTGTTCAGTTGCAAAGTAGCAAGTAGTTCCAAAGTAGTTCCAAAGTAGCAAGTAGTTCCTAATTACCCAACATTTTTGTTTTTGCCTTATCCTTCTGTCTTATGTAACCATACCAAACATAACAAATCTTACTAATTTGAGTGTCCCGGTTATCATGTACTATGTTACATCTAGTCTTGAAACCAGGCTGTTCCTACACAAGCAGTGGTCCAACCAGTTGGGTACAATACAAATTCTAAAAACGACTAAAAAGCATTCTTAATAGAGATGATTCATTGAGCTTAATTTGTACCTAGGAACTGGCACCAAGACTACATCATTTTGATAATGATACATCAGGACTTGCCAAATATCTGAGATATATTTTTAGTGCCCCTTGTATAATTGCTGTGTGCTAAGGGAAATGCTAAGGGGAAATCTGAACTGCTAAACTGTTTACAAACAAATCAAGGAGCTCAGTATGCAGACCACTTATTGCAGTCAAGCACAGTCAATGCTGAATGATGAAATATGCTCTTTGACTCAAATCTCAAGCAAGTCTGCTTATTAACCTACACATATAATGGAAATGGTTTGTAGATAAGATCTCAACCAAGGAACTGTGGACCTTATGTCTTGCACACACTTGTGGGAATATCTCATTTGTTTTGTTTGACATATTTTGATATATTAAATTGGTTGACCAAGTCAGCTCTGGTGAATGTTTGGCCTGAAACCAAATTCCTTACAAGCCTCAAATCATAGATTCCTACTAAATGTGTCTGAAAGCCCTTTTGCTCTGGACCACAGCTTCTCTCTCCAAAGAGATTGATTTATGATGAGGAAAATCTATATATGGTATTCCTAGCCTCATACTATACATTTTAAACAAGGACATGAAAGTTTCTTGTCTTAGAGCTTAATTTTGCACATTTGGAAACAAGATAAGTCTTATCATATCCAATGTGGTATAGGAATATTGAAGGTGAAACCCTTCATTTGAAGTACAAAAGTACAAGTTGGATCATTTAAAAGAAAAATGAAATATATAAAAAATAAGAATTAGAAATTAAATGACATACTGCATTTTCTCTGTATACATTGCATATTGTCTTATTGTGTAATACTAAAAGGAATGCAGGAATGTATTAAAAAATGAGAGTGCAGAGGCAACTCCAATGTCCACGTACAGTAGCTGTCAGTTGTACACAATGAGCAACGCATCAACTTATGACTGGTCGAAATCACACCAGATGTTACAATCAAGCCAATCGGCTTCAGCAACGCTGGTTCTTTGTCGAATGAAACATGTGTACGTTATCGGCGTCATCAGCTCCTACAATGAGTGGAAAGAGGGTGGGGTGACTCAGGAAAATAGTAGCTTTTGAACACCGAATAACCTGAAATCTGAGTTCACTGGTGAGTCAAAAAATCTACGGTTGCAATGTGATTTTTTTGTCAAACTTGTTGAACATGTTTTAGGACATATATGGCGGGCTGTACACCTCAGTATATTGTTGAATTCTACTCGATGTAATGTGGTTAATACTGTATATGTTGGCTACCGGTTTCTGTCTAAATGGGCTTGTAATTATTGCTAGCTTGCTAGTCCAGCAGTGTACGTTACCGTGGTAGTGCTAGCTACCGGTATACATTGATTAGCCAGATAGCTAGCATGCTAACTATTTGGTTTGACAGCTAGCCACCTACTAGTTTGGAAGTTTCACTCACTACTCCACTTTCGCTTTGGTTTTGTGTATCTTAGTATGTGACACTTTGCACATTTGAACCACTTCCCGCGAGAAAGGGCACTGCAAAATTGTAACCAAAACTCTCTACAACAACGTGGATATCAAAAAACAAGATAATGCTTGTAAAAAAATATATATATATATATTCAGCTATGAAGTCCTTTGACAAGTCTCAGCCACCAGAGAGAAACTTCTTCATTTGTACACTGTGCTGACTGCTGCTCTGGTTTAACATAACATTGAACAGCATGGCACCACAATGGTACAGTGCAAATCAATACAGTAATTCAGTACCAGCTAGGTGTCCAAGACAGCTGATGCCCCTAAGCAGCTGCAAAAGAGATCTGAAATGGCCAATTCAACTTGGCATTTTTTCCTTATGTTATGATTTCTGCAGTCATCATTATCCATATTTGCCCGGTGTTGATTTGAGATGGAGAACAGCTATGTGTTTAATCGTCAGAACGTTTTCATGTTGTGTCTTTGGCAATGTTTTAATCCCTGCTTTTCTTGAGGACATATGTACACTGACTGAATATTCCTTCAGTCAGTGCGCAGAGGAGTACACTGTGTTCTAGTTGTACGAATAATAAACAGTGTGTGCACTGTCAGAGGGTTACTACTCAGGCTGGCTTATATTTCGTTCATATACAATACCAGTCAAAAGTTTGGACACACTTGTTCATTCAAGGGTTTTCTTTATTTTTACTATTTTCTACATTGTAGAATAATAGTGAAGACATCAACACTATGAAATAACACACATGGAATCATGTAGTAACCAATAAAGTGTTAAACGAATCAAAATATATTTTAGATTCTTCAAAGTAGCCCCCATTTGCCTTGATGACAGCTTTGCACACGCTTGGCATTCTCCCAACCAGCTTCACATGGAATGCTTTTCCATCAGTCTTGAAGGAGTTACCACATATGCTGAGAATTTGTTGGCTGCTTTTCCTTCACTCTGCAGTCCAACTCATCCCAAACATCTCAATTGGGTTGAGGCCAGTTGACTGTGGAGGCCAGGTCATCTGATGCAGCACTTCATCACTCTCCTTGGTCAAATAGCCCTTACAGAGCCTGGAGGTGTTATGGTAGCCATGCTGGTTAAGTGTCCCTTGAATTCTAAATAAATTACATGGTGTCACCAGCAAAGCACCCCCACACCATCACATCTCCTCCTCCATGCTTCACGGTGGGAACTACACATGTATAGATCATCTGTTCACCAACTCTAAAATTAAACATTTGGATTCATCAGACCAAAGGACAGATTTCCACTGGTCTGATTTCCATTGCTTGTGTTTCTTGGCACAAGCAAGTCTCTTCTTCTTATTGGTGTCCTTTAGTGGTGGTTTATTTGCAGTAATTTGACTATGAAGGCCTGATTCACGCAGTCTCCTCTGAACAGTTGATGTTGAGATGTCTGTTACTTGAACTCTGTGTGAAGCATTTATTTGGGCTTCAATTTCTGAAGCTAGTAACTCTAATGAACTTATCTGCAGCAGAGGTAACTCTGGTTCTTCCTTTCCTTCCTCTCATCATAGCACTTGATGGTTTTTGCGACTGCACTTGAATGAACTTTAAAAGTTCTTAATGTTCCACGTTGACTGACCTTCATGTCTTAAAGAAATTGGCTGTTGTTTGTCTTTGCTTATTTGAGCTGTTCTTGCCATAATATGGACTTGGTCTTTTACCAAATAGGGCTGTATTCTGTATACCACCCCTACCTTGTCACAACACAACTGATTGGCTCAAATGCATTAAGAAGGAATGAAATTCCACAAATGTAACTTTTAACAAGGCACACCTGTTAATTGAAATGCATTCCAGGTGACTACCTCATGAAGCTGGTTGAGAGAATGTCAAGAGTGTGCAAAGCTGTCATCGAGGCAAAGGGTGGCTACTTTGAAGAATCTCGCTAAACACTTTTTTTGGTTACTACATGATTCCAAATGTGTTATTTAGTAGTTTTGATGTCTTCACTTTTATTCTACAATGTAGAAAATGTAGAAAATAGTCTAAATAAAGGAACCCTTGAATGAGTACGTGTCAACTTTTGACTGGTACTGTATACAAAAATAAAATAAAAAGGTCTATTGTTCCCTGAGGTATATAAATTCTGCATGGCTGTAACCGTGTGTTTCTGTCATGGAGACTCAAGGCAGCAGGCTTTTGTTCTAGCCCAGCACTAACACCTGAGGGTTTGGCAGGGCGGCAGTTAGAGAATGGCTGGTAATCTGAGGGTTGCAATCATGGCTTACGTCTGTCACTGGAAGAATCTTGCGGGATTCACAGTAATCAGTCAACTGGCAACCAGAGGTTTCTGGCATCACTATCTCTGATACAACCTACAACCGTTGTGCCCTAGAGCAAGGTATATCTTAAACCAGGCTGAAAAGGTGCCGGTTTCCACTTCAAGTCGATTTAATGGTCCACCAGCTTAAAAAAACAGGAAAATATGCGTTCTGTCTTAAAACACTATTTCCACCACCATGTTAGTGGTTAATGCTGCTTCCGGATGTTGTGTACCGCATTCAGCAGTCTGTTTACCCATGGCTGAACAGTGTACGCAACATCAGGAAGTGGCATTAGCCACTAGTATGGTGGTGGAAAAAGGGGTTTTATTAAGAGTGTATGTATATTTTCCCAGTTTTGGTTTTAGACAGGCGCACCATTAAATCAAGTCAAGGAGGAAACCAAGTAACCAACGCATTTGTAACCTGAATGGAGGATGTTTTATGAACAAACTGGTCGCCGGGGGACACGAGTGTCTCACTGTCTCGGCAGATTACAGTAGGACACCGACTTGACAAATGACGTAAGAATTAGAGGCATCTGGCGGAAGTAGGGGTACAGCCTGCCATGTGGTGTGTTAGTGGGACAGTGCAGCCCTTATATATATATATATATATACGGCTCAAAAAAATAAAGGGAACACTAAAATAACACATTCTAGATCTGAATGAATTAAATATTCTTATTAAATACTTTTTTCTTTACATAGTTGAATGTGCTGACAACAAAATCACACACAAATTATCAATGGAAATGAAATGTATCAACCCATGGACGTATGGATTTGGAGTCCCACTCAAAATTAAAGTGGAAAACCACACTACAGGCTGATCCAACTTTGATGTAATGCCCTTAAAACAAGTCAAAAAGAGGCTCAGTAGTGTGTGTGGCCTCCACGTGCCCGTATGACCTCCCTACAACGCCTGGGCATGCTCCTGATGAGGTGGCAGATCCTGAGGGATCTCCTCCCAGACCTGGACTAAAGCAGCCGCCAACTTCTGGACAGTCTGTGGTGCACAGGGCGCCAATGACAAGTTTCAGTTGAGCTAATTGATAAACTGGCCTATATACAGATCAGAGTTAGTGCTGGGTTGGAATGGAAGCCAGCATACGCTCAGTAGCTCTCCAGGACCTTATAGTATGGCTAACAACAAAGGCTTTTGTTCTGCTACTTGTGATTGTAGTACAGCACTTTAGAAGGCAATCCTTTTAAGCCATAGTGAGGAGCGATTAGTCCTTTTTTGAGGTCAGTTCGATTATCAATATTTTTAAAAATCAGGTTTTTGGTTTCTATTTTTTTTTGTGTGTGTGAAATGCCCTATGCATTATGTGGTTGAATGCTGTAACAACACAGAATAAAAAAGTAAAAGTGCCATTACTGCTTATCACTTATTCACCATAATTTATTCACATGACTTTTATAAAATATTTCAGTTCTGCATATTGCATTTGTTTTTGTCAATGACTTTATTTTATTGTAAGTCATCTCATCTCTATAGAGCTACTGCCTATGCTGTCTGACAACACTATTTTAGTAGTTCAAAGTAAATAAGGCATACTTTTATAACTGCTGAATACCAACTATCAAATACTTGGATAATGTATTTTTAGGGAGAGATACCTCGTGAAGCAACTGCTCACTATACCTCTCCATTGCATATTTTTCTCTCTTCTCAGTGTCTGTCCCACTTAATGTGGCAGGCATAAAATAAACAGACTGGACAAGTAGGTATGCAATAGATGATGGTTATTGTAGTTAATTACCACAGCTAAACTATGTAGACTGTTGGCCTGTTATTTAAAGCATTGAGCTCACGGAAAAATAGAACAAAATGGAATTTAAGAAATTGAACCAACATCAATCAATTAGTTGTTTTTGGAAACCAAAAATAAATACATTTGTTAATACTCAGCACTAGCCATCAGAGGGTTGGTTTTCAGTGCAACATTAATGAAACTGCTTACCAGTATGCAATTTTTTTTTTTACTAGAATTGGTCCTATATGTCCCAGTCACAGATCCACGATTATTCTTCTGCATTTCAGCAATATAATAACCATTAATATTGTTATGTAAATTAAATCCAACAAGCAATTGAATTCTCACTCGCCCAAATAATGAGAATATAGAAAACCAAGAAGCACAATAGATGCATAATTTTATAATAAAGGCCTGGCATTTAAATGTCTTCAAGTAGGCCAACTATTGCTATTGACTCCGAGGCACGAAATAAACAAAACATGTTGCGTTTGAGTGAGAAAGGGTCCCTATGTTCCTTCGTTTATATTAATGGAATTCGCCGTCCACCTTCCAAGAAGCGCACCGCAACCCCATCAGTCACGTGGTTGGTTAGGGTGCAGTGACGTCACCAGAGACAGATTTGTGAAGAATAAGCAGACTAGAGAACGAGCCCGAGGTGCGTCACTTTATATTGCATCGTCCTTTCATAGAGAGAGAGAGAGAGAGCAGATAATCTGTTCAATATTTTAGAGACCCAATGCCTGGTCCCACCCAAGCACTGTCCCCAAATGGAGAGAATAACAACGACATCATCCCAACGGACGGATCCAACTGCATTCCTTACAGAAAAAATACAGTGCGAGGAGAGCGCGCCTACAGGTAAATCAGTGCAAATGCCGCAGTTGGCGTGGTTTCATAGCAAGGCTTTGAGCACAAGGTTGCTGCAAAACCCTGAACATTTGTTTCACGAGCATTGAATGTTTTCCATGCCACGGTCTAGTGCTATTTCGATTCCGTTACAATGAATCGGCTCGTGCAATAGTGCATGTATTGCCTTCTTGGTGACTTGTCATTATCAAATCCAACATGTACGTGCTGTTTCTTAATCATGGGTTAAATCGTTTTGAGGAGGCCTCTCTCTGCAAGTTAACAATTCTGCCAAAGCGAAATACGTGACATTTACAGTGATATAACGGCACAAATTATGTGGCGAGTTGGAAATAAGACCGTTGTCAAAAAGACTACCCCGTTAGCTTGCTCCATTATCACATACACAGTCACTGTCTTGACTATAACGTTAATGATTGCAAGTAGCTGCTTTACTATTTTTGTTGGTCCAACCCCTACATAATCATGTGTTCTGGGATAAGGGGCACCTTTACTATCTTAGTTATTCCTTGTATTATATGTCATGGTTATAAAACCAGTCTGTTCAAATGATAAAGTCTTCTGTCTGGGTCAAGTATAGCCAATGAGCTAACTGGCTAACAAAGCTAGCAGTACATCTGCTTTGTTGACACGAGAACGGCTGTCCTTTTTATCAGTGCGAAATCAATGAGAGTATAGTTCGAAACCGAAACTCCAGTCCAAATTTGGTCAGTTTGGGTCATTGGAATAAATTATGCGCTTGATGTAATTGTAGCCTAACGTTAGCTGTTACCGTAATGGAAATGCATTGTCCGTCTGCCGCTAAGTGGCCAGCCCTTCTTGTTATCTGTGACAGTAGGATGTAAGATTATTAGCTAAGTGTTTGGTATGGTGGAGCGATAGAACACTAGACATTAGTAGGCCCGTTTTTTATTTCTGATACCCATCTGAGAATATGAAATGGTGCGATAACAACTCGGGTCTTACATTTTGACATTATGGGTTCCAGCCTCATCATTTAGAATGAAATAATACCAAAGCGGTGAAAAGCGCTATTTTGTTGCACTTTTACAATGTTCTTGCATAATGTAGGATACACTCGTCAAAGACCATGTTTGAAGTTACTGTGATCACATCACTATGGTTATCAACAGTTTCACACATTATACTATTCATGCTATTTGTTTGCACTGTGAGAGCTTACACCATGTTCATTTCACTTTGCTCCATTGATGTTTCTTAACTCACAATAGCCAGCTTCATTATGAAGATACGTTTTTTTATATCCTCATGCAATGTCTCCTCATCATCATGTAGATTTGTAGTACAACTATACTCAAACTTCACTCAATTTCAATACTCTCCTGAATGCTTTTTCCATATTTGTTTGAGCCCTCTCCTGTTATGAGTGTATATGCATGTTTAGTGTTGATAGTGTGTATCCATTGCTGTTTAATTGGACATCCTTTATCTTTATGTGTTACTAACATGTTATCACATTACTAGACTTTGGCTTAATTTCGTACAGTATCTAGTAGCTGTGATTATATGCCTATGTTTACTTGCTTGCTGTCAAATCAGTGAATTTCCCCTGGATGGTTTGTATTGTTGTTGCCTTGCTTAATCTTTGCTACTGCATCTTTCTGTTTAATGGCAGTAGTTGAAAATTATATGCAGGTTTTTATCTGTTGGTCAACAATTGTGTGTACAGAATATTGGCTAACCATTATGTAAAAGGGATACAAGATGGTAATGTTTTGTAGAAAGTGAATTATAACTGACAGAAATGCCTTCCTGTATTTTGCAGTTGGGGGATGGCGGTCAACGTATATTCTACCTCAATAACCCAGGAGACTATGAGCAGGCATGATATCACTGCCTGGGTTAACGATCTTCTCGGTCTGAACTACACTAAAGTGGAGCAGCTCTCCTCAGGTAAGAATAATTACCCTCTTAACTCTGCTGCAAACTGTGCTTCCTCCCAGAACCAAGGACCTCAGGATATAGGCCGAGCATAAGAAGGGAGATGCAGGATGATACTATAGGTATTGGATGAGAAACAGATGGCCATTTTTTTCCCTCTCTTATATGCCCAACTTCTGCTGATAAACTCCAATTATACATAGTAATATGTATAATCAAAGAAACCTGGTGTAACCCCAACCTTGCTCCTAACCTAACCTTGCTCTGACAGAGAAGACGGACTGTGCTATTAATAAAACTAGTGTGCGCACTTGCTGTGCCTACCATGCCATGGCTACTCCAAGTAATCCAATCTCTCCTGAACCACACATAGTCCTGTCGCAAGGTGTGCTAATGGTACTAATTCCATGGTCTCTAGTCTGTGTCTTTTAATTGAAGGGATGTGTTGTGCACAGGTTTGCTAATGGCAGTACAGATTAACATTTCCATCAAGCATGTGCCTGAAAAATATAATTAGTTTGCACTTGTATCAGAAGAGAAACAAGCAGTAATTTTTGTCACACATCTCAATTCCCTTCTAGGAGCAGCCTACTGCCAGTTCATGGATTTGTTATTCCCTGGCTGCGTCCATCTTAAGAAGGTTAAGTTCCAGGCTAAATTCGAGCATGAGTACATTCATAACTTCAAGCTGCTGCAGGCCTCTTTCAAGAGAATGAATGTGGACAAGGTGAGAGGATGAGGCCAAGTAGTGTCCTGACGTGACCTACCGTAGCTGCTAATGACAGTTAGTTGCATTGGCAAGGCTATATTAGATAGAACACTCACAAAGTTCCTTCATTTTTTTCCTTCTAATTTGTCAAGTCACATGAAGTCCAGATTATTAAAATAATTGGGGTAATTGTTTATCTTGATCATTTATTTCCACTTCTCCTCTTTAAAGATTATTCCTGTGGAGAAGCTTGTGAAAGCCAGATTTCAGGACAACCTTGACTTCATCCAGTGGTTTAAGAGGTTCTTTGATGCCAACTATGACGGTAAGGATTACGACCCACTTCAGGCCAGACAGGGTCAGGATGCCATCCCCCCACCTGACCCCGGTGAGCAGATCTTCAACCTGCCAAAAAAGTCCCAACACCACGCAGCCAGCTCCCCCACTGCAGGTAAGACCAGCTACCTGAGGGGTCTATCTAATAGAAAGCAGGATCAATGTGTTAGCCAGATAACTTGTCTAAATATTAGGAAATAATGTTGTTGTTTTTTAAAGATGTGCTTGAAATGAGCATGGTCTAACTGACTCAACAACCAAAAACACATATGTTTAGCTTTCTTAATGAACCAGAACATTTGTTTAATTCTGGTTGTTTATCAAAGTTAGCCTGCTAACTCATTTATCCTGTTTTGTAGGACACCCCTCTGGACAACATACATTGTTTATGTAGATTAAGAAACTGTCTGAGGGTGTTTTCACATATAGTCCTCTTTAATGAACCTATATCAGTCCTCTTTACTCTGGGGTAAAAAGCAAAATAACTATGTTCTTTTTGTATTCACACGACCCATGCCTTTGAATAAGGACTCAACTCTTTTGCCAGTTCACTTGACCTGGTCTGAGTCCTCTTCGCATTCACATTGCTATGTTTATAAAGGAACCAAGATCTTTTTCCAACATTCACTCAATGCACTCTGGGTTTTTACAAAGCCATTATATCAGATCATGTTATTGGACATCTAGATATACTTTTTGGAAGCTAATAGATTGCATTTAGTTAAAAGATGAGATTTATAATTTGAAGATAATATTAACATGTACAAATTATTGGTAACAGAATAAATAGCAGAAGAATACTGCAGATTAAATAATGCTGTAATTGAACATTTTACACCCAATATAGCCCACTGGCCCTTTACGAATGACTTGCCTAGTTAAATAAATAAAAAAGAGCCAGTGTTGATTTTATGCTTAGTGCTATCGAGGCTCTTTGGGACATTCCTACTCTAAATCCTAACCTTAACCCTTTCCTTAACTATTTTAAATGTTAACTTCCATGTGGTAACGTCAGAGTTGGGACGTCCCAATGATCCCGGATAGCACGTCTCTTGATTTTGTATCCTCTGTTGGGATTGTTGCCAAGTATGTCGTCTTCTCACATTATTCAAACCCCACAAACGAAATAAACAGTGTATGAAGCTCTCTTAGCATATAGCGCACATAGTGCAAACATATAATCTGAAAACTCCACACAATTTGGAAATTTCTCTGCTTTCTTGACAATCGCTAATCAATATCCAAAAACGGCACACGTTTTTTTCCACTAACCTTATCTTTTCTCTTTTGTAGCACCAATGTGAGGGATTATGGCAGGGGAAACGGTGTTGCATTACTGTAGTGCAGTAATAATGACAAGCGAACCTGGGAAGCTTTGGATTCGCATTGCCCTAAAAACGGGAACTGGACCACGGAGTTCAAGCGAACCGAACTCAGACCACCCCTTGATGGTCTCAGTTTGGTTCACTTCAGGGGCTCTTTTGAGGGTCTGAGTTCCTTTTTTAAATTGTACCTTTATTCAACTAGGCAAGTCAGTGTTCACACTGAACGAAAAATTAACAAACCGAGGTGAGTTCACAAAAATTGGCTGAAAAGGACCAAGTGTGAACACCCTGACATGACCAGATTATTTACATTTTCTAACATATCTTTGTGTTCAGGAGCCACCAGGGCAAGTGCAACAACTCCGAAACAAAACCCCTGCAGCCCCCATCCATCCTCCAGACCCTCTTCAGCGAAAAGAATCCCAGTTGCAACTCCAACGACAACTCCGGCCAAAGGAGAGCGGGAACTGGAAGCACAGGTCACAGGGCTCAACGACCAGGTATAAAGTCACTACTACAGAATAATTACAACTTAATATATATAAGTTACTACAACAGCGTCATTACAATTTAATATATCTAAGTTGGACTCACTGTTTAGATTTGTAAGAAGGATATGTATGTATTGTTTTTGGCAAAACCAATATAATAACTAATTACAAACTGCATTGAATGATCATTCCATAATCCTGGTTTTCCAAGGATTAAATTACTGTTAAATCCTAAACATGAAAACGATCCAAGTAATAAGCAGTTGGGGATCAGAGGAACAGTGGTGTATTACAGCTAGATTTTTAAGATGGTGCGCTGTCCAACTTTGACCATTTTGTATTTTATTGACAATGGAAAAATCATTAATACTGCACATCATTATACAAAACAGTTTCCACACAAAGAAAATTGTGGTGTGTGAAGTAAAACAAGTAGATGATAGTAATATCAACTTGTCTGTATGATACTAATACTACTTTTCCTCATTTTGTGTACAGGTGAACACATTAAAACTTGCACTTGAGGGTGTGGAGAAGGAGAGGGACTTTTACTTTGGAAAGCTGCGGGATGTGGAAGTGCTGGCACAGGAACAAGGTCAGGAGAGCGCCCAGTTCGTGGAGCGGCTAATGGAGATTCTGTACTCTGCAGACGAACAGGTCAGTCGGCTGTATTTGATTGGCTCTTCATTGATTGATCATTCATAGGAATTTCCCAGAGGCGGTTGGGTGTGGGTTGCTGTTGTGCAACGTTTGTTTTAGGTTCTAGAAGGTTGGTACTGGATTGGATAGCAAAGGTTTTGCTAATCGTTCAAGGACTTCATTTTCTTGGCCTTGACATTTTGTTATGACTGCTTGTGTCCCTTCAGGAAGGTGCAGGAGAGGTGGATGGAGAAGATGTGGATCCAGGGGTCCATGAAGAGGATGTTCCTGATGATCAGCAGGATGAGTACTGACTGCCATCACTCCCTGTCCTTGCCCCTGGCCCCACCACAACACCATGCCCTTTTGTTTTGTGAGAATTTTGTTACAGGTTTAATTTTTTTTTTAAATTCTCATTTGTACTTTCTTCCCCTCGTGGTTTGTTTATTTTTTTGTTCTCCTGAAGACTGAGCACATGAAACAACCTCATGCAAAGAAACATGACCCTATTTTATTTTTATATATATATATATATATATATATATATATATATATAATATTCCTCTGCTGTTCTACATTCTGTGTGTTATTGTGACTGTTGTGAAATGCTGTAGGCAGGTGGCTGTTATTACATACTGCCACATGCAGACAAGCTCAGAACATCACAGAAGTTTCCAAGGACAGTGAAAAAAACAAGTCATCCAAAATTCTAGATGTGACAAAATGTTGTAGTATGGAGTGGACAGATAGTGTTTTTATCTGTCAGCAAGTGTTATGTATGTTGCCAGCTTCGGTCGGTCCCATGATCCTTCCATTATGTACGTTGTTTCAAAGTGATTGTTTATTTGATTTTTTTTATTACATATCAACCATATTAATCATGAGAATGCAATAAGAAAATGCCCTGAAGGGCTCGTAGTATCTCCTAAATAACCTTCCTCCATATGTTGCACTGACATTTGACTCTGGAATGGATAATACTGTATGTCCATAGACTCACAATTACAAATTAATGACAAAAACAATAATTAAAGCTTAGAAGACTCGATATTGCCTTTACATGAAGTGAGGCAGTATGGTCCATGAGAATCATGAATGAAAAGCAGTAGTGAGTTAGTCACATACTAGTCATAATTTGTCTATCTTCATGAATTCTAAGAATTCTGATAAATTAATCAGTGTACTCAAAAATGCCTAATTTGCACCAGATTTGGTGCATCAGTGACAGAAACAAGTTTGTTTCGGTATGGCTTCATCATAAGGGAAGGGAGCTCATTTTAGTGTAGACTAGTATGACCACAATGAACATTATTTTCAACTTTAGTTTTAACAGCAACTAACCACCTTCGTATTCAGTGGAAGTCAGGTATATTTCAGATGTTTTCATATGACTTTTGAACCACATGTCTTAGGGAAAGTTGTGAGTCAGTTCACTGAGTAATTTGACATACTATATTCCAAGTACGTACATTGTATACCTTTTTTTAATGTTGCATTTATTATTATTGAACTTGGCAGTGCACCATAATGCTTTAGTCATATATTGTGTAAATGAAAAGGAATGTAAACATGTGCTGTCAATAATTATATATATTTTTTCTGATGTCCCACTCATTATGCATTCCCCAAAACGTGTTGCATGTTTGCATTTTATTTGTGAATAACTTGACCTGCTTTTTAAATATTTAATAATAAAAAATAACTATTAAGTGAGATGTGTTTTTGTATGTTTAACCTGCGTTTTGAAAGCTGTTGAGATTTGAATGGATTTACTGTAATAAAACCTTTCACCTTTTCAGTCAAATTGAGTTTTTCATTATGTTGTCGTATTATCCATCAAATATCCAACCTTCAATATTATTCACTGCGACAGTTGATATTTAAAAAAAAAATGTAAGGAACGAAAACTGTTAATTTGGATTTGGCAGTGCAGTGGTCAATGAGGTATTGATGCCCAAAACAGGCTCTGTCTATTTGATGTGTTTACTGAAGGAACTGACTCCATTTGGGTTTGCTTTGCACCAAAATAGTACACTTTGTCTAGTGTTTCTGTTCCAGTCTATTTATTTTAATTTATTTAACCTTTATTTAACTAGGCAAGTCAGTTAAGAACACATTCTTATTTACAATGATGTATTGCAGTAACAGTAAGGCACTGTAGAGTTAATTGAAGTCATTAAAATTACATTTCCTCTAACATTTGTCAGCTTAGAACCAAGTTCTCTGCTGCAAACTCAGAAGCCTGACAAGTGGTAGATATATAGCCTCTTGCTATTTACCTACTAAGTAATTAAACCTAAATAAATCCACAAATAATGGAGTTTTTCAGTGTCGAACTGCTTCCAGCATTGTCTATTTAATGAACGTCAGCACTGTTCAACAAGCAAATGACTGTAGTACAAGGTGCGTCACCAACCTTTAGTACTACATTTCCCAGAAGCCAACAATAAGTCAATATCGTAAAAATGAATGAAAACAAAAAAAATGTGCTTATTGGTCTTCATTTAAGGTTAGGCATAAGGTTACGAGTGTGTTTAAGGTCAGGTTTAAAATCTGATTTTAAGAAGCGAAACCATAATTGCCAGGGTTTATGACTTCGTGGTTGTGGGACAACAAACAGAAGGGGTAACCCAGACATGTCACAGGGGCTATAAAGCTGATGCATCTGTTCAGAACGTTTTCTCACCACCAAATGTGGTAGTGAGAGGAAGTCTGTGAATTTTCTCATCGATGAAACATCTGATCTTAATAAATGTTTATATTTACAGCACAGTGCACAATGTTTTAAAGACTTAACGCTTGGCCAACGTTTTTTTTTAAATTGCGCGGTTTTTGAAAGAGAGCAAGGTCGAATTGAGTTTGTGCACACGCGCACTTCACCGAGGAGGCGTTCCCTAACGGAAAAATGCAAAGACATGCTACAACGTGCCAATAGGTTCTCGCAAGCTTGCCATGCTTGTTTTGCCCACCATGCTTCATTTGCTCCCACTGTAAACGACACAGATGAACTGTCTTTGGGTTAGTTATAAATATCTTTGATGGGACATTATAAAATGTAACCACTTCCTGAAAATGGTGCGCCAATAAGAAAAATTGTGGACAGCCAGCTGGTAATTTCATATTAGTGCTGAGCGATTAACTGAATTGTCGGTTATTTTTTGTTTTTTTAAACAACTAATTGACCGATGTCGGTTCAATTATTTGAATTCCGTTTCGTTCGTTCGTTTGTTTAATGTAAATTTAATGCGCATATTGCACACTTTGGTTTCTCGAGAGAAAAATCTAATCCATCATGAACTGCGATTTAGTGGGGAGTTGTAGTTTCCAACAGACCAATATTGTACATAGTTTAGAGCAGTAAACATAGTTATTAACTACAATGACCTTAATCCATTGCGCATCTACTTGTTCTGTTTTTATTTTATGCCAGCTAAGGAAGAGCCAGAAGAATGCGCTATCATGAGGGAACAGCTGTTGCTTTGCGAGGTATCCCCACAAATCTCTTTGTAGCCCTACCTGAAAATACATTATCTACGTGATTGATAGTTGGTATTCAGCAATCATAAAAATATGCCTTATTTACTTAGAAAAACGACAAAATTGTGATTTAGTCAGAAATCATAAGCAGTAGCTCAGTAGATATGATATGACTTGGAATGAAATAATGAAGTCATCAATAAAACAAATGCAATATACACAATGAAATAAATGTTTTATTAAAGTCATGTGAATAAATAATGGTTAATAAGTAATAAGCCGTAATGGGCAGTCACGACCATCATGGGACTTTTTACTAATTGTTTTATTCTGTGTTACAGCATTCAACTCAAATAATTGATACGGAAATCTTTATTTTTAATTTTTAAAATAAACTAACCGAAACCGAACCGGCCTCAAAAAGCATTAATCGCTCAGCAATATTTAATATAGTTCTACTGGCTAAACTATCATATCTCACAAAATTGAGGTATGATTAGACCTGTCATGTCCTATACCACTCACACAAAACGTCATATAGCTATTTGCCAACATTACTTTTCAAGGAAAGGTCATTTTCTCTGACTAGTCTGCTTTCTTTCTAGCTAACTGTTAGCTAACTCTATCTTGCTCTGGTTCCATTGCGCATTGATTATTTCATAGATAATCAATTTTGTTTAGTGACATTATATCACCAAAATGAAGAAGTGTCTAAAGTGTTAGTCAAGGTAATTGAGGTAATGTGTACATGTAGGTAGAGTTCAAGTGACTATACATAGATAATAAACAGAGAGTAGCACCAGTGTTGAAGAGGGGGGAGAGGGCAATGCAAATAGTCTGGGTAGACATTTGATTCGCTGTTCAGGAGTCTTATGGCTTGGGGGTAGAAGCTGTTAAGAAGCCTTTTGGAACTAGACTTGGCGCTCCGGTACCGCTTGCCATGCGATAGCAGAGAGAACAGTTATAGAGGCCCTGGATGGCAGGAAGCTTGGCCCCAGTGATGTACTGGGCCGTACGCACTACACTCTGTAGTGCCTTGTGGTCGAAGGCCGAGCAGTTGCCATACCAGGCAGTGATGCAACCAGTCAGGATGCTCTCGATGGTGCAGCTGTGGAACCTTTTGAGGATCTGAGAACTCATGCCAAATCTTATCAGTCACCTGAGGTTTTGTCGTGCCTGCTTCATGACTGTCTCGATGTGCTTGGACCATGTTAGTTGTTGGTGATGTGGACATGGAGGAACTTGAAGCTCTCAACCTGCTCCACTACAGCCCTGTCGATGAGAATGGAGGCGTGCTCGGTCCTCTTTTTCCTGTAGTCTACAATCATCTCCTTTGTCTTTATCACGTTGAAGGAGAGGCTGTTGTCCTGGCACCACATGGCCAGGTCTCTGACCTCCTCCCTATAGGCTGTCTCGTTGTTGTCGGTGATCAGGCCTACAACTGTTGTGTCATTGGCAAACTTAAAGGATGGTGTTGGAGTCGTGCCTTGCCGTGCAGTCAGTCATGAGTGAACAGGGAGAACAGGAGGGGACTGAGCGCGTACCGCTGGGGGGGCTCCTGTGTTGATGATCAGCGTGGCGGATTTGTTGTTACCCAACCTTACCCCCTGGGGCGGCCCGTCAGGCAGTCCAGGATCCAGTTGCAGAGGGAGATGTTTAGTCCCAGGGTCCTTAGCTTATTGATGAGCTTTGAGGGCACTATGGTGTTGAGCTGTAGTCAATGAATAGCATTCTCACATACACTACCGTTCAAAAGTTTGGGGTCACTTACAACTGTCCTTGTTATTGAAAGAAAAGCTAATTTTGTCCGTTAAAATAACATAAAATTGATCAGAAATACAGTGTAGACATTGTTAATGTTGTTTATGACTATTGTAGCTGGAAACAGCATATTTTTTAATGGAATATCTACATAGGTGTACATAGCCCATTATCAGCAGCCATCATTCCTGTGTTCCAATGACAAGTTGTGTTAGCTAATCCAAGTGTATCATTTTAAAAGGCTAATTGATCATTAGAAAACCCTTTTGAAATTATGTTAGCACAGCTGAAAACTGTTGGTCTGATTAAAGAAGCAATAAAACTGGCCTTCTTTAGACTAGTTGAGTATCTGGAGCATCAGCATTTGTGCGTTCAATTACAGGCTCAAAATGGCCAGAAACAAATAACCCTCTGAAACGTGTCAATTTAATCTTGTTCTGAGAAATGAAGGCTATTCCATGCGAGAAATTGCCAAGAAACTGAAGATCTGGTACAACGCTGTGTACTACTCCCTTCACAGAAAAGGCGCAAACTGGCTCTAATCAGAATATAAAGAGGAGTGGGAGGCCCTGGTGCACAACTGAACAAGAGGACAAGTACATTAGAATGTCTAGTTTAAGAAACAGATGCCTCACAAGTCCTCAAATGGCAACTTCATTAAATAGTAGCCGCAAAACACCAGTCTTATCATCAACAGTGAAGAGGCGACTCTGGGATGCTAGCCTGTCAGGAGGATGGATTATCTTGGCAAAGGAGAAATGCTCACTAACAGAAATGTGAACAAATTTGAGAGAAATACGCTTTTTGTCTGTATGGACAATTTCTTATATCTTTTATTTTAGCTCATGAAACATGGGGCCAACACTTTATATGTTGCATTTATATTTTTTCAGTGTAGTTGGTTGGTTTAGTTATATACTTTGCAGTACAAAGGAGGTCATTTATTTTTCAGAGCAAAATGGAGGTGCAAAATATATTACAAGGACATCAATTGTATGTTCTGTGGTTAGTGTCAGAAAAGTGAGGAGAGATCCTTCAATCACTGCCACTTCTACTACCAAGTCCTGGGAAAGATGTATAGCCAGCTTTTTGGACACTCCTGTGATATACGGTTGAAGTCGGAAGTTTACATACACCTTAGCCATACACATTTAAACTCAGTTATTCACAATTCCTGACATTTAATCCCAGTAAAAATGACTTGATTTAGGTCAGTATGGTTCACCACTTTATTTTAAGAATGTGAAATGTCTCAATAATAGTAGAGAGAATTATTTATTTCAGCTTTTATTTATTTTATTACATTCCAAGTGGGTCAGAAGTTTACATGCACTCAATTAGTATTTGGTAGCATTGCCTTAATTTAAAAAAAACTTGGGTCAAATGTTTCAGGTAGCCTTCTACAAGCTTCCCACAATAAGCTGGGTGAATTTTGGCCCATTCTTCCTGACAGAACTTGTGTAACTGAGTCAGGTTTGTAGGCCTCCTTGCTCGCACACGCTTTTTCAGTTCTGCCCACAAATGTTCTATAGGATTGAGGTCAGGGCTTTGTGATGGACATTCCAATACCTTGACTTTGTTGTCCTTAAGCCATTTTGCCACAACTTTGGAGGTATGATTGGGGTCATTGTCCATTTAGAAGACCCATTTGCAACCAAGCATTAACTTCCTGACTGATGTCTTGAGATGTTGCTTCAATACATCCACATAATGTTCCTTCCTTATGATGCCATCTATTTTGTGAAGTGCACCAGGCATGCTGCCACCCCCGTGCTTCACTGTTGGAATGGTGTTTGTCGGCTTGCAAGCCTCCTTCTTTTTCCTCCAAACATAACAATTGTCATTATGGCCAAACAGTTCTATTTTTGTTTCATCAGACCAGAGGACATTTCTCCAAAAAGTAAGAACTTTGTCCCCATGTGCAGTTGCAAACCGTAGTCTGGCCTTTTTATGGCGTTTTTGGACCAGTGGCTTCTTCCTTGCTGAGCAGCCTTTCAGGTTATGTCGATATAGGACTCTTTTTACTGTGGATATAGATACTTTTGTACCTGTTTCCTCCAGCATCTTCACAAGGTCCTTTGCTGTTGTTCTGGGATTGATTTTCGCACCAAAGTACGTTCAACTCTAGGAGACAGAACGCGTCTCCTTCCTGAGTGGTATGACGGCTGCGTTGTCCCATGGTGTTTATACTTGCTTACTATCCATTTGTTTTGGAAATGCATCATTATTATCCATTATTCATGAAAATCCATTATCGCTCTGTATCGCTTGAGACTGACCGTCTTTCACCTTGTCCACCCCTGTGTGTGTCCAATGTAGTGCTGTGTGATCAGGACCCATTGCACATCGCCTGGAGCTCCAGTGAGTGAGCTGTCTGACAGTGAAGCCCAGGCCCAACAGCCTTCACCGTCCCCAGCAGCAATGTGGCTCAGGACACAGCCGGACCCTGAGACATGCAGCGCCCATTCAGTTCTACAGCAGAGCCCTATGCATGCTCAGCACTGGAAAAGGCACTTAAGACATGGGTGCAATGTTTATAGTGCTCTGTTTGCATTCAGCTTGCATCACTTGCAAGGCTTTATTCATCATATGACACAATCTGTGGTTGGTATTTTGTTTTCAATATGTATTTGTCTTTGAATGATATTCAGAGAACATTTCATCACTGCTCCTTCATCAGTGCAAGTACTGCAGTGAAGAAAGTTTGTAATTAAGAATAGAATATACTGCGTATGTTCATAATTTCATCAGCCGCACATGATAATGTTTTAAATTGTATTTTTAGATGAGCTTCCGACTATAGACATAGATAGTGATGAGGCTGAAGATAAAGATGAGAAGAACGGTGTGGGGAAAATCTCTGACTGTGAGTCGGAGTCCTACGCTGAGGAACCAAAATAATCATCACCTAAACGTACGACGGTGAGTAAACTAGAGCTTTACTCAAAAAAACCTTACCAATGCTACATAAAACAGCAAGACAAAATATATATAAACACATCTAGATTTTTTTTAAATCATGTTTATTTAAATAAATAAAAACGCAGACATTTCACATAGTGGTTTAAGACAAATATACTATTTCAAAAAATCCATGATGATACACAAACAATACAGTACACAAACTTTACAGTACAGACTACAAAAATATACAGAGGTGAATGAAGAGGCATGGCATTCTAAGTTGCAGTCATGTTCAGTGACACTAGGTGGTGCTATGCACCTTCCAGTGCATTGTTTTCTTCCTTCTGTGTTTATATAACAGTGTGACAGTGCTGGATTTATCATTATCTATCCCAGTTGAATCTATTTGTAAATATCCTTCCTTCACTCAGTATGAGCATAATGGGGAACATGTGCACGTGTATAGCAACATGTAATTAGTGTCATGGTGGTTTCCCGTAACACATGTTAGATGTCAGCAGGGCCACATGGTTTCTCCATTAGGCTATAACTGATACATTTTTGGCATATGCCCAATGCAGCTCATATCAGGACACATGTAAACAGGGATGTACACAACAACACAACACTGTTATATACCTTTAAGGAAACATGACTTTGCATTTATACATTTAAGACAACATGACTATTTCATCTTAACATCAACAGGGTCTAGGTAGTTATATTTATATGTTAGACCTTTTTAGACATTCTACCATTGGGAGGATTATTCAAAAACAAACTGACAGTCTAAGTCTGGCAGGCCAATACCAACACAGTACAATATAGTGCATTTTCCTTTGTAGCTTAGTTGGGAGTGCATGGCTCTTGCAACACCAGGATAGTTGGTTCAACTCCCCAGACCACCTGTATGTAAAATGTATGCATGCATGACTATATGTAGCTTTTGATAAAAGCATCTGCTAAATGGCATACTGTATATTATATCTTCAGGTCATGCTCTAAATTGTCCCAGTGGTGTTGCTGAATGGAGCACTGTTTATGTGGGGAGAGGGTAGGGCACATTCCAAAATAGCAATCAGCCACTTAACCCTTTACACTCATGGGAATTGACCTATATGGATAGGGCTACATTGAAATGTTCCATAAATAATAATTAAGATAAGCATATGCATAACTATGGTAGCAATTGAAAGAGAACAGTTTGGAGATTATGGTAAAATTATTAGACCAAAGGTGAGGACACAACAGTGCACCTGACACAAGACTGAATCCAAACATTACACTGTACATTTTATGTGCATTTTACATTTACTGTACTTTCCGTCGCATTTGTTGATAACAAAATCTGAAAATACTCTGGATACATTCAGTAACATGATAAGACTTTTCCTGGAAAATGTGAGGTAGGTGCAACATAACAAATAATGTTTTCTTTAAAGTACTAAATTACAAGACAAATCATTTTCTATTTGTGTGAAAGGGACTAACAGGTGTCTCCAAGTGGACACACACCTCTCCAAAGTGTTCACAGTTCCTAAGACATTTCAATGCATTTTTATGACTCAAAAAACAGTCTTCAACTATAAGGTGCTTTTTGAGCTCTCCTAGCTGTGCAGTTGAGGAACTAGAGCAAGCACACTTGTAGTTGTTTCCTTTGGAACACAACCCTGCATCCCCGCCATCACACAATTACTGTTGGTGTTTACGCAATCCAAAAAACAGTCCATTATAAATTGCTATCTGGTTCAGGTGGGCATGATTTGAAAGCGTGTTCTATTGCCAATATGACTAGATAAGTTATAAAATACGATCTTACAGTGTTAGGCCTCCACAAGGCATTTCAGAGAAACATATTGTAATTTTGGTGCGCATAGAAAGGAGTCGTGTGCATTCAGGTGTGTGTGGCCCGACACATGTTCTTCACAATAAACAAAAATAGGCTAATTCTGTTCAGAACAACCCAGGTACATTCAATTCATTGGACATTATTTGGAGAAGCTCACAACTGTCTATATAAGGTCCCACAGTTGACAGTGCATGTCAGAGCAAAAACCAAGCCATGAGGTTGAAGGAATTGTCCATAGAGCTCAGAGACAGGATTGTGTTGAGGCACAGATCTGGGGAAGGGTACCAAAACATTTCTGCAGTATTGAAGGTCGCCAAGAACACAGTGTCCTCTATCATTCTTAAATGGAAGAAGTTTGGAACCACCAAGACTCTTCCTAGAGTTGGCTGCCTGGCCAAACTGAGCAATTGGGGGAGAAGGTGACCAAAAACCCGATGGTCACTCTGACAGAGCTCCAGAGTTCCTCTGTGGAGATAGGAGAACCTTCCAGAAGGACAACCATCTCTGCAGCACTCCACCAATCAGGCCTTTATGGCAGAGTGGTCAGACGGAAGCCACTCCTCAGTAAAAGGCACACAACAGCCCGCTTGGAGTTTGCCAAACGGCACCTAAAGGACTCTCAGACCATGTGAAACAAGATTCTTTGGTCTAATGAAACCAAGATTGAACTCTTTGGCCTGAATGCCAAGCTTGATGTCTGGAGGAAACCTGGCACCATCCCTACAGTGAAGCATAGTGGTGGCAGTATCATGCTGTGGGGATGTTTTTCAACAGGCAGGGACTGGGAGACTAGTCAGGATTGAGGAAAAGATGTATGGTGCAATGTACAGAGAGATCCATGATGAAAACCTGCTCCAGAGCGCTCAGGATGTCAGACTGGGGCGAAGGTTCACCTTCCAGCTGGACAACGACCCTAAGCACACAGCCAAGACAACGCTTCAGTGGCTTTGGGACAAGTCTCTGAATGTCCTTGAGTGGCCCAGCCAGACCCTGGACTTGAACTTGATCTAAAATCTCCGGAGTGACCTGAAAATAGCCGTGCAGCGACGCTCCCCATCCAACCTGACAGAGTTTGAGAGGATCTGCAGAGAAGAATGGGAGAAACTCCCTGAATACAGGTGTGCCAAGCTTGTAGCGAACCCAAGAAGACTCGAGGCTGTAATCGCTGCGAAATGTGCTTCAACAACGTACAGAGTAAAGGGTCTGAATAGTTATGTAAATGTGATATTTCCGTTTTTTACATTTTATAAATGATCAACAATTTCTAATACCCTGTTTTTTTGTCATTATGGGGTATTATGTGTAGATTGATGATGAATGTAATGTAACAAAATGTGGAAAAAGTCAACGTTCTGAATATTTTCCAAATGCACTGTATACTGTGTTTTCAAAATACCCCTTCATATACCCCCCCTCTACCATGTGAATAACTGCATTCGGGTCTCATGTGCAGCCTGGCAGTGTCAATTATGAGTGTGAGTTGAATTGATGGCGACTTTGTGTAAAGTAAGATAGGCTAAAGACTTCCAACAACCTGTTTGGATAATATGCAGTTTTAGTTTTTTTTGCCAAAATGCTGCTATGCTTGTTGTGTATTTTGTGAAATTGCATTAGTGTGACATTGGGGGGTTAACTTTGTAATTTCCCGGGTCTTGACATTGAATTTTTTGGGAAAATGTGAAGAATGGGCCTGGGACAGGATGGTTACCGGTATTAATCCCTAATCCATTGTTTTCTAAAGTTCCAGAATATTCTACTATTTGGCTTTGGGTATGATCAGTTACAGTGTTGACAAGTCAAAATGTGCCTAGCCTCTTGAGGCGCTCTCTGTAAGTATACTGAAGAAAATGTAAATGCAATAATTTCAAAGATTCTACTGAAATAAATTCATTAAACCCTAATCTATGGATTTCACATGACTGGGAATACAGATATGCATCTGTTGGTTTCAGATACCTTAAAAACATGGGGCTTGGATCAGAAAACTGTCTTGGTAAGCACATTCAGTGTATATTTGGCCTTGTGTTGTAGGTTATTGTCCTGCTGAAAGGTGAATTTGTCTCCCAGTGTCTGTTGGATAGCAGACTGAACCAGGTTTTCCTCTAGGATTTTGCCTGTGCTTAAGCTCTATTCTGTTTCTTTTTATCCTAAAAAACTCCATAATCTTTGCCGATGACAAGCACACCCATAACATGAAGCAGCCACCACCACCCTTGAATATATGAAGAGTGTTACTCAGTAAAGTGTTGTGTTGGATTTGCCCCAAACATAATACTTTGTATTCAGTACATTAAGTTGATTTCTTTACCACATGTTTTGCAGTTTTACTTTTGTGCCTTATTGCAAACAGGATGCATGTTTTGGAATATTTGTATTATGTACAGGCTTCCTTCTTTTCACTCTGTCATTTAGGTTAGTATTGTGGAGTAACTTCAATGTTGTTGATCCATCCTCAATTTTCTCCTATCACAGCCATTAAACTCTGAAACTGTTTTAAAGTCACCATTGGCCTGGTGAAATCCCTAAGTGCTTTCCTTCCTCTCCGGCAACTGAGTTAGGAAGGACACCTGTATCTTTGTAATGACTGGGTGTATTGATACACCATCCCCAAGGGGTATGCCATCGGGGGTAAACCAAATAAAAATGTGATTCACATTTTTTTTTAAATCTATTTATATTTTCCAACGGGGCTATACATTTGGGTGAGTTTTTCTCTCTCGCCTGAGTAGCCTCATTTCACTGCCAAAAATAAAATTAAACCATCTAGTGTTCAGCGAAATAACAACAGAATGTCAAATACAGGTAGCCTTGTCAAATAATTAACATCCAATCACATTAACCGTTACTCCACTAACGGTCCGTATGTAGCCAAACGTAGCTGCAGCTCATGTTGGTATCTGTACTGATGGCGCAAAAGCCATGACAGGCAGTTGATCCCGACACCACTTGGGTCCACTGCAGCATCCACTGAGAGGCTCTTGCTGCCAAGGGAATGCCTGAAAGCTTGAAAGACATTTTGGACACTACAGTGAAAATGGTTAACTTTGTTAAGGCAAGGCCCCTGAACTGCCGTGTATTTTCTGCACTATGCAATGATATGGGCAGCGACCATGTAATGCTTTTACAACATACAACATAAACAGAAGTGTGCTGGTTATCAAGGGGCAAAGTATTGACACGTTTTTTGAATTGAGAGACAAGCTTAAAGTTTTCTTTACCGACCATAATTTTCACTTGTCTGACCGCTTGCATGATGACGAGTTTCTCACACCACTGGCCTATCTGGGTGATGTTTTTTTCGCGCCTGAATGATCTGAATCTAGGATTACAGGGACTCTCCGTAAATATTTTCAGTGTGCGGGACAGAATTGAGGCTCTGATTAATAAGTTGGAGCTCTTCTCTGTCTCCATTAACAAGGACAACACACAGGTCTTTCCATAATTGTATGATTTTTTGTGTGCAAATGAACTCAAGCTTACTGACAATGTCAACTGTGATATAGCGAGTGAGTTGGGTGCGCAATTACGCAGGTACTTGGGACTATAAAAAGTTTGGGAACTGCTGCTCTAAGGGATATTCAATGTCAGATTTTTTCATTTTTACCCACGAATGGGTGCCATTCTTTGTGAGTCATTGGAAAACCTCCCTGGTCTTTGTGGTTGAATCTGTGTTTGAAATTCACTGCTTGACTGAGGGACCTTACAAATAATTGTATGTGTGGGGTACAGAGATGAGGTAGTCATTAAAAATCATGTTAAACACTATTGTTGCACACTGAGTGAGTCCATGCAACTTATTATGTAACTTGTTAATCAAATGTTTACTCCTGAACGTATTTAGGCTTGCCCATAACAAAGTGGTTGAATACTTATTGACTCAAGACATTTCAGCTTTTCATTTTTAAATAATTGGTAAAAATATCTAAAAACACAATTCCACTTTTACATTATGGGTTATTGTGTGTGTGTTGGCCAGTGACACAAATCTCAATTTAAATTCAGGCTGTAACATAACAAAATGTGTGTAACTACTTTCTGAAGGCACTCTATTAGTGTGAAAACTACTACTTTTGACATGAATGGATGCAGACGTAACGATGGCCATTATTTATAAACTAAAAGCGAGTGTTTCCACATCCTATTCTACTCAGTGGCTATCAGTTTCCCTTTCATTTGAATACAGTTTGGGTCAGTAGGGTAAGGGTTAGTCGTTTTCTACTCTCTGCGGTGGATGGGATGGTTACTGCCGATAGTAAATCAAATTGGATCTAACAGGATACAGATTTTGAGATCTCAAATGCATTGTTTCATTTCAAGCTGAAACAAAACACACGGCTCGGCTGACTCACTTTATCTGTGTTTGCCATGTCAGTGTAGTGCTCTTTCATTTGTATTATTGTTCTAGAACTCTGTGGTGGGTAGATAAAATGAGTATGCATGGTGACAATGTATTTCAAGACCAGAGAGTTAGCCATTTGCCAGATGAAGGCAAATCCACACCCAAGCATAGTCTTCCAAAGCCAAGACCTAGGTTCAAAAACAATTTGAGATAATTTCAAATAACTGCACTTGATTGAGCTTACCGGTTGCAATGGGACCAAAAAGGTCCCAAAAGTACAAGGCCCGCCCACCTGGCACTCCAGGCAGGCACTAAAGCAATCACTCAAACTATTTGAAAGAGAGAGTTCAAATGGCATTTGAACCCAGGTCCGCCGCAGCCTTTTTGTAGCCAACAGGGTTAATAAGTTCATCGGTACCACATCTAGGCGGTGCCAGCAGGGTTGTAAAAGCAGCCTTTTACTACTGTTGGTTCAGCAACAACATGCTAGCTAGGAGGCAGGTCCTGGCCCTCATAGGTCGAGAGAGAGGGAGAGCTGTGTGAGCTGTGTACTTACTTCCAATGCATTCAGTGCAGACAGGGTAAACGAACACATTTTTTAGGACAAGCCAGGAACATCGTGTTCCTGCTCTGTAGCTAGTTAGAGTGTGACGTCTGCTGGCACTCTGCCTAGCAGAGCCAAGTTGATTCAAATAAGAAAGCGTGCTGCTGGGCTGCTGCGTGGGCTAGGGTGGGTGGCTGACAGGGTAGGGGGCTGGTAGGCTGCACTGGGGTGGGGTGAGTGGCTGACAGGGAAGGGGGGTGGTAGACTGGGGTGGGTGGCTGACAGGGAAGGGGGCTGGTAGGCTGCACTGGGGTGGGGTGAGTGGCTGACAGGGAAGGGGGCTGGTAGACTGGGGTGGGTGGCTGACAGGGAAGGGGGCTGGTAGGCTGCACTGGGGTGGGGTGAGTGGCTGACAGGGAAGGGGACTGGGGTGGGGTGGGTGGCTGACAGGGAAGGGGGCTGGTATGCTGGTCTTGTCTGCACATGACAGGGTGGAGAGAGAGTGTCTTGGATTTTTCCACATGGGAACCTATATCCAGGTGTGCTGTGTGTGCCCAACAAAACAGTAGTAAAACACAGTGTTCTGTTATTGTTAGTGTAACAGCATGTTCCTTTGTGCCCACCCTTTATAATTCCACATAAGTTCCTTAATCCTCATTGATGACAGTTTAAGAGAGGTTTTTGATCCTATTGTACATACTTGATTTGCGATAATATGCCACATAAAGGCATCCAAGTGTTGGATCAAATATTTCAATGAAGGAAAAGACCTGCCAAAACAATGACAGTTGGAATGAACATATTACATTGATATCATGGTATGATGTGTAAAGCTCTTAATAATAGACTAATGGCAGACACTGACATCTCCAACTACCCGTCTGATGGGCAGGGAGAAGGAAAGAGCAATGACACCCTGACCCAGAGCAGACTGGAAGCTGGGGTTGTTGCTGAGTGTCCTATTCAGACTGGAGGCTGGGGTTATTGCTGAGTGTCCTATGCAGACTGGAAGCCAGGGTTGTTGCTGAATGTCCTATGCAGACTGGAAGCTGGGGTTGTTGCTGAATGTCCTGCAGAATGTCCTATACACTGGACTGAATGAGCAGACTGGGGTTGTTGCTGAATGTCCTATGCAGACTGGAAGCTGGGGTTGTTGCTGAATGTCCTATGCAGACTGGAGGCTGGGGTTGTTGCTGAGTGTCCTATACAGACTGGAGGCTGGGGTTGTTGCTGAGTGTGTCTGGGGTTGTTGCTGAATGTCCTATGCAGACTGGAGGCTGGGGTTGTTGCTGAGTGTCCTATACAGACTGGAGGCTGGGGTTGTTGCTGAGTGTCCTATGCAGACTGGAGGCTGGGGTTGTTGCTGAATGTCCTATGCAGACTGGAGGCTGGGGTTGTTGCTGAGTGTCCTATACAGACTGGAGGCTGGGGTTGTTGCTGAGTGTCCTATGCAGACTGGAAGCTGGGGTTGTTGCTGAATGTCCTATGCAGACTGGAGGCTGGGGTTGTTGCTGAGTGTCCTATACAGACTGGAGGCTGAGGTTGTTGCTGAATGTCCTATGCAGACTGGAAGCTGGGGTTGTTGCTGAATGTCCTATGCAGACTGGAGGCTGGGGTTGTTGCTGAGTGTCCTATACAGACTGGAGGCTGGGGTTGTTGCTGAGTGTCCTATGCAGACTGGAGGCTGGGGTTGTTGCTGAATGTCCTATGCAGACTGGAAGCCAGGGTTATTGCTGAATGTCCTATACAGACTGGAGGCTGGAGTTGTTGCTGAATGTCCTATGCAGACTGGAGGCTGGGGTTGTTGCTGAGTGTCCTATGCAGACTGGAGGCTGGGGTTGTTGCTGAATGTCCTTTGCAGACTGGAGGCTGGGGTTGTTGCTGAGTGTCCTATGCAGACTGGAGGCTGGGGTTGTTGCTGAGTGTCCTATGCAGACTGGATACTGGGGTTGTTGCTGAGTGTCCTATGCAGACTGGAGGCTGGGGTTGTTGCTGAGTGTCCTTTGCAGACTGGAGGCTGGGGTTGTTGCTGAATGTCCTATGCAGACTGGATACTGGGGTTGTTGCTGAGTGTCCTATTCAGACTGGAGGCTGGGGTTGTTTCTGAATGTCCTATGCAGACTGGAGGCTGGGGTTGTTGCTGAGTGTCCTATACAGACTGGAGGCTGGGGTTGTTGCTGAGTGTCCTATGCAGACTGGAGGCTGGGGTTGTTGCTGAATGTCCTATGCAGACTGGAAGCCAGGGTTATTGCTGAATGTCCTATACAGACTGGAGGCTGGGGTTGTTGCTGAGTGTCCTATGCAGACTGGAGGCTGGGGTTGTTGCTGAATGTCCTATGCAGACTGGAAGCCAGGGTTGTTGCTGAATGTCATATGCAGACTGGAAGCTGGAGGCTGGGGGGTTGTTGCTGAGTGTTACAGACTGGAGGCTGGAGTTGTTGCTGAGTGTCCTATGCAGACTGGAGGCTGGAGTTGTTGCTGAGTGTCCTATGCAGACTGGAAGCCAGGGTTATTGCTGAGTGTCCTATGCAGACTGGAAGCTAGGGTTGTTGCTGAATGTCCTATGCAGACTGGAAGCTGGGGTTGTTGCTGAATGTCCTATGCAGACTGGAGGCTGGGGTTGTTGCTGAGTGTCCTATACAGACTGGAGGCTGGGGTTGTTGCTGAGTGTCCTATGCAGACTGGAGGCTGGGGTTGTTGCTGAATGTCCTATGCAGACTGGAAGCCAGGGTTATTGCTGAATGTCCTATACAGACTGGAGGCTGGAGTTGTTGCTGAGTGTCCTATGCAGACTGGAGGCTGGAGTTGTTGCTGAGTGTCCTATGCAGACTGGAGGCTGGGGTTGTTGCTGAGTGTCCTATGCAGACTGGATACTGGGGTTGTTGCTGAGTGTCCTATGCAGACTGGAGGCTGGGGTTGTTGCTGAATGTCCTTTGCAGACTGGAGGCTGGGGTTGTTGCTGAGTGTCCTATGCAGACTGGAGGCTGGGGATGTTGCTGAGTGTCCTTTGCAGACTGGAGGCTGGGGTTGTTGCTGAATGTCCTATGCAGACTGGATACTGGGGTTGTTGCTGAATGTCCTATGCAGACTGGAGGCTGGGGTTGTTGCTGAGTGTCCTATGCAGACTGGAGGCTGGGGTTGTTGCTGAGTGTCCTATGCAGACTGGAGGCTGGGGTTGTTGCTGAGTGTCCTATGCAGACTGGAGGCTGGGGTTGTTGCTGAATGTCCTATGCAGACTGGAAGCCAGGGTTATTGCTGAATGTCCTATACAGACTGGAGGCTGGGGTTGTTGCTGAGTGTCCTATGCAGACTGGAGGCTGGGGTTGTTGCTGAATGTCCTATGCAGACTGGAAGCCAGGGTTGTTGCTGAATGTCATATGCAGACTGGAAGCCGGGGTTGTTGCTGAGTGTCCTATACAGACTGGAGGCTGGAGTTGTTGCTGAGTGTCCTATGCAGACTGGAGGCTGGAGTTGTTGCTGAGTGTCCTATGCAGACTGGAAGCCAGGGTTATTGCTGAGTGTCCTATGCAGACTGGAAGCCAGGGTTGTTGCTGAATGTCCTATGCAGACTGGAAGCTGGGGTTGTTGCTGAATGTCCTATGCAGACTGGAGGCTGGGGTTGTTGCTGAGTGTCCTATACAGACTGGAGGCTGGGGTTGTTGCTGAGTGTCCTATGCAGACTGGAGGCTGGGGTTGTTGCTGAATGTCCTATGCAGACTGGAGGCTGGGGTTGTTGCTGAGTGTCCTATACAGACTGGAGGCTGGGGTTGTTGCTGAGTGTCCTATGCAGACTGGAGGCTGGGGTTGTTGCTGAATGTCCTATGCAGACTGGAAGCCAGGGTTGTTGCTGAATGTCCTATACAGACTGGAGGCTGGAGTTGTTGCTGAGTGTCCTATGCAGACTGGAGGCTGGAGTTGTTGCTGAGTGTCCTATGCAGACTGGAGGCTGGGGTTGTTGCTGAGTGTCCTATGCAGACTGGTCCTATATGCAGACTGGAGGCTGGGGTTGTTGCTGTCCTATGCAGACTGTCTGGGGTTGTTGCTGAGTGCAGACTGGAGGCTGGGGTTGTTGCTGAGTGTGCAGACTGGAGGCTGGGGTTGTTGCTGAGTGTCCTATGCAGACTGGAGGCTGGGGTTGTTGCTGAGTGTCCTATGCAGAGACTGGATACTGGAGGGGTTGTTGCTGAGTGTCCTATGCAGACTGGAGGCTGGGGTTGTTGCTGAATGTCCTTTGCAGACTGGAGGCTGGGGTTGTTGCTGAGTGTCCTATGCAGACTGGAGGCTGGGGTTGTTGCTGAGTGTCCTTTGCAGACTGGAGGCTGGGGTTGTTGCTGAATGTCCTATGCAGACTGGATACTGGGGTTGTTGCTGAATGTCCTATGCAGACTGGAGGCTGGGGTTGTTGCTGAGTGTCCTATGCAGACTGGAGGCTGGGGTTGTTGCTGAGTGTCCTATGCAGACTGGAGGCTGGGGTTGTTGCTGAGTGTCCTATGCAGACTGGAAGCTGGGGTTGTTGCTGAGTGTCCTATGCAGACTGGATGCTGGGGTTGTTGCTGAGTGTCCTATGCAGACTGGAGGCTGGGGTTGTTGCTGAGTGTCCTATGCAGACTGGATGCTGGGGTTGTTGCTCAGTGTCCTATGCAGACTGGAGGCTGGGGTTGTTGCTGAGTGTCCTATGCAGACTGGAGGCTGGGGTTGTTGCTGAGTGTCCTATGCAGACTGGATGCTGGGGTTGTTGCTGAGTGTCCTATGCAGACTGGATGCTGGGGTTGTTGCTGAGTGTCCTATGCAGACTGGAGGCTGGGGTTGTTGCTGAGTGTCCTATGCAGACTGGATGCTGGGGTTGTTGCTCAGTGTCCTATGCAGACTGGAGACTGGGGTTGTTGCTGAGTGTCCTATGCAGACTGGAGGCTGGGGGGTTGTTGCTGAGTGTCCTATGCAGACAGACTGGAAGCTGGGGTTGTTGCTGAGTGTCCTATGCAGACTGGATGCTGGGGTTGTTGCTGAGTGTCCTATGCAGACTGGAGGCTGGGGTTGTTGCTGAGTGTCCTATGCAGACTGGATGCTGGGGTTGTTGCTCAGTGTCCTATGCAGACTGGAGACTGGGGTTGTTGCTGAGTGTCCTATGCAGACTGGATGCTGGGGTTGTTCCTGAGTGTCCTATGCAGACTGGATGCTGGGGTTGTTGCTGAGTGTCCTCTGCAGACTGGAGGCTGGGGTTGTTGCTGAGTGTCCTATGCAGACTGGATGCTGGGGTTGTTGCTGAGTGTCCTATGCAGACTGGAGGCTGGGGTTGTTGCTGAGTGTCCTATGCAGACTGGATGCTGGGGTTGTTGCTGAGTGTCCTATGCAGACTGGAGGCTGGGGTTGTTGCTGAGTGTCCTATGCAGACTGGATGCTGGGGTTGTTGCTGAGTGTCCTATGCAGACTGGAGGCTGGGGTTGCAACTGGGAGTGTGATGAAAGAAATAAAAGCTGAAATAAATCCTTCTCTCTACTATTATTCTGACATTTCACATTCTTAAAATAAAGTGGTGATCCTAACTGACCTAAGACAGGGCATTTTTACGATGATTAAATGTCAGGAATTGTGAAAAACTGAGTTTAAATGTATTTGGCTAAGGTGTGTGTAAACTTCCGACTTCAACTGTATGATCTCTCTCATAATAAGCTAGATCTTGGATATTGAGAAACAATGCGAGGGAAATAATCATTGTTGCATGGCACGCACACAAACATACACAAGGTCTGCAGATGTTTCCAGGACGATGCTGCTGATCAAACGGCTACCTGGGTGACATCATGTCGGTACTACATGTCACTATCATAGTTAAGACCCTTAGATAAGACATCCTTTCTCCACAGAGTGTAACTACTAGCCTAGCTACTTACTTTCTTTTGAAATTCTACAGTTCCATGTACAGAATCATGTATGTGGACTTTTCACAAATCCATTTAAAGTACCTCAACCTGAATTGAGTGCTATTCATACAGTATTGTTGAGGATACTGAAGGTGGTGTCTGTGTGTGGTTTCCTGCAGGGGCGGCCTGGCGGAGTGACTGAACAGGCTCCAGTGCAGGCAGAGGTCAACCATCAGCTTCTGGAAGCACCAGTCCATCTCTGACATTACTACAACAGCCACAGGTAATACAGACAACAATGTACAAACAACCAACCAAACGCACCAGTCCATCTGACTTTACTGTAACCACATCTAATATAGAGAAACACCTAAACATTTTTTAACCTTTAGTATGCATGTAAAAAACAAGGAAACACCATACAGAAGTCAAATGAAACTTGTAGCCACTTGCAAGATCACAGAAATTGGTTATTAGAACAGCACAAACATTAGCATTTGCGTTACAAAAGATAATTGTGCAGGGTGGGGAAAGAAACCTAGTGGTGCTTACCTAGGATAGGATAAGTAATCCTTCTCACCCCCCCCCCCCTTTAAGATTTAGATGCACTATTGTAAAGTGACTATTCTACTGGATGTCATAAGGTGAATGCACCAATTTGTAAGTCGCTCTGGATAAGAGCGTCTGCTAAATGACTTAAATGTAAATGTAATGTAATGAAAGGGGCCTCATTCTTACCACACGTTCCTACACACGCTAGCTACTCTCCGTTTAGGGTTCAAAATGAACTTTGATTTTATGCTCTCTCTCAAGCGGGCATGATTTTATGCTCTCTCTCAAGCGGGCATGATGTTATGCTCTGATCTGTGGTCTCGTGAAGACTGAGGGCACATGGAGGAAATGCTGGTTGCGGCAACAGTGAACTTGGTCGCGGCCAGTATGTAGGTGACAGGAAACGCTCTGCTTGCTGACTTGCTTTTTGTCTTTCCATGGTGTAACCGGAGCACAAGTTTGTCACTCAATGTCATTGGCTCTTAGATAATTAGGTTGAACAACTATTGTAACGTGACAGTTGATCGTGGAAAAAGACAACACAAAAAACACCCACCTTTTCCAACTCACGTTCAGTCAGTACGGATGACTTGGTTTTCTTTTGACGGAGTGAGAGAAGAACATGAATATAGAATGTTCAGGCAAAGAGTTAGCACAAATTTCGCAGAGTTTTAGCAGGGCTGGGAGTTGCCAGGGATTTCGCGATACGATATTATCATGATACTTAGGTGCCAATATGTGTATTGCGATTCTCACGATTCTATATGTATTGGGATTTGATACTTCGATTTTATTGCATTTTGATGTTCCAAACATATTGCTCACGATACAGTGCATTCGGAAAAAATTCTGACCCCTTGACTTTTACCACATTTTGTTAACTTACAGCCTTTGTCTAAAATTGATTAAATACATGTTTCCATCAATCTACACACAATACCCCATAATGACAAAGCGAAAGAGGGTTTTAAAAATGTTTGCAAATTTATAGAAAAAACTAAAACAGAAGTACCTTATTTACTTTCAGACCCTTTGCTATGAGACTCGAAATTGTGCACAGGTGCATCCTGTTTTTATTGATCATCCTTGAGATGTTTCTACAACTTGATTGGAGTCCACCTGTGGTAAATTCAATTGATTAGACATGATTTGGAAAGGCACACTGTCTATATAAGTTCCCACAGTTGACAGTGTAGGTCAGAGCAAAAACCAAGCCATGAGGTCGAAGGAATTGTCCGTAGAGCTCAGAGACAGGATTGTGTCGAGGCACAGATCTGGGGAAGGGTACCAACAAATTTCTGCAGCATTGAAGGTCCCCAATAATACAGTGTCCTCCATCATTCTTAAATGGTAGAAGTTTGGAACCACCAAGACTTTTCCTAAAGCTGGCCGCAAGGCCAAACTGAGCAATCGGGGGAGAAGGGCCTTTGTCAGGGAGGTGACCAAGAACCCGATGTTCACTCTGACAGAGCTCCAGAGTTTCTCTGTGGAGATGGAAGAATCTTCCAGAAGGACAACCATTTCCGCAGCATTCCACACTTTTTAAAAACATTTCTGAATTTATCCTTTATTTAACTAGGCAAGTCAGTTAAGAACAAATTCTTAATTACAATGATGGCCTACTCCGGCCAAACCCTCCCCTAACCCGGACGATGCTGAGCCAATTGTGCTTCCCTATGGGCCTTTACGGTAGAGTGGCCAGACGGAAGCCACTCCTCAGTAAAAGGCACATGACAGCCCGCTTGGAGTTTGCCAAAAGGCACCTAAAGATTCTCAGACCATGAGAAACAAGATTCTCTGGTCTGATGAAACCAAGATTGAACTTTTTGGCCTGAATGCCTAGCATGACGTCTGGAGGAAACCTGGCACCATCCCTGCGGTGAAGCATGGTGGTGGCAGCATCATGCTGTGGGAATGTTGTCATGGTTTACCTTCCAACAGGACAACGACCCTAAGCACACAGCCAAGACAACCCAGTAGCGGCTTCGGGACATGTCTCTGAATGTACTTGAATGGCCCAGCCAGACCCCGTACTTGAACCCAATCGAACATCTCTGGAGAGACCTGAAAATAGCTGTGCAGCGATGCTCCCCATCCAACTTGGTATTTTGTATTTTATTAGGATCCCCATTGGCTGTTGCAAAAGCAGCAGCTACTCTTCCTGGGGTCCACACAGAACATGAAACATGACATAATACAGAATATTAATAGACAAGAACAACTCGCTCAAGGACAGAACTACATCAATTAAAAAATTTTTCAAAAGGCACACGTAGCCTACATATCAATACCAATACATACACACAAACTATCTAGTTCAAATAGGGAAGAGGTGTTGCTTTATCTTTATTTTTTAAACCAGGTTTTCTGTTCATTTGAGCAATATGAGATGCAATAATGGCTCTATATAATCCTGTACACTTTCTTGAATTTGTTCTGCATTTGGGGACTGTGAAAATACCCCTGGTGACATGACAGAGCTTGAGAGGATCTGCAGAGAAGAATGGGAGAAACTCCCCAAATACAGGTGTGCCAAGCTTGTAGCATCAAACCCAAGAAGAGTCGAGGCTGTAATCACTGCCAAAGGTGCTTCAACAAAGTACAGAGTAAAGGGTCTGAACACTTATGTAAATGTGATATTTATGTTTTTTATTTGTTATACATTTGCACAAAAAAAAACACAAAAAAATGTTTGCTTTGTCGTTATGGGGTATTTTGTGTAGATTGATGAGAGAAATAAGGGTTCTGAATACTTTCTGAATTCACTGTATATCTGTTGCAGATAGACAAAAGAGCCTGAGAAAACGATCAGTCAGGGTAATAATGGTGCTGAAAACATTTTGGCTCACTATTTAAAAAGAAGATGGAGAACAATCTAATGCGCTAGCTAACGCTATCTATAATTGGTTTGTACAAATCGATACTTGGAGTCATATCAATGTAATATTGTACAAAAATAATGAAGCGAAATGTAACTGTATTGATTTTTCTTCCCCCATCACTGGTTTTTATAGTCATGTGACATCTAGTGAGTATTTGGTTTTCCTGGATCTTGCTATACTACTGTTGGCACTTGTTTGTTGACTTTCTCGCATTGATTTACAAGCAACTTCTCATAAACAATAATAATGGCAGTTATTAGAACATGACTAGCTTGAGCTATAAGAGCCCTGTTTGTGTTCATTCTCACAGGAATTAACTGTATATGTGTGTCTGTCATTTATGTTATTTCTTCACACACACTTGATTAGGTTGATTCATTAGTTTATTACAGAAAGAGGACTCAGTTCACTCTTTCCTGTATTCACCTGCTGTCTAATAAAGCAGGGGTTCCCAAACCTTTTCACTCGGGGCCCACCTTCCAACATTGGGGAATGGCAGAGTTCCAAAGACAAAGTTGTATCTCAGACTGGCCAATAATAATTAAATATTAACAATGGCAAAAGAACACAGACACTGGACAGAGGAACTCTGCCTAGAGGGCCAGCATCCCGGAGTCGCCTCTTCACTGTTGATGTTGAGACTGGTGTTTTGCGGGTACTATTTCATTAAGTTGCCAGTTGAGGTCTTGTGACTAGACACAAGACCTCAATGTACTGACACTCTAATGTACTGCTCCTCTTGCTCAGTTGTCCACCGGGGCCTCCCACTTCTGTTTAGAGACAGTTTGCGCTGTTCTGTGAAGGGAGTAGTACACAGTGTAGTACCAGATCTTCAGTTTCTTGGCAATTTCTCACATGGAATAGCCTTCATTCCCCAGAACAAGAATAGACTGACAAGTTGCAGAAGAAAGTTGTTTTTTTCTAGACGTTTTGAGCCTGTAATTGAACCCACAAATGCTTATGATCCAGACATTCAACTAGTCTAAAGAAGGCCAGTTTTATTCCTTCTTTAATTAGAACAACAGTTTCAGCTGTGCTAAAATTACTGCAAAAGGGTTTTCTAATGATCAATAGCCTTTTAAAATGATAAACTTGGATTAGCTAACACAACGTGCTATTGGAACACAGGAATAATGGTTGCTGATAATGGGCCTCTGTACGCCTATGTAGATATTCCATAAAAAAAATAGTTTCCAGCTACAATAGTCATTTACAACATTAAAAATGTCTACACAGTATTTCTGATCAATTTTATGTTATTTTAATGGACAAAAAATTAGCTTTTCTTTCAGAAACAAGGACATTTCTAAGTGACCCCAAACTTTTGAATGGTAGTGTACTTTATTCATTCACAACATCTCTCGCCATAAGAGATATTACATCACGAGTGACACTGACAGTGAAACCTGATTGATTTTTCTGATTCAGAAATTGGAATTGCTATTCAACTTCCTCAGTTGAAAACTGAATTGACCCCAACCCTGCAATACAACGTACCCCACACAGACACTGACACCATCTGTGCTGTTCTTGTCCTTCCTCCATTGCCTGGGAATCTGGACGTCCTGACAGTCCAGGTGGCGAGCTGCATGCAGCTGGCCCTGTGTGAGCAGCACTACCCCCCTGCTACGGACCAGCGCAGACCCCCTCTCACCACCAGAGCTAACCAGAACCACTCCCCCACTACAGACCACAACAGACCCCCTCTCACCACCAGAGCTAACCAGAACCACTCCCCCACTACAGACCACAACAGACCCCCTCTCACCACCAGAGCTAACCAGAACCACTCCCCCACTACGGACCACCACAGACCCCCTCCCTCCACCTTCACCACTCCCAGCAGCAGAGCCCGGATCCTGGTACTGTTTATTAAGGAGACAGCTGCCCAGCTCATGCCTGAACCTAGAGACATCATCGATGTGTACCCACCATGGTGAGAGTGCACCAGTCTGCAGTAGTTACTGTATTGGTAATGCACAGCTATGGTGTCATGTTATAATTTTAATGGCACGGGAAAAGCCAGAGTCATTATGTCATCTATCATCGAGCACGTATCCTCCTCATGCAGTAAAGCTATGGTCATATCTCACGTTGAACCCAGTTTATATGTTTTTATATAGGCCTACCAGTACTTTCTGTTTTAAAATGTGTCGTAACGGGAAGCACTATTCGGCTAGTGAGAGGCCCAATAGCCCTCTGGTGCGGTGCAGTAGTGTTATATACACAGAGTAGTTGGGGCGTGTGAGGTTGTTTTGGAACAGGAGAAAGGCAGAGGCTGGTTCCAGCTGTTGAGGGTTTACTTTGGGAGTCCAGCGGTCACCTCTGGAATATCCAGTCTGGGGCCTGGCCTGGTGGAAGCCCAGGGGCCTATTGTCACCTCTGGAATATCCAGTCTGGGGCCTGGCCTGGTGGAAGCCCAGGGGCCTATTGTCAGCTTTGGAATATCCCGACTGGGGACTAGCCTGTTGGAAGCCCAGGGGCCTACTCTAAGCTCTGACGTCACCAGCTGCTCCAGGGAATGATGCTTCACATTCCTCTTCCTGGCAGTAGAGTAGTTAGGTCATTTCCAGCAAGCCGGCCTGGGAAAAAACACACTGGGATTATTTTCTGGAGCATTTGGGAACTATGTGGAAGAAGCCAAAAGGACCGGATTGAAAACACATGCTGCTCTGCTGCACACACACACACACACACACACACACACACACACACACACACACACACACACACACACACACACACACACACACACACACACACACACACACACACACACACACACACACACACACTGTGTGATGTATCATTGATTTAGAATTATTAGAGCAGTTTTATTTTCACCAGCAGTAGAGAACAGTAGTCTCCCGCTGACTGTTATTGAAAGCAAAATAATTTCAGCATTTATAAACAAATGTATTTATTTATTTGAATGCTCTTTCTACTCATGGTCCTTGCCATTGTCTTATTTTGTAAATTAAAATATAGGCCTACAAATTTTCCTTAAATACCCTCCCCCCCCAACTTTACTCAAAATATCCTATTTGCTGATATAGAGATTTTAGAACATCCAAAAGGGGTAAACGCACGTAATTCATAGAATCCTCGATACTGGTTAAATTTCTACTTCTTATCTACCAGCTTCCTGTGTGACATGTGAATGATTCCCACCCCCATACTCCTTCACTGATTGGGCCCCTCCATCCGCCGAGCCGCCTACCACTCCTTGTGAGACAGTGGAGCGGAAATACCTGCCAGCATTATTCACCTTTGCTCTGACGACAGCAGCCGCTCCTTAACCTAACTACCTGTCTGATGACACATGTACTAGTTCCCAACAGTCACCTGCACTGTGCAGGGTAACACTTTATGTACTGTTGTTCCTCCAAGAAAGCCTTTATCACTGATAGTTGAGCGATTTAGGTATAGATTCAATTTAGAATATGGAGTCTTTGAAACCTTAATACTGACACTGATTGAGTGTGATGAGGCATTCTATATACCCTTTATATTAAGAGGGTTTATTAACATTGAGAAATCGTAGGCTAAACTATAACTAAAATATTACACGTGTGTAGCTCGAGTGTGTGCACTTGTTCACTTCTGGCCAACATCTCAAACATTAGTCTATTCTTGATCATTTCCTGATGACACCTTTTGAATAGCAGATAACATATTGTTTTTTAAGTGAACTCGATTACATGAAATTGCTAATTTGTTATATTGACAGCACCTGTAACCTACATTTTTATGAAGTGGGATTAATTATCCTGCCTCCTCTATCATATCACCAGTCAGAGGCAGGCTGGAACATGTAGGTCTAGCTGGTTCCACAGAGACTGTGGTTGTCTCTGAGTCAACTATAAGCCATGTTGTTATTACCTGTGCCACATCAACATCAAAAGAGTCAGAACATTGCCTTATCCACATAATAAAGATGATGCAATCTAAATAAGATTGCTTGTTTTTAAAGGCTGGATATTTCTTGGTATATTAACGTTCAGGAAAGCTTCAAGTGAATCCCCTTTACGAGCTGTAATACTTGACTGTTGATTTAAAAAAAGTTTATTTTCTCAGTATTTGTCCTCCTGGTATAAAAGGAACACCACATGTTTCTCCATGATTAGTCTCCCCCAAAAATATAATAATTTCATTTCACTGCAGCTATCATTGCACCTACTGTGCATTTGGAAAGTATTCAGACCCCTTGACCTTTTCCACATTTTGTTACGTTATAGCCTTATCCTTAAATTGATTAAATGAGTTGTTTTCCTCATTAATCTACACACAATACCCCATAACGACAAAGTGAAAACAGGTTTTTAGAAATGTTGGCAAATGTATTAAACAATAAAAACAGAAATACCTTATTTACATAAGTATGCAGACCTTTTGCTATTAGACTCGAAATTGAGCTCAGATGCATCATGTTTCCATGATCACCCTTAAGATGTTTCTACAACTTGATTGGAGTCCACCTGTGGTAAATTAAATTGATTTGACATTATTTGGAAAGGCACACACCTGTCCATATAAGGTGTCAGAGCAAAAACCAAGCCATGAGGTCGAAGGAATTGTCCATAGAGCTCCGAGACAGGATTGTGTAGATTGTGTAGAAAAAATGTCTGCAGCATTGAAGGTCCCCAAGAACACAGTGGCCTCCATCATTCTTAAATGGGAGACGTTTGGAACCACTCTTCCTAGAGCTGGCCGCACAGCCAAACTGACAGAGCTCCAGAGTTCCTCTGTGGAGATTGTAGAAACTTCCAGAAGGATAACCATCTCTGCAGATCTCCACCAATTAGGCTTTTATGGTGCCAACCCCACTGGCTCCAGGTCATCTATAACTCTTTGCTAGGTAAAGCCCCACCTTATCTCAGCTCACTGGTCACCATAGCAACACCCACCCATAGCATGTGCTCCAGCAGGTATATTTCACTGGTCATCCCCAAAGCCAACACCCCCTTTGTCCGCCTTTCCTTCCAGTTCTCTGCTGCCAATGACTGGAACGAATTGCAAAAATCACTGAAGCTGGAGACTTATATCACCCTCACTAACTGTCAGGACCTGGTTACGAACCCGGGTCTCCGGAGTGAGAAACAGTCACTTAACCAACTGAGCCACGAATAGTCGGCAGAACCCAGAAGATGAGGCAGACACAGCAGTACTTGAGACGGTGTATTTAATGAAGTAAAAAATGAAGTTCTTCAGGAAAACATGTAACTCCACAACCTCAAAAGGAATCCTACAAGACAAAAAAGGTAAATCCACAAGGTGGAAGGTAAAGCACAAAAAGCCTCAAAAGATACTCAAAAAAACAAAACAAACAAGAACAAAAAACAGAATTCCACAAGAGAGTCCACCGGGATCAACAAAAGTTCTCAGAGTACTGGGGCTGGGTGCTAACATACAAACACAGAGCAAAGAACAGAGGAAAACAACGGGTTTAAATACAATCAGGGGAAACGAGGCACAGGTGCAAATAATAATGGGGATCAAGGGAAAACAAAAGGTCAAAAGGCACAATGGGGGCATCTAGTGACCAAAAACCGGAACAACCCTGGCCAAATCCTGACAGAATCCCCCCCTAGGAACGGCTCCTGACGTTCCTACCAGCTCTCTCAGGGTGGAGGGCCCTGAACTGACGAATGAGGTCAGGGTCCAGTATGTCTTTGGCAGGAACCCAGGAGCGCTCCTCGGGACCGTAGCCTTCCCAGTCCACCAGATACTGCCAGGACCGCTGCACCCGGCGGGAATCCAGTATCCGATGGACGGTATAAGCCGGCTGGCCTCCAATGACACGAGGCGGAGGGGAGGTCTGTCTGCCGGGACAAGGGAGAAAAACAACAGGTTTTAATAAGGAAATGTGAAACGTGGGATTAATCTTAAGAGATCTGGGTAAGTGTAGGCGATAAGAAACTGGGTTAATTCTCCTGGCAACCTTAAAGGGACCGATGTATTTTGGGACAGCTTGCGAGACTCCACCCGTAGTGGTAAGTCTCTTGTGGAGAGCCAGACTCTCTGGCCGGGGCGCAGGGTAGGCCCGGGACGGCGACGTCTGTTGGCTTGTTGTTGGTACCTCTGTGAGGAACGCATAAGATTAAGACGGGTCTTCCTTCACATAAGCCGACAGCGTCTGACAAACTTCAAGGCTGAAGGCACTCTGACTTCTGCCTCCTGGTCTGGGAACAATGGAGGGGCATAGCCAAACTGACACTCGTGCGGGGACATACCAGTGGAGGAGGAGCGCAAGGTGTTGTGCGCGTATTCGGCCCAAACAATGAAGGACGACCATGTGGACGGGTTGTTACGAGTCATACATCGGAGGGTGGTTTCCAGCTCTTGATTCATCCTCTCAGTTTGGCCGTTGGACTCCGGATGGTACCCTGAAGATAGACTGGCAGAAGCCCCCATGAGTTGGCAGAAGGCCTTCCAAAACCTAGAGGCGAACTGGGGACCTCTGTCAGAAACCATATCTTGAGGAATGCCGAAGACTCGGAACACATGATTAATTACCAACTCAGCCGTTTCCTTGGCAGAAGGTAACTTAGTCAGAGGGACGAACCTGGCCGCCTTTGAAAACCTGTCGATAATGACTAGGATAGTAGTATTGCCATGGGATGGAGGAAGGCCAGTAATGAAGTCCAACGAGATATGGGACCAGGGTCTGTGGGGAACAGGTAAAGGGTGAAGGAGTCCTTGCGGGCGGAGGTGAGAAGATTTGCCCTGGCAGCACACGGGGCAGGCATTGACGAAAGTGGCAACGTCTTCTCTTATGGTAGGCCACCAGAACATACGCTGGATGAACTCCAAGGTGCGACCTACGCCCGGGTGACAGGTGAGGCGAGAGGAGTGCCCCCACAGAAGGACCTGAGTCCTCACTGCCTTGGGGACAAACAACCGATTGGCAGGACCTCCTTTCGGGTCCGGTTCAATAGCTTGAGCTCGTCTCACGGTATCCTCAACTTGCCACGAGATCGGAGCCACGATCTTAGCAGCAGGAAGGACAGGCATGTCCGTGTCATCTCGAATGGCAGGAGCGTAGACTCGGGACAGGGCCTCCAGTTTGAGATTCTTCGACCCGGGCCGATAGGTGAGGATAAACTGGAATCGATTGAAGAAAAGAGACCATCTAGCTTGTCTAGAGTTCAACCGCTTCGCCTGCTGGATATACTCCAGATTTTTGTGGTCCGTAAGCACTTGAAACGGGTGAGAAGCCCCCTCGAGCCAGTGTCTCCATTCCTTCAATGCCATCTTAACCGCTAGGAGTTCACGATCCCCACATCGTAGTTCCTCTCAGCCGGGGTAAGCCGGTGTGAGAAGAAAGCGCATGGATGAAGCTTCTTGTCTTCACCCCTCTGAGACAGGACAGCTCCAACACCAACCTCTGAGGCGTCTACCTCCACCACAAACGGTTCATCCGTAGTATCAGGATGGGAGCAGAGAGGACGCGCTGCTTGAGTCCTTGGAAGGCCGTCTCAGCTTCTCTTCCCCACAAAAACCTTGCATTGCCACCCTTGGTTAAAGCTGAGAGAGGGGCTGCCACCAAGCTGAAGTTCTTGATGAACTTGCGGTAAAAGTTAGTGAAGCCCAGGAAATGCTGAACTTCCTTAACGGATTTGGGGGTGGGCCAATCCGCTACCGCCCCTACCTTCCTGGGGTCCATTTGGACTCGACCGGGTTCCACTACAAATCCCAGGAATTGTACTCGGGATGAATGGAATTCACATTTTTCCGGCTTAACGTACAGATGGCTGTCTAGGAGGCGTTTGAGTACTTGTCTGACATGCTTAGTGTGTTCTTGAAGAGATCTCGAAAAGATGAGGATGTCATCCAAGTAAACAAACACAAATATGTTAAGCATATCCCTAAGCACATCGTTTATGAGCGCTTGGAACACCGCTGGGGGCGTTGGTCAGGCCGAAGGGCATCACCAAGTATTCATAGTGACCAGTAGGCGTGTTGAAAGCGGTCTTCCACTCGTCACCAGGTCTGATCCGCACAAGATGGTATGCGTTCCGCAGGTCAAGCTTAGTGAAAACAACTGCTTCCTGGAGCAGCTCAAGGCTGTGGCCATAAGCGGTAGCGGGTAACGGTTACGGACGGTTATGGCATTGAGTCCCCGGTAGTCGATGCAAGGACGTAATCCACCGTCTTTCTTGGCCACAAAGAAAAACCCTGCTCCCGCCGGGGAGGAGGATGGACGCATGAGGCCTGCTTCCAGAGCGTCCTTGATGTGGGTATCCATAGCAGCTCGTTCGAGTGGAGATAGGGAAAAGATCCGACCCCTGGGAGGGCAAGTGCCTGGAAACAGTTCGATGGGGCAATCATAAGGTCTATGGGGTGGTAGCATGGTGGCCCTCTGTTTGCTAAATACCAGTTTGAGGTCATGGTAACACTCGGGAACTCGGGTCAGGACGATGGATTCTATAGACTCGGGAGTAGAACTCGGGAATTCGGGAAAATACAAGTAGCTTGGCACGTAGGACCCCACTGCTTGATAGTGCCCACAGACCAGTCGATGTGAGGGTTATGGCTGTGAAGCCAGGGGTATCCAAGGACGAGAGGGAACTCGGAACAGGAGATCAAATGAAAGTTCATCAATTCCTGGTGTTGTGAAACTGAAAGTCGCAAGGAGGTAGTGACATGAGTGACAAGTCCAGATCCCAAAGGGCTTCCATCCAATGTAGTAACCCTCATGGGGTCACTTAGAGGTTCAGAGGGAACGCCATTCTCCTTCGCCCAGACACCATCCATGAAGTTACCTGCGGCTCCAGAGTCTACCAAGGCTTGAAGGTGAAGCTTGTGGTTGTCCCAGGAAAGGGTGACTGGAATGAGCAGACGGGAGTTGGACGGATGGGAGGAGGTTATGTTTCCCGTTACAGTTCCCCCGGTCTGTACGGGACAGAGCGTTTCCCTGGAGCCCGGGACACGTGGAACGGAAATGGCCCGGTTTGCCGCAATATAGACAGCGTCGCTCCCTCATCCGGCGGTCTCTCTCAGCCTGGGAGATGCGTCCAATCTGCATGGGTTCCGGTGGAGCCAGCGAGGATAAAGGTGGGGACTCGGAGCTGGGACTGATAGGGGCTAGAGGTCTACGGTTGAGTTCTCTCTCTCTCAGACGCTGGTCAATGCGTGAGGCCAACTTGATCAGGGACTCGAGATTGTCCGGTGGTTCCCGAGTGGCCAGTTCATCTTGGATAGTGTCGGAAAGGCCTTTCAGAAAGCACACCGTGAGCGCCTCGTTGTTCCAGCCACTCGCTGCTGCCACCGTGCGGAACTGGATGGCATAGTCCGTCACGCTGCGCCGACCTTGGTGGAGAGTCAGGAGCTGTTTGGCTGAGTCAGGACCACTGCTTGGGCCTTGAAACACTCGTTTGAATTCCTCAGCAAAGGCAGAGTAGCTGGCACAGCAGGAACTATGGGCATCCCACACAGCAGTAGCCCAGGCCAGGGCTTTTTCCGCCAGCAGGGTGATGATATATGTGATCTTAGACTGGTCAGTGGGGAACGACGAGGGTTGCAGCTCGAAGGAGAGAGAACATTGGGTGAGAAACCCTTTACAAGCACTTGGATCACCTGAGAACCGTTGGGGAGGTGGAAGACGAGGTTCAGCCAGAGGGTTAACTGCCATGGGTACGTGAATCTGAGGTACTGGGACGGGAACTGTTGCCGGGGTAAGTCGATCAGATATCTGCTTTATGGAAGTCAGCATCTCCGACAGAAGATGAGAATGTCTAGCCATTAAGGCCTCTTGCTGAACCAGGGCGGCTTCGTGGCGTTGGACAGTCTCCTGGTGGTGGGACAGCATGGCAACAAGGTCCTGCGAACTGGCTGCCTCTGGGTTCATTTTTGGCTCTGTGTTTCTGTCAGGACCCGGTTACGAACCCGGGTCTCCGGAGTGAGAAACAGTCACTTAACCAACTGAGCCACGAATAGTCGGCAGAACCCAGAAGATGAGGCAGACACAGCAGTACTTGAGACAGTGTATTTAATGAAGTAAAAATGAAGTTCTTCAGGAAAACATGTAACTCCACAACCTCAAAAGGAATCCTACAAGACAAAAAGGTAAATCCACAAGGTGGAAGGTAAAGCACAAAAAGCCTCAAAAGATACTCAAAAAAACAAAACAAACAAGAACAAAAACAGAATTCCACAAGAGAGTCCACGGGATCAACAAAAGTTCTCAGAGTACTGGGGCTGGGTGCTAACATACAAACACAGAGCAAAGAACAGAGGAAAACAACGGGTTTAAATACAATCAGGGGAAACGAGGCACAGGTGCAAATAATAATGGGGATCAAGGGAAAACAAAAGGTCAAAAGGCACAATGGGGGCATCTAGTGACCAAAAACCGGAACAACCCTGGCCAAATCCTGACAGAATCCCCCTAGGAACGGCTCCTGACGTTCCTACCAGCTCTCTCAGGGTGGAGGGCCCTGAACTGACGAATGAGGTCAGGGTCCAGTATGTCTTTGGCAGGAACCCAGGAGCGCTCCTCGGGACCGTAGCCTTCCCAGTCCACCAGATACTGCCAGGACCGCTGCACCCGGCGGGAATCCAGTATCCGATGGACGGTATAAGCCGGCTGGCCTCCAATGACACGAGGCGGAGGGGGAGGTCTGTCTGCCGGGACAAGGGGAGAAAAAACAACAGGTTTTAATAAGGAAATGTGAAACGTGGGATTAATCTTAAGAGATCTGGGTAAGTGTAGGCGATAAGAAACTGGGTTAATTCTCCTGGCAACCTTAAAGGGACCGATGTATTTTTGGGACAGCTTGCGAGACTCCACCCGTAGTGGTAAGTCTCTTGTGGAGAGCCAGACTCTCTGGCCGGGGCGCAGGGTAGGCCCGGGACGGCGACGTCTGTTGGCTTGTTGTTGGTACCTCTGTGAGGAACGCATAAGATTAAGACGGGTCTTCCTTCACATAAGCCGACAGCGTCTGACAAACTTCAAGGCTGAAGGCACTCTGACTTCTGCCTCCTGGTCTGGGAACAATGGAGGGGCATAGCCAAACTGACACTCGTGCGGGGACATACCAGTGGAGGAGGAGCGCAAGGTGTTGTGCGCGTATTCGGCCCAAACAATGAAGGACGACCATGTGGACGGGTTGTTACGAGTCATACATCGGAGGGTGGTTTCCAGCTCTTGATTCATCCTCTCAGTTTGGCCGTTGGACTCCGGATGGTACCCTGAAGATAGACTGGCAGAAGCCCCCATGAGTTGGCAGAAGGCCTTCCAAAACCTAGAGGCGAACTGGGGACCTCTGTCAGAAACCATATCTTGAGGAATGCCGAAGACTCGAACACATGATTAATTACCAACTCAGCCGTTTCCTTGGCAGAAGGTAACTTAGTCAGAGGGACGAACCTGGCCGCCTTTGAAAACCTGTCGATAATGACTAGGATAGTAGTATTGCCATGGGATGGAGGAAGGCCAGTAATGAAGTCCAACGAGATATGGGACCAGGGTCTGTGGGGAACAGGTAAAGGGTGAAGGAGTCCTTGCGGGCGGAGGTGAGAAGATTTGCCCTGGCAGCACACGGGGCAGGCATTGACGAAAGTGGCAACGTCTTCTCTTATGGTAGGCCACCAGAACATACGCTGGATGAACTCCAAGGTGCGACCTACGCCCGGGTGACAGGTGAGGCGAGAGGAGTGCCCCCACAGAAGGACCTGAGTCCTCACTGCCTTGGGGACAAACAACCGATTGGCAGGACCTCCTTTCGGGTCCGGTTCAATAGCTTGAGCTCGTCTCACGGTATCCTCAACTTGCCACGAGATCGGAGCCACGATCTTAGCAGCAGGAAGGACAGGCATGTCCGTGTCATCTCGAATGGCAGGAGCGTAGACTCGGGACAGGGCCTCCAGTTTGAGATTCTTCGACCCGGGCCGATAGGTGAGGATAAACTGGAATCGATTGAAGAAAAGAGACCATCTAGCTTGTCTAGAGTTCAACCGCTTCGCCTGCTGGATATACTCCAGATTTTTGTGGTCCGTAAGCACTTGAAACGGGTGAGAAGCCCCCTCGAGCCAGTGTCTCCATTCCTTCAATGCCATCTTAACCGCTAGGAGTTCACGATCCCCCACATCGTAGTTCCTCTCAGCCGGGGTAAGCCGGTGTGAGAAGAAAGCGCATGGATGAAGCTTCTTGTCTTCACCCCTCTGAGACAGGACAGCTCCAACACCAACCTCTGAGGCGTCTACCTCCACCACAAACGGTTCATCCGTAGTATCAGGATGGGAGCAGAGAGGACGCGCTGCTTGAGTCCTTGGAAGGCCGTCTCAGCTTCTCTTCCCCACAAAAACCTTGCATTGCCACCCTTGGTTAAAGCTGAGAGAGGGGCTGCCACCAAGCTGAAGTTCTTGATGAACTTGCGGTAAAAGTTAGTGAAGCCCAGGAAATGCTGAACTTCCTTAACGGATTTGGGGGTGGGCCAATCCGCTACCGCCCCTACCTTCCTGGGGTCCATTTGGACTCGACCGGGTTCCACTACAAATCCCAGGAATTGTACTCGGGATGAATGGAATTCACATTTTTCCGGCTTAACGTACAGATGGCTGTCTAGGAGGCGTTTGAGTACTTGTCTGACATGCTTAGTGTGTTCTTGAAGAGATCTCGAAAAGATGAGGATGTCATCCAAGTAAACAAACACAAATATGTTAAGCATATCCCTAAGCACATCGTTTATGAGCGCTTGGAACACCGCTGGGGCGTTGGTCAGGCCGAAGGGCATCACCAAGTATTCATAGTGACCAGTAGGCGTGTTGAAAGCGGTCTTCCACTCGTCACCAGGTCTGATCCGCACAAGATGGTATGCGTTCCGCAGGTCAAGCTTAGTGAAAACAACTGCTTCCTGGAGCAGCTCGAAGGCTGTGGCCATAAGCGGTAGCGGGTAACGGTTACGGACGGTTATGGCATTGAGTCCCCGGTAGTCGATGCAAGGACGTAATCCACCGTCTTTCTTGGCCACAAAGAAAAACCCTGCTCCCGCCGGGGAGGAGGATGGACGCATGAGGCCTGCTTCCAGAGCGTCCTTGATGTGGGTATCCATAGCAGCTCGTTCGAGTGGAGATAGGGAAAAGATCCGACCCCTGGGAGGGCAAGTGCCTGGAAACAGTTCGATGGGGCAATCATAAGGTCTATGGGGTGGTAGCATGGTGGCCCTCTGTTTGCTAAATACCAGTTTGAGGTCATGGTAACACTCGGGAACTCGGGTCAGGACGATGGATTCTATAGACTCGGGAGTAGAACTCGGGAATTCGGGAAAATACAAGTAGCTTGGCACGTAGGACCCCACTGCTTGATAGTGCCCACAGACCAGTCGATGTGAGGGTTATGGCTGTGAAGCCAGGGGTATCCAAGGACGAGAGGGAACTCGGAACAGGAGATCAAATGAAAGTTCATCAATTCCTGGTGTTGTGAAACTGAAAGTCGCAAGGAGGTAGTGACATGAGTGACAAGTCCAGATCCCAAAGGGCTTCCATCCAATGTAGTAACCCTCATGGGGTCACTTAGAGGTTCAGAGGGAACGCCATTCTCCTTCGCCCAGACACCATCCATGAAGTTACCTGCGGCTCCAGAGTCTACCAAGGCTTGAAGGTGAAGCTTGTGGTTGTCCCAGGAAAGGGTGACTGGAATGAGCAGACGGGAGTTGGACGGATGGGAGGAGGTTATGTTTCCCGTTACAGTTCCCCCGGTCTGTACGGGACAGAGCGTTTCCCTGGAGCCCGGGACACGTGGAACGGAAATGGCCCGGTTTGCCGCAATATAGACAGCGTCGCTCCCTCATCCGGCGGTCTCTCTCAGCCTGGGAGATGCGTCCAATCTGCATGGGTTCCGGTGGAGCCAGCGAGGATAAAGGTGGGGACTCGGAGCTGGGACTGATAGGGGCTAGAGGTCTACGGTTGAGTTCTCTCTCTCTCAGACGCTGGTCAATGCGTGAGGCCAACTTGATCAGGGACTCGAGATTGTCCGGTGGTTCCCGAGTGGCCAGTTCATCTTGGATAGTGTCGGAAAGGCCTTTCAGAAAGCACACCGTGAGCGCCTCGTTGTTCCAGCCACTCGCTGCTGCCACCGTGCGGAACTGGATGGCATAGTCCGTCACGCTGCGCCGACCTTGGTGGAGAGTCAGGAGCTGTTTGGCTGAGTCAGGACCACTGCTTGGGCCTTGAAACACTCGTTTGAATTCCTCAGCAAAGGCAGAGTAGCTGGCACAGCAGGAACTATGGGCATCCCACACAGCAGTAGCCCAGGCCAGGGCTTTTTCCGCCAGCAGGGTGATGATATATGTGATCTTAGACTGGTCAGTGGGGAACGACGAGGGTTGCAGCTCGAAGGAGAGAGAACATTGGGTGAGAAACCCTTTACAAGCACTTGGATCACCTGAGAACCGTTGGGGAGGTGGAAGACGAGGTTCAGCCAGAGGGTTAACTGCCATGGGTACGTGAATCTGAGGTACTGGGACGGGAACTGTTGCCGGGGTAAGTCGATCAGATATCTGCTTTATGGAAGTCAGCATCTCCGACAGAAGATGAGAATGTCTAGCCATTAAGGCCTCTTGCTGAACCAGGGCGGCTTCGTGGCGTTGGACAGTCTCCTGGTGGTGGGACAGCATGGCAACAAGGTCCTGCGAACTGGCTGCCTCTGGGTTCATTTTTGGCTCTGTGTTTCTGTCAGGACCCGGTTACGAACCCGGGTCTCCGGAGTGAGAAACAGTCACTTAACCAACTGAGCCACGAATAGTCGGCAGAACCCAGAAGATGAGGCAGACACAGCAGTACTTGAGACAGTGTATTTAATGAAGTAAAAAATGAAGTTCTTCAGGAAAACATGTAACTCCACAACCTCAAAAGGAATCCTACAAGACAAAAAAGGTAAATCCACAAGGTGGAAGGTAAAGCACAAAAAGCCTCAAAAGATACTCAAAAAAACAAAACAAACAAGAACAAAAAAACAGAATTCCACAAGAGAGTCCACCGGGATCAACAAAAGTTCTCAGAGTACTAGGGCTGGGTGCTAACATACAAACACAGAGCAAAGAGCAGAGGAAAACAAAGGGTTTAAATACAATCAGGGGAAACGAGGCACAGGTGCAAATAATAATGGGGATCCAGGGAAAACAAAAGGTCAAAAGGCACAATGGGGGCATCTAGTGACCAAAAACCGGAACAACCCTGGCCAAATCCTGACACTAACTTTAAGCATCAGCTGTCAGAGCAGCTTACCGATCACTGTACCTGTACACAGCCCATCTGTAAATAGCACACCCAACTACCTCATCCCCATATTGTTATTTTAATTGTTTTGCTCTTTTGCACCCACTGTCTCTACTTGCACATCATCATCTGCACATCTATCACTCCAGTGTTAATGGTCAATTGTAATTATTTCGCCACTATGACCTATTTATTGCTTTTACCTCCCTAATCTTACTACATTCATCCCATGTGTAACTCTGTGTTGTTGTTTTTGTCACACTGCTTTGCTTTATCATGCCCAGGTCGCAGTTGTAAATGAGAACTTGTTCTCAACTAGCCTACCTGGTTAAATAAAGGTGAAATAAATAAGACATTTAAAAAAATAGGGTATTGTGTGTAGATTGATAAGGGGAAAACATTTTTAAAATCAATTTTAGGATAAGGCTCTAACGTAACAAAAAGTGGAAAAAGTCAAGGGGTCAGGGTACTTTCTGAATGCACTGTAGTTTATTACTCAGAATTTAAATTGAGCATGTCATCAAAAGAACAGCAAAGAAGCAAAGAACCAGGGCTCGACTTTCTCTGACTGAGAGTTTTGGATCGTACTGTGAAATACGTTTGGTCGGGCTTTTGCTTCTCACACTATTCTGAGCAGCCCGTGTTTGAATTCACTGTTCTGGAAAATAAAAAGGCACCTTTATATACAGTGAAAGATTCCGAACTTATCAGTTCAGTTATATTTTTCCATGGAGCATGAGGGCGTTTAACCCACCTGAACCTGCTACGTGCCTGGGGGAGGGTGTTTAGAGAGTGAGGAGATCAATGGAGGTGGAGGTGGCTGCCTTCTTATCAATCTATCTACATTTGACATCATACATCTTCTTCAGACTTCCTGCCTCTGCCTGCAGTCTTATGCAAGAACAGAACTCCCCTAGTCCCCTCTATATGTTTACTCAACCCTTTCCACGCCCCTTAAAACCTCAATATTGCTTATGTTACAGATAATCTACCTTAAAATCCCTCTGTAGTTTTATGTCAGTTTGGAATTATGAACTGTATTTCAAACAGATCCCCCCCTCCACTCTTTGCAGTCAAAGTCTCATGATCGAGGGTGAACCCAATACCATTATTCTCAAAACACACTTCAGCCAGAAGGTCTACTCTGACACCAAACAAGCCAGCATGTCCCTCACCAGGGCACTGGTCCCAGTAGAGAGAGATGCATCCCATACTGTCTGACCAGGTCGTTTGGCAAGCTGATCAACAAGAACTCACCAGAGGGAGACAGCACTGTCAACCAGGTAGGTTAGGTTTCATTACTGTCACGTTCTGACCTTTATTTCCTTTGTTTTGTCTTTATTTAGTATGGTCAGGGCGTGAGTTGGGGTGGGCAGTCTGTGTGTTTTTCTATGTTGGGGTTTTGAGTTCAGCCTAGTATGGTTCTCAATTAGAGGCAGCTGTCAATTGTTGTCCCTGATTGAGAATCATACTTAGGTAGCCTGGGTTGCACTTTTGGTTTGTGGGTGTTTGTTTCCTGTGTCAGTGCCACACGGGACTGGTTCGTTTCTATTCACTTTGTTATTTTGTATTCTGTCGTGTTCAGTTTGTGGACACTTACCACGCTGCGTATTGGTCCGATCCTTGCTACTCCTCTTCAGACGAAGAGGAGGAATGCCGTTACAATTACATTTACTGGCACATATCTGACCTTGGATGGACAATAAAGTTCTATTTAGTTCTATTATTTTCTATTCTATTGCTGCAAACCTAGGTTTGATTTATCATATCATTTTGATGGTCTGCCCTGCACTTTACAAAGCGTGGGGTGTGACTCCCTCCTGGGAGGGGCCAGGCTAGGTTGGTGCAGATGGTAGTCCAGAGGGTTTACGTTACCCCTGGCAGATCCCGCTCCATAAAGGCAAAAGCAGGTAGAGTATAGACGTCACATCTTACCTTGTTACTGAAGCTCAAACTGTGTGTTACTCATGTAGGCCATGTACTTCCTCTTCTGAATTTGATTGAATTTAACTGTACAATATCATTTTGGTTTTCGACCACATGGAAAGTTTATGCCCTCAATTAGGGTGGCAAAGGGTCGGAAACCTTCCAGAAATTTTCCAAGGGAAGTTAATCCTGGGAATTTTGCTTAAATTCATCAAAATGTAGCTGACAACAGTGAACCTTTTTTGTGGGATACACATCAGGTAATCAAGGAGGTGATGGAGTCCAGGTGAGTGTCATTATGCACAGATGCGCGTAACGATGGTGACAGGTGTGCGCCATAACGAGCAACCTGGTGACCTAGAGGCTGAAGAGGGAGCAGATGTGACACGTTTAATTTTAAAACATTTATCTTACAAAGGAGTTGTTCAATCTAACTGCTTAACTATTTATCTTTACATGGAATTGTATTTTTACTCATTTTTTTCTAATGTTTACAGGAAAATACCACGGGCACTATCTGATGTGTAGAGACATTTCACTGCAGCAAATGTAGAAGGAAAAGCTGTCTACATTTGCAAATACTGTGCCAAATCATATGTGAAGAATGCAACAAAGATGCAGAATCATCTGGCCAAGTGCATAAAGTTCCCTCAGCGCTCACAACAAGCAACCTCTGACAAATGTCCCTCTACTTCTATTCGAGGTGAAAATGATGAATCAGACACCTTATCGATAGCAACAGCTCATGGTTCTACTGGAATCAGACATTTTTTTGACTCAATGGAGGAACGTATTCAGAGAAATGCTGATGAATGTCTTGCTCGAGCTGTGTATGCAACTGGTTCACCTTTGAGGCTCACATGCAATGTGTATTGGAAGAAATATCAGAATGTTCTTTGCCCTGCATACACCCCTCCAACCAGACATGGTTTATCTACTAATTTGCTGGATGCAGAGTTCATCAGAATTCAAGCAAAATAGAGAAAGCAGACTGTATTGCAATCATCTCTGATGGGTGGTCGAATGTTCATGGGCAAGGAATAATTAAGTACATCATCTCCACCCCTCAACTAGTATTCTACAATAGCACGGACACAAGGGACAACATACACACCGGTCTCTACATTGCAGATGAGCTGGAGGCAGTTATCAATGACCTTGGACCACAGAAGATATTTGCACTGGTGACAGACAATGCTGTGAACATGAAGGCTGCTTGGTCTAAAGTGGAGGAGTCCTTGGCTGTGCTGCTCATGCGTTGAATCTGCTCCTCGGGGACATCATGGCACTGATAACAATGGATACACTCTAAACTCTACAAGAGAGTCAAGGAAATGGTTAGGTATGTGACGGGTCATCAAGTTATAGCAGCAATCTACCTCACCAAGCAAAGTGAGAAGAATAAGAATAAGAGCACCACATTGAAGCTGCCCAGCAACAACTGTTGGGGTGCTGTTGTCATCATGTTTGACAGTTTCCTGGAGGGGCCTTCCCCTCCAGGAATCTGTCAAACATGATGACAACAGCACCCCAACAGTCTCTCCAAGAAATGTCAATATCTCAGTCTGCTGATATGAACAGCCCCATCAAGAGGATCCTCCAGGATGATGTATTTTGGGAGAGAGTGGTAAGCAGCCTGAAACACCTGAAACCTATACTGCCCTACTAAACATTAACTAATTTTCTACCAAATGAGCAGTTACTGCCTTTTTGCTTGGTAGGGCAGTATAGCAGTAACCCTTGCACGGATTGAGGGAGACAATGCCATCCCGTCTGATGTTCAGACTCTGCTTGCAGATGTAAGAGAATAAATCCGTACTGCCCTGCCATCTTCACTGTTGCTCCAAGCAGAGGAAACTGCAGTTCTGAAGTACATCAAAAAGCGTGAAGACTTCTGTCTGAAGCCCATACACACTGCAGCGTACATGTTGGACCCCAAGTATGCTGGCAAGAGCATCCTGTCTGGTTCAACAAGGCCTATGGTGTCATCATTACCATGTCTTGCCACCTTGGCCTGGATGAGGGCAAGGTTTTTGGCAGTCTGGCGAAGTACACTTCCAAGCAAGGGCTTTGGGATGGAGATGCAATATGGTAGTCGTGCCAACATATCTCATCAGCCACCTGGTGGAAGGGACTTTGTGGATCTGAGGCTTTCCCCTGTTTTTCCCCTGTTGCTTCCATCATCTTCCAAATCCCACAAACATCAGCTGTTTCAAAGCGCAACTGGGCCTTGTTTGGGAACACATAGACCAAAGCACGCAACAGGACGACCAATTCAAAGGTTGAAAAATTCTCAATAAGGTTGGAAAGTGGCAGTGAAGATGAGGCCTCAGAGTCTGATATTCAAGAGGTGGACATTGAGGAGGTCCAGGGAGAAGACATGGAAGCCTGAGAGTAAGACAACCAAAGCTTTAGTTTATAGACTACCATTTTACAGATGTACTGTATGTTTAATGCTATGGATCATTGGATCATTTAATATTCCCTTTCTTGTGTTGTTCAGTGAAATCCTCCCATGTGAAGAGTCAACTCATTTAATTAAATTTAAATTTGTAACTAAATAAATTTTAAAAACTATATTGGAAGGATTTAATCATTTATGATAAGGTAAAAGGTTTATGTTTTTGTCTCCATATGATATGGTAAATATATCCAATGCAAAAAAACATCTACATTTAAATGGCATTAATATTAATTTGCATATATTCCCGTTAATTCCTACGGAAAGTTTCCACCTCTGAATATTCCACAAAATGTGCAACCATACCCTCAATGATTATTTTCTGCAGCAAGTTTCTCTGCCTCTTCTCTGACATTTGCCTTGGCTCTCCTTGGTGGCAACATGTGCCCCAGTTAAGTTTCTATCTTTTGTTAACTGAACAGACCCCCTCCAAAGAGGGCTCTCTCTGTCTCCACTCTCCAGCCATATGGCATTGCTTGACAAAGGACACAAACATTTCTAATTTAATCCAGCCCTGCTGTGCTGTGAGTTGTGCTCCACCAGGCCAATTCTCTGGAACTAAAGACAGCATGCTGTGTTGTGGAGCTCTAGGGAGGGTCCCGTTGGGGCCTGGCTGGGCTGCAGCATCCCAGAGATGAGGGAGGGGATGCCCTGTATTGCCCACTCTAACCTTTGATTAAATGGCAGCCTACATGAAACCAATTTCCATTTATTGATTTTTATAATGTTTTATTGTTAATGTTTTATATATATTTTTTCACACCAAATACAAACAAACAACAACTTACAGATGCACACACATGACTACTTCTCATCTGCCCAGACCCGCAGGCTCACACCCACATCCCTAGTGCCTACATTATTGTTTGCCACATGGTCTGAAACCGCACCATTTTGTTTCTCTTCGTTGTCCAAGCACTTTCCATATTTAAATAATAAATCATTTGATTTTTCCATTGTGTTAATGAAGTATTTGATTTCCACATTTTATTACGCTTTTTTTCAAGATGAGTGATGAGAAGAGAATCGCCTAACACATCGGCTATCTCATTACACCCCCATATGACCATTTAATTCTGTTATTCAGAGAGCAATGGCTATTTGCTTTAGGGGATAGCTTTTTATTTTATTTTTTTATTTTAGGCAGGCTTGACAGTTGCCTGAATATGGACCCTGGATTGGAGCTCAAAATGGAAGGGATGGTCGTTATATATATATATATATATATATATATATATACAAATTGCACTGGAAGGAATAAAGTGCTGGGATGTGAGAGCATGGCCATTTGCAGTATTATGTTCGTTTAGGAGTCATATTGTTGAATCGCTACGATGCATAATTACTTTTAGTACTCCGGTGACTTTAAAGTCTTGTCCTGTTGGTTAATGAACACACTAGCACACTACAGCCCAATCCTGGCCTGCCTGCCTTACACATGCATGTAGTATATGACCTTTTGTTCCCTTCCCTGGCCTGCCTGCCTTACGCATGCATGTAGTACATGACCTTTTGTTCCCTTCCCTGGCCTGCCTGCCTTACGCATGCATGTAGTACATGACCTTTTGTTCCCTTCCCTGGCCTGCCTGCCTTACGCATGCATGTAGTACATGACCTTTTGTTCCCTTCCCTGGTCTGCCTGCCTTACGCATGCATGTAGTATATGACCTTTTGTTCCCTTCCCTGGCCTGCCTGCCTTACGCATGCATGTAGTATATGACCTTTTGTTCCCTTCCCTGGCCTGCCTGCCTTACGCATGCATGTAGTACATGACCTTTTGTTCCCTTCCCTGGCCTGTTGTTTTTGTTCTATCCTGCTGCTGAAAAGTACCGCTGTGGTTTTTGGGGCGGGGTGTCTGTGTGTCTGTGCGTTGGGAACACAGTGAGGCACACTGTGAGGACTGGAGTGGTATGTTAGGGTATAAGGAAGGGGAGAGTCCCGGTCAGCTGACTAAGCTGTCACCTGACCTGCGGTAGTAATTTGACACCTCTGCTCCTGCCATGCTGCTACCGCTGATAAACACAGGAAACACACACACAGGCACCAGATTGAGCTGGCTCAGGTTCGGGGCTCAAGGATATGGCATTGAGGTCTGTGATTTCAGATTATGCCCCTGCCTGCCTGCCTGCCTGCCTCTCTGCTTGAGTCTGTTATTCAGTGTCCAGTGTTGAGTAATAGGAATTTGCCCAATTTTAAAATATTGTTTCCATTTAGTCAACTGAAGTGATAATGTTGTCATGTGTTTTTTGGGTGTAGTAATGCAATATTTGAAGGAATCTTGGTTTGTTTTTTTTATTTAGTGTTTGTTTTAAGAAATGATTATTGATGGATTGGGAGTGGAGTATTATTGATGGATTGGGAGCGGAGTATTATTGATGGATTGGGAGTGGAGTATTATTGATGGATTGGGAGTGGAGTATTATTGATGGATTGGGAGTGGAGTATTATTGATGGATTGGGAGCGGAGTATTATTGATGGATTGGGAGTGGAGTATTATTGATGGATTGGGAGCGGAGTATTATTGATGGATTGGGAGTGGAGTATTATTGATGGATTGGGAGTGGAGTATTATTGATGGATTGGGAGGGGAGTATTATTGATGGATTGGGAGCGGAGTATTATTGATGGATTGGGAGCGGAGTATTATTGATGGATTGGGAGCGGAGTATTATTGATGGATTGGGAGCGGAGTATTATTGATGGATTGGGAGTGGAGTATTATTGATGGATTGGGAGTGGAGTATTATTGATGGATTGGGAGCGGAGTATTATTGATGGATTGGGAGTGGAGTATTATTGATGGATTGGGAGTGGAGTATTATTGATGGATTGGGAGTGGAGTATTATTGATGGATTGGGAGCGGAGTATTATTGATGGATTGGGAGCGGAGTATTATTGATGGATTGGGAGTGGAGTATTATTGATGGATTGGGAGTGGAGTATTATTGATGGATTGGGAGTGGAGTATTATTGATGGATTGGGAGCGGAGTATTATTGATGGATTGGGAGTGGAGTATTATTGATGGATTGGGAGTGGAGTATTATTGATGGATTGGGAGCAGAGTATTATTGATGGATTGGGAGCGGAGTATTATTGATGGATTGGGAGTGGAGTATTATTGATGGATTGGGAGCGGAGTATTATTGATGGATTGGGAGCGGAGTATTATTGATGGATTGGGAGTGGAGTATTATTGATGGATTGGGAGCGGAGTATTATTGATGGATTGGGAGCAGAGTATTATTGATGGATTGGGAGTGGAGTATTATTGATGGATTGGGAGCAGAGTATTATTGATGGATTGGGAGCGGAGTATTATTGATGGATTGGGAGTGGAGTATTATTGATGGATTGGGAGCAGAGTATTATTGATGGATTGGGAGTGGAGTATTATTGATGGATTGGGAGCAGAGTATTATTGATGGATTGGGAGCGGAGTATTATTGATGGATTGGGAGCAGAGTATTATTGATGGATTGGGAGCGGAGTATTATTGATGGATTGGGAGTGGAGTATTATTGATGGATTGGGAGTGGAGTATTATTGATGGATTGGGAGCAGAGTATTATTGATGGATTGGGAGCGGAGTATTATTGATGGATTGGGAGTGGAGTATTATTGATGGATTGGGAGCAGAGTATTATTGATGGATTGGGAGTGGAGTATTATTGATGGATTGGGAGCAGAGTATTATTGATGGATTGGGAGTGGAGCGTTCTACAATGTAGAAAATATAAAAAAGAAAGAAAAGTCAGTTAATGAGTAAGTGTGTCCAAACGTTTGACTGGTAATGTATGTTAGTGTAATGTAGGCCTAGTCTATAACCCAAATGTAGGCCTAGTCTGGCCCAATGGCCCCCTTAAGTCATCTAGCTCAGGGATGGGCAACTGGCGGCCGTCGCAGCCCCCTTTTGTAGGCCCACGAATAAAGCCTAAAAAAAAAAAAAAAAAAAAAAAAAGTTATTTTTTTGGAACTCAGTCGTGGTCTCAACTTACTGTTGAGAGTTAGAATAGTAGAATACACAAGCTTCAATTTCGACATTCGGTTGTACATAAGCATTTTTTGTCTGCTAACATTTTTTATACTAGTAAGTTAGTCTAGTGGCAAGCTATCTAAAATTGTAGTAAACATGGTCGGGTTACTGACCCGGGGGCCCCCATTGATTTTGTCAGTCACTTTCACTAAGATATTATATAAAAAAAAAACGTGTTTCTTTCCATTCTATGGCAAACTGTGTAGAATTACAGGAAATTAACTTTAACATTAATTTTTTTCTCTCCGCTGGCAAGAGGGGGGCCGCTAAGTGTTTTTCTCACAAGGTGGGCCCAACAAAATTTCACTTAGGACCCTCCAAAAGGCTAGGGGCGGCCTGACTGCATGTGTGGGTATGGATGTGGGTTTGCAAACCCGCAAGCCACTGTGGCCCCTCATGATGAGTTCAGATATTTTTGTTGCCCCCACCCCCATCGAAGTTGCCTGTCCCTGGTCTGGCTAAAGGAAGTAGGATGGGTGACCTGAAGACCTTGTACTCCGTCCGTCCCCAATATATATAACTCACTCTTCTGTTCAGCTCATTTTCTCTGGTCCTGTTGTTGTTGGATTTATAGACTGTTCCTTTCACATACACACGGGACAGAGGAATCCAGGATTATATTTATGCTCAAAGAAGAAGATGTTTAGTTCCAGTAAATTCGGAATTGAATAAACAAGAAGATGAACTGTTTGCAGAGAGGGAGTGAGGAGTAGAGAGGAGAGGAGGGAGAGAGCAGGACAAGATGGGTGGGAGAAGAGGATGAAGGGGGAGAGGAGGGGAGTGAGGAGAAGGAGGGAGGGAGAGAGAGAGAAGAGGGGGAGGAGAGGAGAGGAGGAGGAGGGTGGGTATTTTCGCAGTAGAGCAGGGAACACAATGTGCTGCAGGGATCCAGTTACATGCATGTTTATCACACTCTGTGACATGATTGGTGGACTGCACAGAGGAAGGAATCCCGCCTCCACACCTCCTGCCAATGAGGCCTCTCGGCTGTGTTCTTAGTGTGTGGGTCGCTTACTTACTGTGGGGCCTGCCAAGTGGTGTGTGGGTGAGTCAATGTGTGAGGAGGTATGTGTGCTCAATGGATCTTAATTCCTGGAAGAACCCCAGAGTTGCTGAGAATTCCTGTGATTGCTCACAAATTCCCAAAATCAGCCTGTGACTGTTAGAGGAAGTGGTTCTGGAGAAGGCTAAAAAGAGGGCCTGAATGGGGGATAGTTTTAGTTTAGAGGCTGAGTGGGTGGTTGTTTATGTCAAGATGATAATACCATGAGACTCCTCTCTCTCTCTCTCTCTCTCTCTCTCTCTCTCTCTCTCTCTCTCACCCCTCTCCCCAACTCTATCTCTATATACTCACTTTAGGTCTTCAGGTTTGAACCTGCTCTGCTGTTGACAAAATTCTAAACTTGTTTTGGCTTAAGTTTTGTGCCACAGTTAACTCTAAAACTCTGACTGTTTAGACTGGCCATTGTGGACAAAGTGAGCTATTCTGGATCAGACTCTGATTTCAGGTCAATTTTGTTAACATTCAAAAATGAGAAGTGATTGTCAGTTTAAATCAGATAGTAAGGGGTATTTTTATTTAGTTCCACCCAAATTATCAATCTTCCAAATGAATGTAGCTATAAATATGTTTTTGGTAACTAATATGCACTAAGATGCACAAATGTCTTGACCACAGCACAAAGACATACTAGCTGTAACAGGCGACATGTCAACACTATATTTAGTGTCACTGTAAACAATTTAATATTAGACTGCTTCTCTGTCCCTGCCTTCATTGTTTGTTTGTTTTTAAATCACAAAAGTCTAGAAGTTGTGGGCGGAGCTAAAAAGTTGGCTGTCAGAAGTATTACAATGTAAACGTACTTTTAATCCGTCTGTCTGCTTCATTTCAAGGCATGGTACATGGGGGAGTAGTGAGATAGCTAATGGGCTGGACGATTCTCGTCTCATCACTCATCTTGAAAAAACATGGACTAAAAACTTGGAAATAAATTCCTCCGCCATCATTAACACAATGGAAATATCTAATTATTTATCATTGAAATATTGATATACAGTTGAAGTCGGAAGTTTACATACACTTAGGTTAGAGTCATTAAAACTTGTTTTTCAACCACTCCACATATTTATTTTTAACAAACCATAGTTTTGGCAAGTCAGTTAGGACATCTACCTTGTGCAAGGCACAATTAATTTTTCCAACAATTGTTTACAGACAGATTATTTCACTTATAATTCACAATTCCAGTGGGTCAGAAGTTTACATACACTAAGTTGACTGTGTCTTTAAACAGCTTGGAAAATTCCAGAAAATGATGTCATGGCTTTAGAAGCTTCTGATAGGCTAATTGACATAATTTGAGTCAATTGGAGGTGTACCTGTGGATGTATTTCAATGCCTACCTTCAAACTCAGTGCCTCTTTGCTTGACATCATGGGAAAATCAAAAGAAATCAGCCAAGACCTCAGAAAACAAATTGTAGACCTTCAGAAGTCTGGTTCATCCTTGGGAGCAATTTCCAAACGACTGAAGGTACCACGTTCATCTGTACAAACAATAGTACGCAAGTATAAGTGTATAAACACTACGCAGCTGTCATACCACTCAGGAGGGAGACACGTTCTGTCTCCTAGAGATGAACGTACTTGTTGTTCTGGGATTGATTTGCACTTTTCGCACAAAGTGCAAATCAATCCCAGAACAACAGCAAAGGACCTTGTGAAGATGCTGGAGGAAACAGGTACAAAATTATCTATATCCACAGTAAAAAGTGTGCTATATAGACATTAGCTGAAAGACCGCTCAGCAAGGAAGAAACCACTGGTCCAAACCCGTCATAAAAAAGCCAGACTACGGTTTGCAATTGCACATGGGGACAAAGATTGTACTTTTTGGAGAAATGTCCTCTTGTCTGATGAAACAAAAATAGAACTGTTTGGCCATAATACCGAAGAACACCATCCCAACCGTGAATCACGGTGGTGGCAGCATCATGTTGTGGGGGTGCTTTGCTGCAGGAGGGCCTGGTGCACTTCACAAAATAGATGGCATCATGAGGTAGGAAAATTATGTGGATATATTGAAGCAACATCTCAAGACATCAGTCAGGAAGTCAAAGCTTTGTCGCAAATGGGTCTTCCAAATGTACAACCCCAAGCATACTTCCAAAGTTGTGGCAAAATGGCTTAAGGACAACAAAGTCAAGGTACTGGAGTAGCCCTGACCTCCATTTGTGGGCAGAACTGAAAAGGCGTGTGCGAGCAAGGAGGCCTACAAACTTGACTCAGTTACACCAGCTCTGTCAGGAGGAATGGGCCAAAATTCACTCAACTTATTGTGGGATGCTTGTGGAAGGCTCCTCGCAACGTCTGACCCAAGTTCAACAATTTAAAGGCAATGCTGCCAAATACTAATTGAGTGTAAGTAAACTTCTGACCCACTGGCAATATGATGAAATAAAAAAAAGCTGAAATAAATAATTCTCTCTACTATTATTCTGATATTTCACATTCTTAAAATAAAGTGGTGATTCTAACTGACCTAAGACAGGGAATTTTTACTGTGATTAAATGTCAGGAATTGTGAAAAACTGAGGTTAAATGTATTTGGCTAAGGTGTATGTAAACTTCCGACTTCAACTGTAGCATGGGTGACCGAGGAAAAACAAATTGATACAGTGTTAGGCAACGTGGCAAACAATAATGCAGGCACTAAGGATAGGGGTGTGAACATGTGGGTCTGGACAGAATATTTTTTTTATTTTTTGTGTGCGTCTTGTAATTGTTGTTCGTATGTGTAAGTTTGTATATGCAGTGTATTTAAAAAAAAAAACATTTTTTATTACAAAATATTATTAAAAGAAAATTGTCACAACTATTTTCTGATAAGTATATACTACTATAAATAATGACAGTATAAGCATGGATGATGATTACCTTATTTGCCTTATTGAGTAATTGAAACTTTGCCAAAGAGTGTAGTAGACTGATATTTCTTCTTTGTTTATTGGACTCATCCATTGTCTCCTATACTTGAGTAGGATTTAGATGGGTAATTGTCAATTACCAAACCAGTTAAAACAACACCTTCATTTAACACTATACCGTTAAATATTTTCAGGTCCCTTGAAATGAACACAGACAGACCAATGTTTACCAACACCGTTGATATATCCAATCATGTGACTAGAATGGAAACCAACAGACTCAAAACGTTCCTAATGTCTGGAAAATAAAAATGGAACATTTGTCTGTTACGAGCCTATCCCTTCTCCTCCTCCTCCCCCTATTTTTCCTCCCTCTCTCCTAACGTAGGGCATAGAGCACTAAGAGAAGCAGTCCCCTCCCTGTTGTCTTTAACCTGTCTTTCACCTCCCTCTTAGGACTGGTAAGTACAGGGGCTGTGTCTGGACTTGAAGGGCTGACTCCTATCTCCTTCTGCCAAAACTTACTGCTAACTCCTCATATTAACTCCTACTAATTCCTCCTGCGGACTCCTCCTGCTAACTCCTTCTGATATCCCTCTGTTAGTCCTAGTAACTCCTCCTGCTAACTCCCTCTGATATCTCTCTGTTAGTCCCAGTAACTACTCCCGCTAACTCCTTCTGATATCTCTCTGTTAGTCCTAGTAACTACTCCTGCTAACTCCTTCTGATATCTCTCTGTTAGTCCTAGTAACTACTCCTGCTAACTCCCTCTAGTAACTGATATCTCCTGTTGCTAACTAACCTCCTGCTAACTCCCTCTGATATCTCTCTGATATCTGATATCTCTGTTAACTCCCTCTGTCTGTTAGTCCTAGTAACTACTCCTGCTAACTCCCTCTGATATCTCTGTTAGTCCTGTCCTAGTAACTCCTCCTGTCCTAGTAACTACTCCTGCTAACTCTGATATCTCTCTGTTAGTCCTAGTAACTACTCCTGCTAACTCCCTCTGATATCTCTCTGTTAGTCCTAGTAACCTAGCTAACTCCTCTGATATCTCTCTGTTAGTCCCTACTCCCGCTAACTCCTCTGATATCTCTCTGTTAGTCCTAACTCCCTCTGATATCTCTCTGTTAGTCCTAGTAACTACTAACCCGCTAACTCCTTCTGATATCTCTCTGTTAGTCCTAGTAACTCCTCCCACTAACTCCTTCTGATATCTCTCTGTTAGTCCTAGTAACTCTCTGATATCTCTCACTAGTAACTCTAACTTCTGATATCTCTCTGTTAGTCCTAAGTAACTCTGATATCTCTCTGTTAGTCCTCCCTCTAACTCCTGTTAGTCTGATATCTCTCTGTTAGTCCCATCTCTCTGTTAAGTAACTACTCCCGCTAACTCCTCTGATATCTCTGTTAGTCTGTTATCTCTCTGTTAGTCTCCTAGTAACTATCTCTAACTCCCTCCCTGTTAGTCCTAGTAAACTGATATCCTCTGTTAGTCTAGTAACTACTCCTGCTAACTCCCTCTGATATCTCTCTGTTAGTCCTAGTAACTCTCCCTGTTAGCTAACTCCTTCTGATATCTCTCTGTTAGTCCTAGTAACTCCTCCTCTGATATCTCTCTGTTAGTCCTAGTAACTACTCCTGCTAACTCCCTCTGATATCTCCTGTTAGTCCTAGTAACTACTCCTGCTAACTCTGTTAGTCCTAGTAACTACTCCTGCTAACTCTCTGATATCTCTCTGTTAGTCCCTAGCTAACTCCCTCTGATATCTCTCTGTTACTAACTCCCTCTGATACTCCTGTTAGTCCTAGTAACCCTCTGATATCTCTCTGTTAGTCCTAGTAACTACTCCTGCTAACTCCCTCTGATATCTCTCTGTTAGTCCTAGTAACTACCTCCTGCTAACTCCCTCTGATATCTCTCTGTTAGTCCTAGTAACTCCTCCTGCTAACTCCCTCTGATATCTCTCTGTTAGTCCCAGTAACTACTCCCGCTAACTCCTTCTGATATCTCTCTGTTAGTCCTAGTAACTACTCCTGCTAACTCCCTCTGATATCTCTCTGTTAGTCCTAGTAACTACTCCTGCTAACTCCCTCTGATATCTCTCTGTTAGTCCTAGTAACTCCTCCTGCTATGTCCTTCTACTCCTAGGTCGCTGGGAGCAGCAGTATGCAGTAGCAGAGCAGCACATCTTGTTTACTAGGCCAAAGGTCCTCTCTCTCAGCAGCCAGCCTGTCAAACCAGCCACCAACCTCACACAATTCAACATATACCCTATTCACAAAGCAGAGGGTTTGGGTTTGGTTCAAAGCAGTGGTTTGGTTCAAAGCAGTGAGTTTGGTTCAGAATGTTGGTTCAATTAATATTATGTTCTTACGCCATCACCAACATAAATTATTATATGAATACAGATTATAAATGATAGTCAATGGACTGGCAAACGACAACCTTTTCTTGCAACCCTCAATTTATTTCCCTCCATTCTCCCTGTTCCTATGTGGATTGATCCCAGGCTGTGTGAGCTGGTCCAGGACTGCTAGGGGATGTTCAGTGTGGTCCAGCTCCACACCCTGTCAGGACCTCCTTCACCTCTATACCAGGAGGTCAGAGAGAGTCGCACACACACCTACGGACACAGATTCACACACACACACACAGACACACACATACACACCATCTAATGTAGGCCGTTTCACCTGAACTTCAATTTAGGGCTACAGACTATTGTTAGTCCAAGGTTTCTATTTTCCTGTACACATGTATTTATTAAGATTTTAGTGATTATTTGCGAGTCTCCCTAGCAGGGCCAACACAGCTCTGGACTAAGACCTGTGATATCTGATATCCGAGCCTGAAGCTAAAGCTACAAAAACAGGTGTGAACTGTGAATGATCAATAGCTGCCAAATGTGTCGCCAATATGAAAGCCATGGACAGTTTCCACTGCACTCATTTAACCTATGTACCT